>NC_081405.1:245696109-246037615 GCF_030272615.1 Cryptomeria japonica | reverse complement strand
CATCTATGTTACTCTCCCTCTTTCTCTTCCTACCTGTTGTTTCCTTCTGAAAAACATATTGCAGGTACTCTGACTCATCATGTTGCTTTGTTGGTCCACTATTTTCCACATCTTCTCTGCTCATTAAAAATGCATTCGAGAAGAATATTGCTACAGGTTTCCTTGTTTGTCACGGTAATACACCTATGGTTCAATTTCAAACACTATTCCTCCTATTCAATAGACACACACAAATCCATCAGTCAATTTTTTTAGGAGAGGATACATGATAAAAATCAAAGAGGAAGTTGCAAACAAGAAATAAATTCACTTACATCTATAGAAGTGCAGACACAGTTACAGTGGGGTATGGAGGAAAAGAGGGAGAGAAGAAGAGAAAGAAGGATGGGTATGGAAGAAGGAAGAAGGGGAGAGAGAGAGGCAACTTGTATGCATTTGAGAGGGGGAGACAATACACTTACATATGTATATATATGTTTAATATATTATATATATACATATATTATATGTATATAAACATATTATATATACAATATCATATTATACACATATAATATATTACATATATTATATGTATATACACATATTATACATAGAATATCATATTATACAATAGCACGTACACGCTGTTTATAGGGAAACAAGCGCTTACGCACTGCTTACACTATAGGTACCCGATACGTGTTGTTTAAACCATAAGTACCCCATACACACTTTTGACTGTTTAGTGTTAGAAATAGGCTTGGATGAGAAAGCTACATTTTGGAAGTTTGATTTCCCTCCATTTCTCTCACTTTTGATGTGTTTTATTTTATCAACTTGGTTTATCGACTTTCTCATCATCAGGTTTACACTTCATAAAGTGGATATTTCTAAAATTTCCACCATATTTTCACCCATCTTCTGATCTTTCTAACCATATAATTTTTTTTCAATTTGAACAACAATAACATATTATTATTGAATTTCTTTTACCAGTGTCTCCATAGTTCTCACAGACATAGGTGCACCATTTTTTGAATAACTTTTGGTATACTTATTGAAATTTAAAAAACTTTATATATTATTGTAGTGCACTTAATTATTTACAATTTAAAAAAAAACAAATTGTATTTTTGATTTGTTTAGTTCAACTTATGCTTCGCGCATGAACATGTACCTAATTTTCAGGATGTGCTCGATTGGAAAAATCATAAAAAAAAAATACACAACAAAAAATTACAAAAAAATACACATCTTCTAGTGCTCACTCTTAACTATATTTCTGCCAAAGGATTTTTGAAAATACTAAATCAAACTATGATTTTTTTGATGTGCACGTCAAATACTACGTTATGTTTTTCAGAAAAAATCAGGGTCAGTTTTTCGTGCGCAAAGAATTTGACCCCCTTAATCTTATCCAATTTTGAAAATGTTTAGTAGTTTGGAAACTAGATTAAGAGCACTACAAAATTTGTTGTTTGATTATCTTCATATCATTAGTGGATGACTTTCAAATTTTGCCTCCAACTTCAGGTTCACCTGATTTCAGAAAAGAAAAGTGTCCACTTATACCCCACTTTTTGACCACCATCTTTGTGCACTTAGCCTGAGAGCGTCAAATAGAGTTTTGGAAAAAATAGAATTTCTCTCCATCTTCTTGTTCATACGAATCTTCAATTTGTTTAGCAATGGTCTCATCTTTATCATCTTTAGCAATAGAACAAAGAGTTGGCATTGCTTGTTCAATGCCTTATTGCTAAAATTTTGGTTGAAAAGTTGTGTAGCCCACAACCGAATGGTTTTTGTTGACCTCTTGCCTTCAAGATTCACAATAATGTTCTCATCAATTTCAAGTAACTATTTTGGGGTTCTTGAAGGTCTTGGAAGTCAAATTTGTCTTTCATCCATGAGAGGGTCTTCATTTCTAAAGTAATTAGGTGTTACATAATGCTCACTTGGTTGAGCAATTCCACCTTTAATGTCAAAATTTTCTACATTTTCTCCTCCAATGTCAAAATTTTCAACATGTTCACCTCCTATGTAAAAATTTTCTACATTATCACCTTCATTGTCAACTCCCAAATTTTCACTTTCCATTCTCACTTCATGTTGAGCATTTTCATTATCACTTTCAACATTTTCAACATATTCAAAATTTTCACTTTCAAAATCTACATTTTCATTTTCAATAACTTGTTCAACATTTTCAAATTCAATTTCCTCTTCACTTGAAGTAAAATTAGCAATATTTAACATACCTTGTCTTCTCCTCCTATGACCTTCTCTATCTATTTCTCTATACACTTCAATTTGGTCATTTGAAATTTTTCTTTTACATTTAGACTTCCAACGACTACTACTCCCCATTTACCTCCTTAAACATGCTCCTAAATGATTGACAATGTAAGTTTTGGCTTTTAGAATCTCTCAAATGCACAAAATTGTCTCAACCTATTTGAAAACCCATGATCATCGACAGAAAACAAAATGTGAAGACTGCGGGCCATTGGAATCCACAAAATGGCCCACAAGGCTCTTTTTTATTTACAAAAATCGGATATCCGATTTTAATGTATAAATTTGTGGTCCCAAAATTTTTCCCTTTGCCGCCATTTTTTTTTATTGTTGCCACATTAATGGTAGTGACAGAAATTGGATATCCGATAAAATCCAATATTATTACTCATATTTTAGAGAGAGAGATTATGGGAGAGGGAGAGAGAAAGGGGGGAAAGAGAGAGAGAGAGAGAGAGAGAGAGAGAGAGAGAGAGAGAGAGAGAGAGAGAGAGAGAGAGAGAGAGAGAGAGAGAGAGAGATACCATGACCCCTTAGGACACCATATGACACATAACGACATAATTTGGTGTCTTAAGGGGTCATATAGTGTCCTAAGGGGTCATAGGACACAATATAACCCCTTAGGACACCATATGACCCATAACGACCCAATATGGTGTCTTAAAGGGTCATATGGTGTCCTAAGGGGTCATATGGTGTCCTAAGGGGTCATATGGTGTCCCATGACCCCTTAGGACACAATATGACCTATAACGACAAAATTTGGTGTCTTAAGGGGTCATATAGTGTCCTAAGGGGTCATAGGACACAATATGACCCCTATGGACACCATATGACTCATAACGACCCAATATGGTGTCATAAGGGGTCGTATGTTGTCCTTTGGGGTCATATGGTGTCCCATGACCACTTAGGACACCATATGACCCATAACATAATTTGGTGTCTTAAGGGGTCATATGGTGTCTAAGGGGTCGTGGGACACAATATGACCCCTTAGAACACCATATGACCCATAATGACCTAATATGGTGTCTTAAGGGGTCATATGGTGTCCTAAGGTGTCGTAGGATACAATATAACCCCTTAGGACACCATAGGACCTAT
The DNA here is from genome assembly GCF_030272615.1 of Cryptomeria japonica. Taxonomy (NCBI): domain Eukaryota; kingdom Viridiplantae; phylum Streptophyta; class Pinopsida; order Cupressales; family Cupressaceae; genus Cryptomeria; species Cryptomeria japonica. Next base: position 246,034,228 of record NC_081405.1, on the reverse strand, counting down.
AATGACCCAATATGTTGTCCCAAGGGATCGTATGTTGTCCTTAGGGGTCATATGGTGTCCCATGGCCCCTTAGGACACAATATGACCCCTATGGACACCATAAGACTCATAATGACTCAATATGGTGTCATAAAGGGTCATATGGTGTCCTAAGGGGTCATAGGACACAATATGACCCCTATGGACACCATATGACTCATAACGACCCAATATGGTGTCATAAGGGGTCGTATGTTGTCCTTTGGGGTCATATGGTGTCCCATGACCCCTTAGGACACCATATGACCCATAACATAATTTGGTGTCTTAAGGGGTCATATGGTGTCTAAGGGGTCGTGGGACACAATATGACCCCTTAGAACACCATATGACCCATAATGACCTAATATGGTGTCTTAAGGGGTCATATGGTGTCCTAAGGTGTCGTAGGATACAATATGACCCCTTAGGACACCATAGGACCTATAATGACCCAATATGTTGTCACAAGGGGTCGTATGTTGTCCTTAGGGGTCATATGGTGTCCCATGGCCCCTTAGGACACAATATGACCCCTATGGACACCATAAGACTCATAATGACTCAATATGGTGTCATAAGGGGTCATATGGTGTTCTAAGGGGTTGTAGGATACAATATGACCCCTTAGGACACCATATGACCCCTAATGACACCATATGGTGGCATAATGGGTCATATGACCCATAACAACACCATATAGAGTCGTAAAGGGTCATATTATCAACTCCCACATTTTCATTTTCAAAATATACACTTCAATTTGGTCATTTGAAATTTTTCTTTTACGTTTAGACTTCTAACGACTACTACTCCCCATTTATCTCCACAAAGATGCTCCTAAATGATTGACAATGTAAGTTTTGACTTTCAAAATCTCTCAAAAGCACAAATTTGTCTGAACCTGCCTGAAAAACCATGATCGTTGAGAGAAATCAAAATGCAAAGACTGTGGGCCATTGGAATCCACAAAATGGCCCACAAGGCTCTTTTTTATTTACAAAAATCGGATATCTGATTTTAATGTATAAATTTGTGGTCCCAAAATTTTTCCTGTTGCTGCCTTTTTTTTTTTACTATTGCCACATTAATGGCAGTGACAGAAATTGGATATCGGATAAAATCTGATATTATTACTCATATTTTAGAGAGAGATAGATTATGGGAGAGGGAGAGAGAGAGAGGGGGGGGAAAGAGAGACAAACAGATAGAGATCAGGGGAGGGGGAGAGAGAGAGATTAGGGGAGAGAGAGATTAGGAGAGAGAGAGAGAGAGAGAGAGAGAGAGAGAGAGAGAGAGAGAGAGACCATGACCCCTTAGGACACAATATGACACATAACGACACAATTTGGTGTCTTAAGGGGTCATATGGTGTCCTAAGGTGTCCTAAGGGGTCATAGGACACAATATGACCCTTAGGACACAATATGACCCATAAAGACCCAATATGGTGTCTTAAGGGGTCATATGGTGTCCTAAGGGGTCATATGGTGTCCCATGACCCCTTAGGACACAATATGACCCATAACTATGAAATTTGGTGTCTTGAGGGGTCATATGGTGTCCTAAGGGGTCGTAGGACACAATATGACCCTTATGGACACCATATGACTCATAACAACCCAATATGGTGTCATAAGGGGTCGTATGTTGTCCTTTGGCATCATATGGTGTCCCATGACCCCTTAGGATAGCATATGACCCATAACAACACAATTTGGTGTCTTAAGGGGTCATATGGTGTCCTAAAGGGTCATAGGACACAATATGACCCCTTAGAACACCATATGACCCATAACAACCCAATATGGTGTCTTAAGGGGTCATATGGTGTCCTAAGGGGTCATAGGACACAATATGACCCCTTAGGACACCATAGGACCTATAACAACCCAATATGTTGTCACAAGGGGTCGTGTGTTGTTCTTAGGGGTCATATGGTGTCCCATGACCCCTTAGGACATAATATGACCCCTATGGACACCATAAGACTCATAATGACCCAATATGGTGTCATAAGGGGTCATATGGTGTTCTAAGGGGTTGTAGGATATAATATGACCCCTTAGGACACCATATGACCCCTAACAACACCATATGGTGGCATAAAAAGTCATATAACCCATAATGACACAATATAGAGTCGTAAAGGGTCATATTATCAACTCCCAAATTTTCACTTTCCATTCTCATGTCATAAGGGGTTATATGACCCCTAAGTAGTCATATGACCCATAACAACACTGTATATAGTCGTAAAGGGTCATATTTTCTACATTTTCACCTTCATTGTCAACTCCCAAAATTTCACTTTCCATTCTCATGTCATGTTGAGCATTTTCATTATTACTTTCAACATTTTCAACATATTCAAAATTTTCACTTTCAAAATCCACATTTTTATTTTCAAAAACTTGTTCAACATTTTCAAAGTCAATTTCCTCTTCACTTGAAGTAAAATTAGCAATATTTAACATACCTTGTCTTTTCCTCCTATGACCTTCTCTATCTCTTTCTCTATACACTTCAATTTGGTCATTTGAAAATTTTCTTTTACGTTTAGACTTCCGACGACTACTACTCCCCATTTACCTCCACAAAGATGCTCCTAAATGATTGACAATGTAAGTTTTGACTTTTAGAATCTCTCAAAAGCACAAATTTGTCTCAACCTATCTAAAAACCCATGATCATCGACAGAAAATAAAATGTGAAGACTGTGGGCCATTGGAATCCACAAAAGGGCCCACAAGGCTCTTTTTAATTTACAAAAATCGGTTATCCGATTTTAATGTATAAATTTGTGGTCCCAAAATATTTCCCGTTGCCGCCATTTTTTTTTACTATTGCCACATTAATGGCAGTAACAGAAATTGGATATCCGATAATATCCAATATTATTACTCATATTTTAGAGAGAGATATATTATGGGAGAGGGAGAGAGAGAGAGAGGGGGGAAAGAGAGAGAGAGAGACAGACATCAGGAGAGAGAGAGAGAGAGAGAGAGAGAGAGAGAGAGAGAGAGAGAGAGAGAGAGAGAGAGAGAGAGAGAGAGACCCCTTAGGACACCGTATGACACATAACTACACAGTTTGGTGTCTTAAGGGGTCATATGGTGTCCTAAGGGGTCATAGTCATAGGACACAATATGACCCCTTAGGACATATTACCCATAACGATCCAATATGGTGTCTTAAGGGGTCATGTGGTGTCCTAAGGGGTCATATGGTGTCCCATGACCCCTTAGGACACAATATGACCCATAACGACAAAATTTGGTGTCTTAAGGGGTCATATGGTGTCCTAAGGGGTCGTAGGACATAATATGACCCCTATGGACACCATATGATTCATAACGACCCAATAAGGTGTCATAAGGGGTCGTATGTTGTCGTTTGGGGTCATATGGTGTCCCATGACCCCTTAGGACACCATATGATCTATAACAATACAATTTGGTGTCTTAAGGTGTCATATGGTGTCCTAAGGGGTTGTAGGACACAATATGACCCCTTAGAACACCATATGACCCATAATAACCTAATTTGGTGTCTTAAGGGGTCATATGGAGTCCTAAGGGGTCGTAGGACACAATATAACCCCTTAGGACACCATAGGACCTATAACAACCCAAAATGTGGTCACAAGGGGTCGTATGTTGTCCTTAGCGGTCATATGGTGTCCCATGACCCCTATGGACACCATAAGACTCATAACGACCCAATATGGTGTCATAAGGGGTCATATGGTGTTCTAAGGGGTCGTAGGATACAATATGATCCCTAACGACACCATATGGTGGCATAAGGGGTCATATGACCCATAACGACACCGTATAGAGTCGTAAAGGGTCATACTGTATCCTAAGGGGTCATATGGTGTCTTAAAGGGGTCATATGACATAATATGACCCCTTACAATACAATATAACCCATAACAGAACAATTTGGTGTCTTAAGGGGTTATATGGTGTCCTAAGGGGTTGTAGGACACAATATGACCCGTTTGAACACCATAGGACCCATAATATCTCTTTCCCTCTCCCCTAATATCTCTATCTCTCTCCCTTCCCTCTCCCCATCTCTCTCGCTTCACCCTCCCCATCTCTCTCTCTCTCCCTCTCTCCCCCTCCCCACTCCCCCCTCTCCCTCTCCCTAATACCATATACTAATTTATTTATAAATTAAAATATTATATATTAATAAACAATAGATTAATTATGTGCAAATTTAGTTAGTGAATTTACTTATTAAAATTGGATATACGATTTTACTGGATATTTGATTTTTGTTGTATGAATTTCAAATTTCAAATTTTGGCTCGAGAATGCTTTGGGATTTGACTTGGAAGTGACAAGCCTGGAAAGTCAACTGAAAAAATGTGTTTTTTAGTATTCCTTGATTTTCCAGACTTTACATTTGTGGCTGACGACTGTTTTATAGCCAAAATTTATAAAATGAAAAGGTTTTTTCAAGGACATTCTCAACTTTCCAACAATATAAGGCTTGTCTCATTTCGACTTTAATAACCAATTATTATGTATTTTCTAATTGAATTTTGACAATAGTCTTGATTGATAGGCTGATTGAAAAACACTCAACTTTCAAACAGTATAATATGTTTTGAATCCGAAACATGTATCACATCCTATGCTTCATCTACTAAAGGGAAAAATTAAAAAAAAAAAAATTCATAAGGTCTTGACCAAGTTAAGGTGGTTAGACGTAGGAGTTTCTGAATTTCTCAAAAGTTGTAGTAAAAAATTCATAAATAATTATTTACTTTATAAAAAATTATAAAAATGTATGTGTCACATTCGGACATGAGTGTAATACTTATGTTATAAAAAAATATTATAATTTGATTGTGATTAGGGTGGTCAGACATACATCTACTTCTTATCTTTGTCCTGAAATTTTATTACCACTGCATTGAAATTTGAAATTTTCATCAAATGGGATTTATTTTTTTCAAAAACCAACTAGTAGCTTAGAAACTACATTCAATTTTCTATAGATTCTCTTCTTACATATTTTAAAAATAATGTTCACAACTTATTGAAATTTTCATGTCAAGTTGCATAACTCTTATTTTTTGAAATTTCTTTGCCACTTAAGGGCTTGTTTTGGCACACCATGATCCTGCACATACCCTAGGTGAAAAGTGGTTTTGTTTATGGAGATTTTACTTCCTATTAGGGGTGGCCACTATGATATTTTAGTTGATATGGGGAGCCTCTCATCCCCCTTGTAAGGTTGCCCCACCCTATGGGTTGTCTTCTTATTTCTCTTTGTAAGAGTATTTTGATTCAGTGTTGATTTAGGCCTTGTTGGTCTTGGGGCTGTATGTTTTTGTGGCCTCCTTCCTTTTGCAGCCTTTGGGCTGATGTTGTCTATAGTCATTTGGACCTGTGTGCTTTGGAGGCCCTATTGTGGCCTCTTTTGTTCTTTGGATTGAGCATCTCTAATTTGTTGGTTCTGTAAAAGGTCAGGGTGTTGTAATCCTTGCTTTCATAATTAAAACATTTAAATGTTCTAATGGTCTTAGATTTTCATATAAACCTTGCTAATACATTGTATACAATACAAACTTCAGAAGACAAATATCAATATAAAATGTAACTAAATAATCAATGTTTTCTTTATAAAATGCTTTGGCTATGACCTTTTACCTAGCAAAAATATAATAAAAATAAATGTTTTGTTTTAAGAAAGCAATAAAAATTATAATAATATTGCAATTTATAGAACAAGCATAACCTAAAAAATTTAATTGTGCAGTGTCGATTGGGTTATTCAAATTTAATACAATTTTAATTAATTCTCCTAGCAATTTGCTAGCTTGGAAGTGGGAAGAGATAGGACTGGTCACATGTATTTTTGTCATAGGTATAAATGATGGTATTAGTATTTTAATTGCCCAAAAATTTCTTCATTTACTTTAGGTATAAATGATGGTATTAGTCTTTATTTGTCAACACATAATGTCTATGAAAGATATCTCTGTAAGTGATTATATATTGTTCTTTGGATATTCAATACTGAGTTTTTTTTATTGAATTTAGTTCAAATACTTTTTAACAATGACTTTATTTATTGTTTAGAGAATATAGATTGGAATGGAAAGTGCAATACAAACACTATGTGGGTAAGCTTTTGGAGGCAAGGATTACAAAAATGCTTGGAATCATATGCTTTTGAGTTTACTTTATGTTTTTGTAGAGCCTACATTGCAAGTCATTGGGCAGAATAAAGCAATAGTTGCTCAGGGAGCCATCTTTGCAAAAAGGGCTCATTCCTCAATTGTTTGCCTATGCTTGCAGAGATTTCTACTGGCTCAAAATATAGTGTCTCCTTTTGCCTATAATTTTATAGCCACTTTTGTGTGGCATGTTCTTTTGATTTGGCTGGCTGTTTACAAGCTTGGGTTGGTCCTATTGGGAGCTTCATGATTTCAATTTTGTTCGATTTTGTCAGACTTGGATATTTTCTTTTTTTATTTTTCTCTTTGTTTTTTCTATGTTGGGTTTTTGGTGTTGTTCTTCTTTCTTCTTTTTTTTATAAAAAAATTTACACATCTTTCTTCTTTTTCTTTTTTACTTACCTTGGTTTGCAATTCATCTATTTTTTTTCCTTCAGCTATCTTATTGCAGTTTGATGCTGGATCACTGAGTGTGCTCTAAAAAGTTGATTTAAAAATTCTCATACAATTAAATCTAGAAACAATATTTATTCAGCATGAACTGTAGAAATTTAATCTTTTCAAACTACCTTATTTAAACATTTATTTAAGTATTTATCTAACAAATATAGATTTTGAAATCTACTACCAATCATTTATTAAAAAAATAAATAAATATAATGAATCGGCAACCAATACAAAGTATTGACGAATCAATTGATCAATATTTATTTGTTGATCATTTGATAGATTTTGATGGACTATCACAACCATACAATCTACCAACATCAGTTATTGGTCATAACAGTGTATCATGGATGTAGTTCAAAGGTACCATGATAGTATGAGAATGCCTATTAGTGTGTAGATCATTTCAATAATTTTCTTTTAGAGAAAATTTTTATTTAAATTTTTTTAAAATTAAAGCAAAAAATATCTTTTAACATATTCTACATAGATTTTTTAAAATTAAATATGCTATAATATTACATAATTTTATTAATATATTGTAACAATATTTCTTACAGTTTCACTAAATAATGTTGTACACTAGAATGAGAGAATCATCAACCTCTAATCCCCATTCAGACATACTTATAATCTCTAACAACATATTCATAAATCACCAACAATGGAATGCCTAGGAGTTAATATCACTAGAGTAGACAATGAGGCTATCGATTTTTGAAACAAAGAGTAGGATGAGGGTACATGCACCTGAAATAGACTCAATACCAACCTTAGAAAACATCAAACATAATGGACAACCTTTCAAAAGAGGTTTCCTAAGTAGGATAGTACAAATCCTTCACTAAATGGAATGATGATATATCACTTCTAGGCAACAACATGCTTCCCAAGGAAGGGATATGCTATAAGTATTAAAATATAACTTTGCTTAATGAAAATAAAAAATAAGAAGACTCTTGATGTCAAGAAATAGAAGTTTTATACACTAGGTTTTCCTATTTGAGGCTCAAAAGTACTTGGCGTATAATGAATAGGAGGATAATAGATCTCTCAAATGACTATAGTGCCTAGACTAGACACTAGCACCTAGGTGGAATGCTAGCACATATGTGGGATAGTAGCACCTAGGTGAGAATGAATCTCATGTATCATCATTAATCAATCAATTAATTTTCAGCTTTACTAGGGAAAAAAACATGTTTATCTTTGCATCAACGTGTGTTCTTTCTTGTTTACTTGTTCATGCATTTTATCAATCTACATTTGTCATGGTCCTTATATTAATACAATCATCCCTAATTTATTCTACCCATCCTTGTAACAATACTCCAATCATATGTTTCATTGTTCTCTGATAATTTTGATAACACTTTTCTATCACTCTAGCCCACATTCTTTCTTCAATGGTGATAGTGTCTCCCTTGTTAGGGCATAGTTAATTGTAATCCCCTAATCACTTCTCAACAACAATACCCCTTAGGGAGCCTTGAACATTGAAGGACTCTCATCTTATGACAAAATTTGAGGATCTGCCACCACCTCCCCAACATCAGGAAGACAATATCGAGAACCCTTTAAAAATTTATTTTTCTTTCCTTTTAACTTAATGCAGTCTTTTATTTCACTCTTATAATTTTGAAAATCTCTAATGATATGCTAAAATTTATAACAATTAAAGCATCTAATGCAAAGACATTCATAATCCAATCATTAATCCAAACACAAAAAAATGAGGAAGGTTTCATATTCTTAAATTAACTTTTATGCACATGCTAGCAAACGTGGCTAAAAAATTACTCCCTATGGTGCTCAAACTAAATACATATTTCCCTAGGAAGTTGCCAACCAATTTGAAAATTTATGGAGGAATTTTATACATTTAGATCGATAACGGGACATCTTGGATCAAATCTAAAGTGAGGATAAAACCTTGGTGAGTATGTTTGAATATACAAACCAACATTACCCATGAACCATAGGCCTCCCTTAAGAATATATCTCTTTCAAATTCATATTGGACAATAATATGCAAAAGTACTTAATTCCAAAAAAAAAACTAACGTCTAGATTAGGGCAATCACATTTTTCCAATATCTAGGCCTTGATTTTCTCTATCAACTGTCACACACCTATAATCTTCTCTCACTACACTCTTTTTCTATCTTTTACTTGGAATTTGGTATTCATATAGAATTTTAATCACCAGGTCTTCAAAATCCACTTCCAAATTAACATTTCACATGATAATTTTTCTACTTCCATACTTTGGCGTCTATCCTATCTTCAAAACTCATGCCCTTTGCTTCACTATCCTCCTCCTCTTTACATAGAGGGGAATTCTGGTTCTTGCTTGACTTCTCATATCTTCCCTTCTAGTTCAAACCAGATCTTTCATCCTTTCCCTTATTATGCTTTAATATCTCTTACTATGGAGTTCGCTCATTTTTTCTCGCTTAGTGGATCTAAAGATAAGATCTCATGAGGGGCTTCAAGATCTATTTTCATGGAGTAGGAGGTCCCATGAATTAAAAAAAATGCTATAGGATTATTTTGAATCTTTTTCTAAAAAATAACAACCCCTACTTTTTAGGACTACATATTTCAGCAGGTGCAATTGGGGCGGGGATAGAAATTGCCCCACGAGCATAGGAATTTTTTTTGCCACTTGTTAGTTAGCTACTATTTTAAATTCCCAATAAAAAAGAAATTGAAGAAAAATGGTGTTTATTTATTCATTCATTTCTTATTTATAGCATACTTCAAGAGATCACTAGCTTCCCTAAATTTTAGAGCTTAAAACTTTAAGCTAATCTACACTACTTAATCATGGGACCACTAGCTTTAAAATAATTCTAAAAAATATAAGCATCACCCATTGAATTTTTTTAGGAAGCCCCCCTTCATGAGACCTTCCCCTAAGATCTTCTTTAGCATATCTGATTTCTTTGATTTATCAAATTCTCTAAATTTCTTTATTAAAATTTGGAATCTAGAAACTAATTTTACTTTCATTTTACTAACTATTAAAATGCCATACAACATTTAAATGTTCTAGGGGAGAGAGATGAGAGGGAACACAAATTCAAACACTTGCAAGGAAGGTAATGGTGATCTTGATGATGAAGATGATGCATTACTAGAGGATGTTATGGTACTTCTTGGTGCAGGAGGAGGTTTTTGAATCAAACCCTTTTTCTTTGCATGAGCTATTTGGTTGTTTGAGTTTCTATTTGGCTTTTCTGAAAGTTGTGTTATGACAAATGTCTTTTTATGCTTGTCGGTAGCCATGACTCTAGTCCATTTTGTTGCCAGAGGAGGTTTTCATTCGAAACACATGCTCCAGGTTTTGGCTTGCCTTAGTTTTCAGATCAAGCCCTCTTCCTCTGAGTGAGCTATTTGGTTGTTTGCCGATTTTGGGTATTCGCCTGCCTTTTCCGTGGGTCGTATTGCGACCTATGTTTCTGTTCCCATGTCAGTGTCTATGGATTCCTTCTTTGCTCTCTCTAGTAGGCGGTTCAACCTTGACTACGTTTGGGGCTTGGTGGTGGTTGTTCCCTCACATGCCTACTTAAGCTGTTCTTGGTTGGGTTTGAGTGTTGATATTGGGCCATTTTTGCGAGGAAGAGGTGTCTCCATGGTTGTCACATTGGCCTTGTGTCACAACTTGATTAAGACCCTAGTGAGATTTACTTTGATATGCCAGATATTGATATTGTTGACATTTTGCACGTGATGACTTAATTAGATTATTAATGATGTTAGATGGTATTATGTTGTTAATGATGATTAGTTACTTTTATGATGATGTATAATGCTATAATATTGTTATTTAATGATAATGATTTATGTTGTTTAGTTATGATGCTTAATTTTATTAATTCTTTTATGTGATAATGATGTAATACATTTTTGATATCATAATCTGACAACTTTTCACTGAGCATGAGGTGGTTACTGGTCAACCATTGAAGACAAACATATGACCGAGGAGGGGTTTTCTAGCCTGCCAGTAGTGACCTAAGGATTGGAACCCTGTGCAAAAACACCAATTAGATAATAATTAATAAAATTAAACCTTGAAATTTAAAATAAATAAATCGATATTTAAAATTAATTGAATAATTAAAATATAAAAATTATTTGGATAGTTAAATTATAAAATATATAATAAATAAAAACTATTTAAAAGATAAAAGTATAATATTTTTATTTAAAATATTTATAAGCTAAATATTAAATTAGAGGATCAATTATAGATAGATAAGTAAAATATATTAATTCAAAAATTAAGATATTTTAAGATTCTAAATTACAATATTACATGTGTGGGTTATAAATTAAGAAATATGATAATTTTGCATCAATAATAATGATAGAATTGGGAAAATTGTAAATAAATAATAATAAACAACATGCAATAGGTATTGCATGAAAATAATTAATCATGCGTATTTACAATTTAAATACGATAAATTAGTTGATTTTCAAGGAAATAACAAAAGAATAAAATATTTGAAAAATTAATAGATGAGATCTATTATCAAAACTAAATGCAAAATTCATGCACTTGAATTTATAACTGGTATAGTTAGAATTGTTTTCCACCATAACATCTTCCCCTCAATCGCTGTCCTATAGTCGTAGTTAGCAGACAAAGTATATTAAAAAGGCTATCCTTGAGGCTGCAATGTGAGGCGACACTGCCGCTCTCCTTGACCACGGCTAGCTGAGTTTAAAAGGCTATCCTTGAGTATGGTTTGTTTCTGACAATTGGTGTAGTCGCAAGAGTATATCGTTTGGGATCATAAGGTTAAGAGTTCAAATCTCACTATGTGTGTGAAATTTAATTTTGATCCTTTGGCTTTTGACTTATTTATTTACAAAATAAAATAGAGAATTGGTATAGAGAAGAATAAAATAGAGAATTGGTACAGAAAAATAACAGTAGATAGAGATTATTTGGAATTCTTAATATTAGTAAAATTTTAATTGAATATTGATTAAAGAAGTTGATTTTTATATGGAAAGGAAATTAAAACAATTAAGAAATATATATATTAAACATTATTCCGATATTAATCCAGGGAGGGTTAATTTTTCAGTCTATGAGGGATGCTTATGGAATAGGGTGCTTGTTTATGGGCTAACCAAGGAAGGGTGATTTTTCTTCACCTCCCCAATAGGGTAATGATGGCGATCATAATTATTTATTTTTCTCCCTACTATAACTCATGCAATCAGTTCAACCAGGATGAGTTGTTAGTTCTACATGAATGCATAGATTTCTTTCTTGTCAGTTGGTACCGACTTGCTAGGATACTCCATTGTGAGGAATGGGAGCTTATCAAGAGTATCGGGTAGCTTATGCTTTGTTTGGTTGGGCAGATAAAATACCTGGGTCATATGTCTGGCATTTGGTTTGCGAGAGGAAGTTTGTCTAGGACAACAGAGATGATACATCCAGAGACAGAGAATCAAAGATTTCAAATAAATTTTTTGTAATTATCATATTATGTACATATTTTATCTTATTGTAAAAGATCAAAATGGTCACATGTAAAAGTTATGTAAAAGACCTATAAGGTCCATGATGTAATGCGACAGGAAGTTGCCATGCAATGTAACTAACAAAAGAAAGAAGAGAAAAGCTACTAACATACTAACCCACTAACATGCATGATTTACTTTCCGTAGATTACCTTTCTTTTCTGCATGCATGCATGTTCATGTTTAATTTTCAGTTATTTGATTTGATTATGCATTTTGCATGTTAATCTAAATCGTAATGACCCATGCACACATTTTACTTCTATGCATGTGCACACTTAACTTGATATCATAATTAATTATGGTTCATGCATGTTATTTAATCTTCATGTGCACTTTACTTGTGTTACTTTTACTGCATGCATATGGTTATCGCATGTGAGACATGAGATGCATGGATGTTCAGTTCACTTATCTATTACTTGCATGTCAATTATCATAAACTTCACATGTGCATTATTGACTAATTTAATTTAATTATGAACATGAGTTACTATGGTGGTTTAACTAGGGTTAGGAAAAGTGGGTCCTTACACCTTGCCTGGAGTGTATGGCTAGCTTTGTTGTTTGCTAAGTTAGCTACCTTTCTCCCCTTGGTGCCCTATTCTGGATAGTCTGTAGTGCTGTTTGTGGCTACTAGTTGGGGCTTGTGTTCGTAGAACCCTTGTTTCGGTGATAAGAGCTTAGATTCTCTTTTGGTGTGATACACCATGGCCCTCCTTTGATCTATTTGGGTCCCAGAGTTTGTTTTCTTCAACCTTCGCTTTGAGGGGAGTTTCTTCTCTTGGCCCTACTGCCTTCACCATTTCCAAAAGTCCTATGGAGGTGGGCTTTCTCTGGTTACCTTTTAGGTGGAGAAACCTTATGTGGAGGTGGTTGCTTATGTAGAGACTTTCAATGCATTTTGAGATTATGAAGATTGGTGGCCCTAACATTAAGATATGGCCTGTCCTTGTTTACGTTGGTGTCCTAGTGTGTGGTTACCTATAGCCTAGGGATCCCGTGCTTGGTATGGGTGATCTTGATGGTGTTGCGGTAGTTTCTTTGGACCCATGCTGCTATTTGGGAACTTCACTCAGTGTCCTTGGGTGTTGCCTTATGGTGAATGCCTTCTGTGTTATGTTGGGCTACAGTAAGGGAATGTCTCGCATGGAACTTGTTGGGCCTTGCAAGTGGCTACTAAATGAGGTCTTCTTCCCCAAGTGTTTTCTTCATTGTGATTAATGTTGATGGTGCCTGTCCCAGTTTTAGTTGCTAGGAGCTAAGTTTTTTTGAGTTGGATAGTGGTGGTTGCTACCAACACTGTTGAGTTGCTTTTCGTATTCTCAATGAGACTGTCCATTTTGTTTTGTGTGGACAATAGTCTTGTTATATCTATTGGCCTAGAGTTTGATGTTAGTTTTCAAGGGCTCGCTCTAGCCTATGTTAGTTTTTGGTTATGGATTGGCATTTGTTTGAGGTTGGTGCTCACCTTTGAGGCTACTTTGGACGTTGTTTTTGCCCATTTTGAGGTGAGGTGTGTTTCATTCACAAAGACAAGAGTTTGGCTTCGTCGATTCCCTTCTTTTTCTTTCGCAAATCGTATGGAGGTGGATGTGTCCCCTATAGAGGTGGTGATTGGATTTGTGAAAGAGGTTGATGGTTTTTCATGGTGGTCTTCTCTTCTTTGTGGCGGGTTGGCTATTAGATGGACTTTTAGTTGGCTCTCTAGTCAAGTAGTCTTCTCCTTTTCCACTCCTATTGAGGTGGGGTCCTTTTCTATTGAGGTGAAAAGGGGTTTTGTTGATGTAGATTTGACTTCCTAATGGGGGTGGCCACTGTGATATTTTGGTTGATATGGGGATCCTCTCATCCCCCTTGTAAGGTTGCCCCACCCTATGGGTTGTCTTCTTATTTCTCTTTGTAAGAGTCTTTTGATTCAATGTTGATTTAGGCCTTTTTGGTCTCGAGGTTGTAAATATTTTTGGCCTCCTTCCTTTTGTAGCCTTTGGGTTGATGTTGTCTACAGTCGTTTGGACTTGTGTGCTTTGGAGGCCCTATTGTGGCCTCTTTTGTTCTTTGGATTGAGCACCCCTAATTTGCTACTTTTGTAAAAGGTCAGGGCCCTGTAATCCTTGCTTTCACAATCAAAACATTTAAATGTTATAATGGTCTTAGATTTTCATGTAAACCTTGCTAATACATTGTAAACAATACAAACTTTAGAAAACAAATATCAATATACAATGTTACCAAATAATAAATATTTTCTTTTTAAAATGCTTTGGCTATGACCTTTTACCTAGCAAAAATAAAATAAAAATAAATGTTTTCTTTTAAGAAAGAAATAAAAATTATAATAATATTGCAATTTATAGAACAAGCATAACCTAAAAAGTTTAACTATGCAGTGTCGATTGGTTTATTAAAATTTAATACAAATTCAATTAATTCTCCTAGCAATAACCTTTTTGAGCAATTTGCTAGCTTGGAAGTGGGAAGAGATAGGACTAGTCATAGGTCTTTTTGTCATAGGTACAAAGGGTGGTATTAGTATTTTACTTGCCCAGAAATTTCTTCATCTACTTTTCATAAGCTAAGATCATAGGTAGTCTTTATCTGTCAACACATAATGTCTATCAAAGATATCTGTGTAAGTGGTTATATAGTGTTCTTTGGATATTCAATATTGAGTTTTTTTTTATTGAATTTAGCTCAAAAACTTTTTAACAGTGACTTTATTTATTGTTTAGAGAACATAGATTGGAATGGCAAGTGCAGTACAAACACTATGTGGGTAAGCTTTTGGAGGCAAGGAGTAGAAAAATGCTTCGAATCGTATGCCAACAATCTATGCTACTAATGACAGCCATTGCTATGCTTCTGAGTCTATTTTATGGTTTTACAAAGCCTACATTGCAAGTCATTGGGCAGAAAAAAGCAATAGTTGCTCAGGGAGCCATCTTTGCAAAAAGGGCTCATTCCTCAATTGTTTGCCAATGCTTTGAGTTGTCCTTTGCAAAGATTTCTACTAGCTCAGAATATAGTGGCTCCTCTTGTCTATAATTTTATAGTCACTTTTGTGCGGCATGTTCTTTTGATTTGGCTGGCTATTTACAAGCTCGAGTTGGGCCTCCTGGGAGCTTCATGATTTCAATTTTGTTCAATTTTGTCAGACTTGGATATTTTCTTTTTTTCTTTTTCTTTTTCCTTTTTCTATGTTGGGTTCTTGGTGTTGTTCTTCTTTCTTTTTTTTGTTTTTTAAAACTAGCTTATATACCTTAAATTTTAATTTAATCTATATAATGTACGTTGAGAGATATCCTTTTCGAGGCGCCTATTTGACTTTAGGGTGTAAAATTGATAAAAAAAAATAGGGGCCTTGAGAAGGATATCTCTCAACGTACTTTATATAGATTAAATTAAAATTTAAGATATATAAGCTAGTAGCAGTTGGGCGATGCGACATGAAAAACATAAAATAAATGCAATATATAATTATATAGTATCTTTTTCTTGAATTGAATTATATTATTCTATTATTATATTATTATGTGGAGATATATGAAATTGTATATATCCATTTAGACTATTTTTAATAAATATTTATGTGTTACAAGATTAAAGCATATACAAAATTGATATCTCTGATGTACAAAATTGTAAGATATTTTTTAGACTTTTATTTAATGATAGTATAAAACATTATTTAATGCTCACTATTATGGTTACAAATAGGGTTAGGGTTAGAGTTAAGGTTAGTATTGTGGTTAGAGTTAAGGATTACATAATTGTTAGGGTTGTGGTTAGGGTTCACATCGAGGTTAGGGTTTGATGTAGGTTTAGAATTATGCTTAGGGTTAGGATTACTGTTAGGATTAGGGTTAGGCTTAGTGTCAGGGTTAATTTTATGGTTAGGGTTAGGGTTAAGGTTACTATTATGGTCAAGGAAATGGTTTACATCATTTTTAGGGTTAGGGTTAGGTTAAGGGTTGTGATGAAGGTTAGGTTTCAAGGTCAAGGTGATGATAATGGTTAGGGTTTATATTATGGTTAGGGTTGGGATGAAGGTTAAGGTTTCGTTTAGCTTTCAGATTATGGTTAGAGTTAGAGTTAGAGTTAAGGATTCCAATTAGGGTTATGGTTATGGTTAGGTTTTCATGTTAAGGTCAAGTTTATGGTTAGGGTTCTAGGGTTTATTGTAAGTGTTTCAATTATGTTTAGAGTTTATATTAAATTTAGGGTTAGGGTAACCATTTAATTGTAGTTAGGGTTAGGGTTATGATTATAACTGGGGTTGGGTTAGGATTATTACTTGATTTATGATTATTTAATGCAGAGTTAGAGTTTAGTGTCAGGGTTAAGGTTAGTATTATGGCCAGGGTTAAGGTTTACATCATTATTAGGGCTAGGGTTAGGGTTACGATAATGGGTAGGGTTAGCATCAAGGTTCACTTTTGCTTTAGGTTTAGGATTATGGTTAGGGTTATGGTTGGGGTTAAGTTTATAGTTAGGGTTTTGGCTAGAATAGGGTTAATATTAGTCAAGGATTAGAGTTCAATTAAAATTACATTTGAATTAGGGTTAGGGTTAAGTTTAGGAATATAGTTTAATAGGGTTGAATTCTAGGATTAGAGTGGAATTTAAGGTTAGGTAATAGTTAGGTTTCAATTATAGTAAGAAGAAGTTTAGGGTGAAGTTTAGGGTTAGGATTATAATAAGGGTTAGGGATAGGGATAGGGTTAAGGGTTAGGGTTATGATTATGGTTAGGGTTAAGGTTAAGGTTAGGGATAAGTTATGGTTAGGATTTAAATAATGGGTAGGGTTAGGATTTACATCATGGTTAGGGTTGGGGTCAAGGTTAGGATCATGGTAGGATCATAGTTAGAAATATGGTTTTGATTAGGGTTAGGGTTTATGTCATATTTAGCAATAATTTGAGAGTTAAAGTTAGGTTTTGGTTGGTTTGGGTTATTGTTAGGATTATGATAAGGGTTAGGGTTTAGGGTTATGGTTATGGTTATGTTTTATGGATTATGTTTAGGGTCAAGGATTAGGATTATGGTTAGGGTTTACATCATGGTTAGGATTAGGGTTATGTTTAGTGTTTGGGTTACACGCACGTTTAGGGTTAGAAATATGGTTTATGGTATGGGTTAGGGTTAATTTTAGGGTTATAGTTTACATAGTAGTTAGGGTTAGGGTTACCATTTACATCATGGTTAGGGTTAGGGTTACATTTAGCATTTTGGTTATGGTTAAGGATAGGATTTAATATAGTAGTTAGGGTTAGGGTTAGCATCTAGGGTTGAGGCTAAGGATTATGCCTAGGTATATGGTTGGCTTAGGTTTACATTATTGTTAGAGTTTAGGGCTAAGATATTAGTTTAGAGTTAAGATATAGGTTTAGGGTTAGGGATAGGGATAGGTTTTGGGTTATGGTTAGGGGTATGGTTAGGGTTAGGCTTTTGGTTTTGGACACAAGATTATTTCTAGGGTTAGGGTTAATCTTTAGGGTTAGGACAAAGGATTGTTTCTATGGCTAGGGTTCAAGGTTACTGTTAGGTTAGGGTTAGGATTAGGATTAGGGATATTTCTATTGTTATGATTTTGTTTAGGGTTAGGTTTACATCATGATTAGTGTTAGGGTTAAGACTAGGGATAAGTTTAGGGTTGAGTTATGGTTAGGGTTCAATTAGGGTTATATTAGGGCCAAAGATAAGGCTATATTGAGGTTAGTGTTAAGGTTAGGTTATGATTAAGGTTACTATTCTAGGTTAATGTGTGGGGTTAGGGTGGGTGATCAGTCAGAATCAATGTTAAGATTAGGATTAGTATTCAATAAGGTTATATACATAATTTTTCATTTATGGTTAGGGTTAAATTAATAAGGGTTTTATTACCCTTTGAGTAAGTGTTAGGATTCAAATGTAGTCAAAGTTTAAGTATGAAGCATGATATTTGGATTAGGCTCCTTCAAGAAAGCTTGATTTTAAGGTTAGAGTTAAGTTTTAATTAGGGTTATGGTTATGTTAACCCAAAGGTTCAATTAGGGTTAGGATTAAATTTAATTTAGATTAAGGATACTATCAAGGCTAGCATTAGACTATGGTAAGTGTTTAACTATAGTCGGGGTTAGTATTAGAGTTCAATCAACATTAGAATTAGGGTTATGATTCAATTACATTAGGGTTAAGGTTAAATTAGGATTATAGTTAATTGAGGGTCAGGGTTTGGGCTAGATATGATTAGAATTATGGTTCAATTAGGGTTAGGGCTTTGTTTATGTTTAGGGTTCAATTATGGTTAGATTATAGTTCAAATTATAGGTAGGGTTTAATTCTAGGATTAGAGTTAATCTTAGGCTTAGATTGAAATTATAGTAAGATTTTATTTAGGGTTAAGCTTAGGCTATAATTAGGGGGGCTAGGGTTCAATTATGGTTAGGTTAGGGTTCAATGAGGTGTAGATTGGAGATATTGTCAAGGTTATGGTTTGATTTTGACAAGGGTTATATTATACTTAGGGTTAGTAATAGATTTCAAATAGGGTTATAATTAAGGTTATGCTTCAATTACAATAGTGTTAGGGTTAGGGTTAAATTAGGATTAGAGTTCAATTAGGGTTATGGTTCCAGGTAGAATTCAATTGGGATTTGAGTTCAACTACGGTTAGTGTTTAGTTTAGGGTTAGGGCTCAAGTTGTAGGTAGTGTTTAATTATAGGGTTCTATAATAAGGCTCACTTTCAAGGTTACCAATAAGGTTTAATTAGGGTTAAGGATTGCATTAGCATAGTTATTAGGGATAAGGTCAAAGTTAAGTTAGGTTAGGTTAGGCTAGGTTAGATTATAATTATGGTTTAGGGTTTAGGATTAGGGGTTAGTGTTAGAGTTAGATTTAGGGTTTAGATTAGGGTTAGGGTTAGGGTTTACATCATGGTTAGGGTTAGGGTTAGATTAAATGGGTTAAGGTTTAGTGTTACAATTAGTGTTATGGTTAGGGTTAGGGCTAAGGATTATAGTTATGCTTATGCTTATGATTCAAAATAAGGTTAGGTTTCAAGGATAAAACATGTTGTTAGGGTTAGGGTTTTATAATAAAGCTTGAGTTTAAGGTTAGGGTTAATATTTAATAAGGATTAATTTATTTAGAGTTAGGTTAAGTTATGCGTTACATTAGCATAGAGGTTTAATTAGGGTCAAGGTCTATGTCACTTGTTGAGGGTTAAGACTATGCTAGGGTTTATATTGTTGTTCAAGATAAGGTTTAATTAAGGTTAGGATTAATTTTATGGTTAGGTTATTAGGGTTCAATTAAGGCTATATTAGAGTTAATTAGGGTTCAATTAGGGTTATATTAGTAATTTGTAAAGGCCCATTCCACCTTTTACAAATCTTTTAACTTAAAGGGTTGTTGATATTTTTATCTCCTTTTAGTTATATATTTTTAGTTATTTATAAGGTTATATTTTTATAAAGTATACATAAATATATGATTAAAAGCAAAATTACACAATATAGTTTATACATAAATATACCATTAAAGACAAAATTACACAATACTTTAAGTACAGTTGATTAAAATTTAAGATGATGAATTATTAATAAATAATATATTTTTATTTTCAATGATTGTTTTTCCTAAAATAATTATTTAGATATAAATTATATTTGTACCAGTTTATGGATCTCAAATCATAACTCTAATAGTAATTATAATAAAAATTTATACCCTTCCTTGATTAAACCCTAATCTTAACTTAACCCTAAATTATAATAGTAATTTCTAAAAGCTTAATTGACCTTTTACACATGTCTTATCTTAAAGAGTCATTGATATTTTTATTTTCTTTTAGTTACATTTTTCCATTTATAAGGTTTTTTTTTATGAAGTATACATAAAATATATGATTAAAGACAAAAATCCATGATACTTTTTATTTTCATGCAAATCAATTTAAATTATAAAATTAAACTATGTTTCTAATTTAAAATTATTAAACAATTAATTTAGGAATAAATTTTAAAACTAAATTCTAGATATGAATAAAACTTTTCTAAATTTCAACATTTCTATTCTATTTTTCCTTTTTGCATGTAAATAAGAACCTTTCTATATTTTTCCTAACTAACATTTCTATTCTATTTTACCTTTTTTTTGGCATGAAAATCATTTTAAACTATAAAATTAAAATAAATATATTTTTTTTCATGCAAAACAATTTAAATTATAAAATTAAACTATTTTTTTATAATTTATAAATAAATAAAAAATTAATTTATAAATTCTATTTTTTCTAAACATTAAATAAATCATCAAATTTAAAACTAAATTTAGGTATAAATGGAACTTTTTTACTTTTGTACATAAAAATATATATTAAAATTCTTTAATTTTAATAAATGATATAATTATAAAATATATTATTATTCTAATCAATCAAATTTAATCAATTAAATCATGGGCAACAAACATGCAAACCTCTCTTAACTTGTGCTCTACATTATTGCAGTTGCAAGATTTTAATGAATATATAGAAAACTTAATGGAGTTCCATGATAACACAAGATATTTAAAAGGAATAGATGCTCCTAGTTTATTAATGCAGACAGGTGGGGCATCTAAATCAAAATTAAAACTCATACTAATTGTCAATTCTTGAAAATTGGAAACTACAAGAAGTGATTAAAATACATAGAAAATCGGAAACCCTAAATCATCTTATGGCAGAATTCCTTTAGCATCTCCATAAATTCATGGGGTGTGATCTTATTACCAAGCCTTCTTGATGTGATGAAAAATTGTGAAAACAACAATACTCACAAACAAAGAATAAATAGATCAAGCACAAAAAGAGAGGTATATACAAGAAGTTAGGGCAAACACATTAGTTATGCTAAAAATTGAAACTTACCAGTGAGCAAATCAAAGAACTTGCCAAAGAATTCCCTTGCAAATATTGCAATCCATTGATCAAATTGTGGAGTATTTAATATTGTGTATTGAGAATTGTAGCATGCATGGAGAACTTCAATCGACCACTTCATAACTGTAACCGTTTCATATTGCATTTACAAATACACACAATTTTAGTAATCACTTTTGACAACTCACAAAAATAAGTAATCGAGGTACTGTAGATGTGTGTGTTTTTTTTAATAAAATAAAATATTATCAAATGACCATCCAACTTCTTGAAAAGGTAACTGCCAGAATATTAATTGTTTCTTTTGGGTTTACAGAGAATATTCCACTTTTATTCTATCCTTCACTCCCCCTGCTATGTGATTGTATAGGAACACCTCTAGTTTGCAATTCATCTATTTTTTTTTTCTTTCAGCTATCTTATTACAGTTTGATGATGGATCACTGAGTGTGATCTAAAACGTTGAATTTTATTCAGCATGAACTGTGGAAATTTAATGTGTTCAAATACCTTATTTAAATATTTATTTAAGTATTTATCTAATATTTATTTAAGCATTTATCTAACAAACACAGATTTTGAAATCTACTACCAATCATTTACTAAAAGAAAATTTAAATATAATGGATCAGCAACCAATACAAAGTATTGATGATTCAATTGATCAATATTTATTTGTTGGTCATTTAGTAGATTTTGATGGACTATCACAACCATACAATCTACCAACATCAGTTATTGGTCATAACAATGTATCATGGATGTAGTTCAAAGCTGCCATGATAGTATGAGCATGCCTATTAGTGTGTAGATCATTTCAATAATTTTCTTTGGGAGAAAAATTTTATTTTAAAATTTTTAAAATTAAAGTGAAAAATATCTTTTAACATATTCTACATAGATTTTTAAAAATTAAATATGCTATAATATTACATCATTTTATTAATCTATTGTAACAATGTTTCTTACAGTTTCACTAAATAATGTTGCAAGAGAAGTTCAACCTTAATTTCAAATAAAAAATTAGTATTTAGATTATGATCCTTATCTCTAAAACAATTTGATTCAATTATCATCACATTTATTTATTTGCTACTTAATATCAACATATGTGTCGATTTTCTTCTATTACTATTAATGGAAAATAATTCATATGAGACATCCTAGATGATGATTAGATAGTCTAGAGATAAGAAAAGTAGAAGATTAATGAACAGCGTAAGATTCACAAATTCCATTAAAAAACAACAAAAGTACTCTCTTTGAAGATTTTTATAAAGATCAATGCTAAAATAATTTGTTAAGTATCACTGTTAAAATAATTTGTTAAGTATCACTGTTAAAATAATTTCTGAAGTATCAAGAAATGCCTAATATAATTTGTTGAGTTTCAGTGTTAAAATAATTTGTGAAGTATCAAGAAATGCCTAATATAAATTATTAAGTTTCAGCGTTAAATAATTTGTGAAGAAATGCCTAATAGACCTCTTTTCTGAAACAATGAATGAGTACTCAACTTTGAGGATGTGCTAAAATAATCTGTAAAGTATGAAATCTAGAAATATCTAATTGCCCTCTATTCTAAACCAATGTCAAGGTAAGTAATTGTACATTCCAGGATTTTCCTTATCTCTCTCTAAATATTCCCTATCTATGAGATTTTCAATTCTCTTTTTAATTTGTTTCATATCTGGCTTGAACATGTCTTTAACCTGCTCAGTGCATTGCATCACTAATTCCTTATGAGCTAATGTTTCTCTGCTCTTCATAATTCTTACGATCGAAGCATCAATCATATGATGGCTATCTTGAAACACAGACTTCCCAACATTTTCTTTTACATTGTCTGTGGGTGGCGGAAGTCGGATCTTCCTCTTGTTACAGGAAAATTTTGCATTGATTTCAAAATAGTCTGTTTCTTTCACAGATTGGGTATCTGGTAATTTACTTAGGATTCTGTATTTTGAACATGCAAGGGAATTCAGCAATGCAATTGTATCTTCAACATTCAAATTCAATTGGGATTTGACTTGTGAAAAACTTAGCGTCTCTGTTTCATTGAACAACAGAAGTGCACTTGCATGACAAGGTGTTCCGACTATTTGAATTTCACCCTGGTCAAATCTTCCAACAATAATGCATGTTCCCAGAGAGTGTTTCCATGTTAGCCTTCTGTTCATTTTTTCTCTGTTATAGAACTCTTTGAATGACTCTAAATGTCTCACCATTTCAACAGGAAGAACAAGTGATTCAGGTGACTTATAGCTTGGCCAGAAGCCAGATGTCAAAACTGTGACAAGGAATTCTATTCCAGAACATGGATGAAGAGGATTCTGACTCAGGTATTTCTCAAAACCTGATTGGGTTTTCATTGCCAATGTCCAATCAGTAAGCATGCCCTCCATTTTAGATGTAAATTGTCTTCCACACTCAAACTTCAACTTAACTAACATGCTTTTTTCATAATCAGCATTTAAACTTCTATGGGATAGAAGCCTATCTCCGAGCTTCTTCCTATAAAAATCTGCAACCATGTCTTTGTCATGGACGCAGGGAAAGATCTTTGCAACCTTCTCAAGGGCATCTTCAACATCTGAATATGTCATGTTTCTATTCGTCAAAATATTGTCACAAAATGTGACCAACAATTCCCAAATACTGCTCCCTGCAACTTGTTGATTGCAAAAATTCTGAAAGGCTGCCATGAGTGCAATTTTGAAAAGGCAGTGGTTCATAAATTTCTCCTCCACACATTGCAAGTATTTCTCATTCAATTGAATAATACTCCTCACAAACTGATCTTTTTCACTGGCAATACCTTCGTTATTTGCCTTTATAGCCTCTGCCACCATTTGCCCTCCATGTTTAACAAAAAATGTACCATGCCTGGTAACATGCTGTCTAAATATTTTGGCCATGAGTTGAATGCCTTTATCTATTTCAGAAAACAAGTTAAACATCTCTGAAAGATCATCCATCTTGTCATTTTTCAATAATGGATGACAATCTGAATCTTCCTTCAATAGTTGGTATTCATGCTTGCAAAGAAGTTCATTTTCTACCATTTTTACATACCTAGTTTGGCTACTTCGATGCACACAATGCATTGCAATGGTTTCTTTCTCCAACCTTAAATACTCAACAACCTTCAGCAAATAATCTGGACAAGAATACTCACATATCCATGAAGCAGTCTTTCTGGAATAGTAAATGCCGGTTTTTTCAAAAACGGCGACTTCAAAATCTTTATAGTAGTCCATCCCAAAATCCCACAACATACACACAACATTCTTCAATAAAGTCCCATTAAGAATGCTCTCACCTTCCCGCATTTTATTAATCTGAACCATCATAGTAGCCAGCACATTATTGCACAAAACCTCATTGTAGACTATTTCAGGGAAGCATCTCCGAGCAGTTTCCTCGGGTTTTAATATTATCGAATAATAATTCGAACTGGTCAAACGAAAAGACAGAAATTCGGATAGAATTGTAACCATTTGTTTGTAAAATTCCCATTCATTTACAACTTCTGTCAAAAGAAACTCATCTTCTTTCTCCCTCAATGCGGGAACTACTGATGAATTGATATAATCTTTTAAGGCTTTCTCATATTCAGATTGCATCCCACGATAACCCACTTTGTTGAGCTTTATATAGATTTGATAATCCACCTGCGAATATTCATTAAGGCCTAATGGGACTTTCCCTTCGACGATTTGCTTAACCTTTGCAATTGCAATTTGTAGAGGATCCAATTCCTCCAACTCCATCATTCTTTATGTATTACTGCAGGCAAATCTAAACTTCGCTGCCTAACCAAAACCACAATAGATTGAGTTTTGAGCCAAACATAGTTGTATAAATAGATGCAAGGATTTCACGATGCACTGCGAATTTCTAGGCCGACGAGCTATGAATCCCAAACTCGAACCCCGCGACGTATGGCATGGGTGATGGTAGGATTTTAACTTATTGTTTTGTTTTTTCTTGATCAAAACTTCTTATATTAGACCTTTTCTATGCACTTTCTTTTTATTGATAAGATCGTATCCTTCTCAAAATCAAGTTTGTTTTTTTTTCCAATAAAAGTGGATTATTCCACTAAACT
Organism: Cryptomeria japonica; assembly: GCF_030272615.1. Lineage (NCBI taxonomy): Eukaryota > Viridiplantae > Streptophyta > Pinopsida > Cupressales > Cupressaceae > Cryptomeria > Cryptomeria japonica. The sequence continues at coordinate 246,008,993 of NC_081405.1, read as the reverse complement.
TTTTTATTAATATTTTTTATTTTTTACATAAGATTCAAAGAGCATATCGAGGAAAGAACCTGGGAAGAAAACCACTAGTCACAGCTCATAAAATAAACCTATAGTATCTAATGGATCAGTTTATACATCCCACCCAAAACCACATACAAAATGCGGTCACAACACATATAATATCAGTTTTGCATAGAGCCCATATGACAATTTGCCAAAAAAACCCATCAGATAATTTTCAAATGTAGACTCCACACCTTCCTGCCAAAAAAGAAAGTATCAAAAAACCTTTGGAAAAACACTATTGTATCAAATACCATGAGCTCGAACTCTCCTCCAGACAACGGACATGAATACTTGAAATGAAAGGGAAAGTGGGAATAATTATCATCATAAAATTTTACATCAATATTACTCAAGAAAATCATATAACTATTGTTGCAAACCTTCCCATACCCTAAAAGGAATTTCCTCAAAACCCACCTCTTGCTGATTAGCATTGCTATCAATGGCTAAACTTGCCAAATAATCCGCAATATTATGAACTTCTCTATAACAATGCGATATCAAGAAAGATTCAAACACTTTTATTTTTTATAAAATGGGATCAAGTATATATTGCAAATTCCAACAATTCGATTTCTTTTTCATAACACATTGAATAATCACCATAGAATCACCTTCAATTATTAAGTCCTTAATTCCCAAAGAGATTGCCATATTCAATCCAAAAGACAAAGCATGAAATTCCACCTAATTGTTAGTTTTAAAACCAATAGCATGACACTTAGTTCGAATAAAATTTGCTTTGTGATCATAAATTACCATGCCTACCAAGCCGGCCAGGGTTACCACGAGAGGCCCCATCAAAATTCAGTTTAAATTGCCCCTGTGGAGGAGGTTTCCATCTAGCAGAGCATCTCTTACCTATTGCATCATTCTTTTTTAAAATTGAACCATGAGAGGGTAAAACTGACAGCATCTTCCAAACTCTAGTAACTGTACTATCCCAGTGCGAAAAAAAAGTAAGATTTTCTAAATTCTTATAAATAAACGACAAAGCAACCTCAGAGATTGAAGACTCAATTTTTAATAAAATCTCAAACACAAGAGACTTTGTTTTTTTAAATATCCTATTGTATCTCTTTAGCCAAACATTCCAAATCACAATAGATGGAGATATGATCCAAAGGGATGCATAAAAAGATGAGGCAAACATAAAGGGCCAAGATCTAAAATGGGAAATGAGATCCTTACCAATAACAAAGGATATATTTAACTTCTCAAACAACCACTGCCAACATTCATAAGCATAATCACAATGTAGGAACAGGTGTGAAGAAGATTCCAGATTTTTGTTACAAATGACACAAGGGAAAACAACAGTAATACCAAGTCTGTCTAGTCTCAAACCTGTAAGGACTTTGTCCTGAACTGCCAACCAAGCAAAAGCTCCAGCTTTAGGAAGACAAGACGAATTCCAAAATAACTTATAAGGCCAAGATGATAAATCTTTAACAACCATAAGAGAGTTGTAACCATCTTTAACAGTGTACTCACCAGAAATATTCTTTGTCCAAATAAGTTCATCCTCAGAATAAAAAAGAAATATATTTCTATCCACCAAAATCTTCTCAAAATCTAATTTCATGCTTTGATGAACATCTAAGAAATTATTCGACTTCCATCTAGCTAGCTTAAGGGGTCCACTAGACACAATTTCAAAATAAGCTACTACAAAAACAACCCAAAGGGAGGAAAGAACAGTGATCAGAGGAGACCAATCCCTATTATTCACCAAAGGTGTGTGTCCATTCTATACTTCATCCCAAAATCTAACCTTTCTACCATTATGAACAATCCATGAGAGATGAGTCAAAATAATTGATCTATATTTACAAAGGAAATTCCAAATGGCAGAACCCAAAGGCAAATTTGAGACCTTAAAAATGTACTCTCTCAGTCCATTATTTAAATATTAGGAAAAAATAATCTGTGCCTATAAGGAGCTAGGCTTGTCATATAATTTCCAAACCAACTTAGCACCTAAGGTTAAATTCTGATTCTCCAGACTCTGAATTCCTGTTCCCCTAAGTTCCTTAGGCAAACATACCTTATCCAATGCAACTAAAGGGAGTTTCTTCTTGCCGTCTTTATTATTGTTCCAAAGAAAATCTCTAAGAGTATCCTATAAACTAACAATAGCTGCTTTTGGAGACTTCAAAAACAGACATGAGATTTATGGGAACAACATTCAAAACAGACTTGATGAGAACAATTTTACCCGCCAAAGCTAACCATCTATGATTCCATGAGAGAATTCTTTTAGAAATGGCCGAAATAATCTTATCCCAAAAACCAATCATATCTTGTTTAACAAAGAAAGGAATCCCAAGGTAAGTACATGGAATATTTCCAGTCTCAAATCCCCAAAAGGATTGCAACCTATGCTGAACCAGTTGTGATGTATTAAGGAAAAAAATCTTTGATTTATTACCATTCACTTTCTGACCAGAAAATGATGCATAATTTTGTATTATTCCTTTAATCACTTTTGCCTCAACTAACGAAGCATGTCCAAATAACAAAGTATTATCTGCAAAGAGACAATGAGAAATACTTTGGGGAATATTCTGAATCCTTATACCTTTCCAAAGCCCCCCACTTTAGCAGCCTTAATAGCCCAACTAAAGGTTTCAACTAGGAGAATAAACAAAAAGGGAGAAAGGGGATCTCCCTGTCTCAAACCCCTAGATGAAGTGAAAAAACCACAAGGAGAACCATTAATTCAAACCGAGAATCTTGCAGAAGAAATATATACACGAATCCATCTGACCCAGGCCTTTGAAAAACCTAACTTCTCAAGAATAGCACACAAAGCCCCCCACTCTACTCTATCATAAGCCTTCATCATGTCTAGTTTAAGTATCATGGCCGGGGTGCTTTCGGTGGAAATAGAATGAAGCACCTCATGTGCTACAATTTCACCCTTTGTCGTCTCCCTTCTGGGAACAAAACCACCTTGCTCCAATGAAATGATCCTAGGTAGAATTTTTGACAACCTAAGGGAAATTGCTTTCGTAAATATCTTATACAAAGTGTTACATAAAGCAATGGGGCAGAAGTCAACAAAAGTCTTAGTATCCTCTTTTTTAGGAATAATTGAAATCATTGTAGTATTAAGCTCTTTCAAAATAGACCTATTTCTCCTAGCTTCCTTGAGAGCCAATAAAACATCATTTCCCACAAAATCCCAACATTTCTGAAAAAATAAAGGAGTAAAACCATCTAGTCCCGAAGCTTTATCCGGATTCAAGGAAAAGACAACACTCTTAACTTCTTGTAAGGAAAAGGGATACGTCAACATCTTATTGTCTTCCAAAGATACTAAAGGAGGAATATTAGATATAATATCATTGCTGAGATTTCCATTTTCTGAAGATAACAATGACTTAAAAAACCTAACTGCCTCTGAAGCAATGTCCTCTGGCTCTGTCAATAAATTCCCATTCTGACACTGAATACAAGATATTCTATTCTTACATCTTTTAATCTTAGTTGAAGAATGAATTTTTTTTGTGTTCTTGTCATCATCTAAAAGCCATAACTCTCTAGATTTTTGTCTCCAATAGATTTCCTCTCTAGCTAACACCTCCTCAAGCTCTAATTTTAGTGACTTCAATTCATCAAAAACTTGTGGCACCATACCATGTTGAAGCACATGAGTATTATGACACTCAATCATATCTTGAATCCTTTGTTTCTCCTAAAAAATGTTTGTAAAATGCGAGATATTCCATTCCCTAATATTCAATTTCAAATAACTTAACTTCTTAGCAATCTGAAACATGAGGGACCCAAAACAAAAAGGAGCAGAATTCCACCATTTCATAAGAAGAGGCAGAAAGGAAGAATCCCTAAACCACATGGGCTCAAATTTAAATGGAGACTTAAAAGAAGCCCTATTCTCAATAACTGAAAGGGAAATTGGAAAATGATCAGAACCCGAGACCAGTAGAATAGAGGAAAAGAATTCAAAATCTGAATCAATCCAGTTCTCAGATAACAAAAACTGATCTAATCTCTTAGCAATCTGAGAAAAATCCTTTCTAATGTTTGTCCATGTGAAAACCCCATTCTGAGACTTACAATAAAAAAAGGCTCATATTAGAAATGAAATCCCCAAAGTCATCCATAATCCTTTTATTAGGGAAAACACCTCCTCTTTTCTCATCTAAATCAATGATAGCATTAAAATCACCCCTAAAGATAATAAAGGAACCATGTTTTAAGGAAGAAGAAATCCTCTTTAATTCACCCCATAACTTACTCTTCCCTTGAATTCTTGATGGAGCATAAATGTTAAAAAGCCAACATTTAACCTTCAAAATCTTGCTTATAACTAAAGCCAGCATCCAATTTGTAGCAAATGCCACTAACTCTACCTCAATATTATAATTATTCCAAAGTAGTGCCAAACCTCTTGAAGCACCACAAGCCGGAGAAGAAAGAAAATTCCACCTTCTCCAAGATGAAAAAACCAAATCGGCAGACTCCTTTGACAACTTTGTTTCTTGCAACATAAAAATATCACACTTAATTAAGTGCTTCTGGGACTTAATTAAGCGTCTCTTGTTAGAGGCATTTAAGCCCCTAACATTCCAAGAAATAATTCTCATTGTCCTCGAGGGGAGGCCGAAGCTCCCCTCTTCCCATTAATCGGAGAATTTTTTCTTTCCCCAAAGCAACCTTCCAAATTACGTTTCATAGCCCCTGATCTTGTCATAGGAGGACTAGTCACAAATCTATTACTCTTTCTTTTTTACACTTACAGGAGTTAGGCATGTTTTCTTAGGCCTACCAAGAGAGACAAAATGCCTCCCTTGCCCACCAGCAGGAGAAAGGGACAAAGTCTTTTGAATTCCAACATCAATTTCCATTTGAGTCTTAAGATTATTTAGAGGCCTACCTCTCCTAGGAGAAACCACCGATGGTGAAAAAAGCGGAGTTGTTTGGAGAATTGGTAAACTCTTGCATGACTTTGGAGAAGCCAGGATAAATGGATTATCTTCAAAACCCAACTGTGTTGTAGCCAAAACCGCAAAAGGATTAGCAGATGCAGAAATTGGAAGGGTCGAGTTTATACCCCCCAAATCATTCTTAATTGAACAAACAACTCTATCAGTAATACCCTCATCCATTTGATGTGCATGATTGTTAAAAATATCATTAATTTGCTGAACAAAATTCTCATATGGCATAATATCATTTACTTGTTTTAACATATATTTTTAGGTCATTTATTTTAATCAATTTTTCTATTCGAATTTAGAATATTTTAATAGTAAAAATTATAATAATATTGCAATCTATAGAACAAGCATAACCTGAAAAAAATAGTTGTGTAGTGACGATTGGGTTATTAAAATTTAAACCAATTTTAATTAATTCTCCTAGCAATTGCCTTTCCAAGCAATTTGCTAGCTTGGAAGTGGGAAGAAATAGGACTAGTCATGGGTCTTTTTGTCATAGGTACAAATGGTGGTATTAGTATTTTACTTGCCCAAAAACTTCTTCATCTACTTTCCATAAGCTATTCCCTGTGGGGGCAGCCCACTATTGGGAAACTAGTAGTTTTGTCAGCATCCAAACGTATTATGTCGCAGACCAAGAGTCTTATGAGTCCAGGGAATGAGAGTCAAAGTATAGTGGCATTATTTGCATATTAGGATCTAAAGGCCACTTCAGGCACTGAGCAGATTTTGAATCACAAGTTCTTTTTGCTTTCACACATTAGAATAATTGTTTTACTTTTGTGTATGGAAAATATAAAGTTCTTTTTTTAACTAAAACCATTAAATTTAAAATTAGTTTTATTTATTTTTTAAATTTTTATTTTATTTTATAGAATATATATTTATTTTATATACTTAAATATTATATATATTTTTTTAATAAGTAAATAGCTGCAGAGAGGCAGCACCCTTGTATTAAACAAAAATGAGAATACAAGGTCTGATTCAATAAGAGGAGTAGGGGGAAAGAATCAGGAAGAAAACTCCCTACCTGAGCTCTAGTCCCTAGATAAGAGAAACCAGCCCTGAAGGCTGGATGAGTACAACTATATACCGACCTCTTAAAGATGTAGTCTTCAGAAGCATCATCCACAAGCGCATTAGCCGCATCTAGGACAATGGGACATTTGGTGCCACAATTCAGATGAGCTATCTATTATGCCTTCTCCTTAGGGAGTCGGTAATCGTTAGGAAACCACTCTTCACCGAACCCAAAACCCCAGTCATTTCCATCCATGAGATCTCCATTTTCCAAGATCCCAAAGTCATCAGACCCCACTAGATCTTCATCACAGAGAAATTTTGACCTCCAATCTAATGTGAAACCGCTTTGTATACCAGCCGCTTTCAGAAGGAAATCAATATTCCTGGAGATGACAGGCCAGGTTGCTTGGAGGGACTCGAAATCTAGTGAATTAACAATCACAAGATTCTTCACCTCGGCTCCATTGCTAAATGACATATAGTAATTTTCAGGAAGCGGGATTCTAAGATTGGCATCAATATTGTCTAATACAACATCTATTTCCCCCAACAGGCGGTGCTTAAACATCATTTAGGTTAGCAATTTTGCTTTTGGCATGCTTACTAGTCCCCATGTAGATTATCATTGCAAGAAAAAAGATGGAATATCGGCATTGGCTTTGTACCTGTGGTAAGCCATAAGAAATTCCTTTCCCAGAATCCTCTTTAGGCTATGGAGAATAAGAGGATGTCGAGAGAAAAGGACCTCTTGTAGTCGTCTATCCATGATTTCGCCCAGGAAAGCCATCTGGTGACAAGTAGCTTCAAGGAGGATTGGGGTCTCCATAGCAAGTTGCCAAGAAAGGAAAGCAAATTTTGGTGGAAAGAAAGGGTATTCCATTGTTAAATAGCCAGGAATCAAACCATAGATTACGACATGCTGCAAACAAACCATATCCATTAAAAACCCACACGTGTGAGCTGCCAGTATCCAACTAACCATCTACTCCAAAAGCTCCACAACTTGGTGTTGACCGACTTTAAGCATCAAGTGATCATAAAAAAATCTTGAGAGGATCTAGTCTTAACTAGATATTCATAAAGTACACTTGTATTTAATAACCACGAGCCAAAAACTGGCAGTAGTCAATGGTGCCGACAATGTGTCACATCATGTTGATAATAAAGGACCTTAACAGGTTAATAGGGTAGATAGTCGATCTCTCCACTGGAAACCATGACCATAGAGTAGAGAGGGGGAACCGCGGCTATTGGGGAGTGGAGCACCAGTTTTCTCCACAACCAAAAGATACAAAAAGAAAGGAAGAGCGCACAACTGTCAATAGACCCAACCGAAGCATGCTAGATTTCAATAGACCCAATCGGAGAGTGAGGAGAGCATGTCAATCTGCCCAACAGAAAATCATCATCGGTGGATAATCAGGAGGGGTCACTAACATTAATAGCCAATTTAGAAAGTCTATCGGCTTCACCATTACCTTCTTTATAGATGTGGCTAACCCGAAATTCATCAAAGGTAGCTAGCAGTGTCAGGATCTGTTGAAGCCATAAGTTAAGGTGCCAACTAGGGATGCTATTGCAATGGATCACATTAATGACATTTAATGAGTCTCCCTCCAAATGAATTTTCTGCACCCCTAGTTCCTTCCCTAGCTGAAGACCTCTTAATGCTGCTCTGAATTCCGCTTCATTATTAGTAGCCACTCCAATATTTTTCAGAGGTTTCTATAATACAGAGACCATCAGAGTCCCTTAGAATGCAACCAATACCACTTTGGCCTATATTTCCTGTAGAAGCACGATCAAAGTTTACCTTGCACCACCCAATCTCTAGCGCATCCCAAATCACCCCCACTCTTGGATTGGTCTGATCCACTGTAGTACCCAGTCCAAAAATCGAAGGGATGAGTAGGTTTGGGAGAGCCAACTTAATTTTACAATCCCAATCTGTGAACACATTTTTCTTAAGTATTTTGGATTGGGCCACCACATTCAGGAGCTCAATCAGGTGGTTCTCAATTTTCCCACAAAGAGACTGAAGGCTCATTTCTTTACCCTGAAAGATTCTGTGGTTCCTCTCATTCCAAATTTCCCAAATTTGAAGTGATGGGAGGATGAAAAGAAAATAAAAAAACTACCTTTCCTACACATTTAGGCCATTGCAAAAACCACTTATCCAGCCATGGTGGGAAGGGGCCAAAGATTCTCAGTTTTCCCATGAAATGCCACCAACATTGACTAGAGAATTTGCAGTGGAGGAGAAGATGATCTGCAGTCTCTTCCTAATCTAGGCATAAAGGACATTTGCTAGGTCCATTGATACCTATTGAATGAAGTCTTTCTTGAGTTAAGATTTTTCTCTGGCAAGCCAACTAGGCAAAGGAGCCTGCTTTGGGAAGGAGGTGTTGATGCCAAGAAAGATTGACAGGCCAGTCTTTTTTGTCTATTGCTGCTTCTTTCAGCTTGTAACCAAAGCATACCTTGTATTTTCCATCGGAGGAGTCGCACCACCTAATAATATCCTTATCAGGGGAAGGGAAAATAATCCTTTTATTGAGAATGTCAATAAATAAGTCCTTCTGAAGCTGATCCAAGTCCAGTTGTTCCAAGGAGTTCCATTTCCATTTAGCAATACCATTTTCTTGGATTGGGTAACCATAATCACATATATTGTGCCCCCAGAGGCAACAAATTTCTTCCATAATAGGTTGTAGAGAGGGGTTGTGACATAGGGCAGCTTCACCAAACCAAGAATCAAACCAAAAGGAGACATCCCTACCATTTCTGACATCCCAGGTGACCTGATCGCTTATGATTTCCCTACTGTCCACAATAAAATTCCAAATAGCTGAACCTCTGGGAGGATTGTTGATAGTCAGGATCCTTTTAGGCTCTAGGGAGTCCAGATATTTATGTTTTAGGAGCCTTGCCCATTTTTGGTTCCCGCTACTACAAATTTCCCAAACCATTTTAGCACCCATTGCTAAATTCATAATCAAGCTCTGGTAAATACCATCATCTCTTGCCATTTTTGGTTGGCAGATCTTTTTCCAAGCTATCAAGAGAAATTTACCTTTGTCATCCGAACCATTCCAAAGGAAATTTCTCATTAGAGAAATCAATTCATCTTCAATTGCCACCGGTAGTCTCAGGCAAGCCATGGAAAAAATTGGCAGTGCTGAAAGGATCGACTTTATCATAGCGAGTTTCCCAGCAGAGGATAACCACTTGCCTTTCCAAGTTGCAAGCTTTGATTTACACTTATCAATGATATGCTTCCAGTAGTGAGTTCTATTACTACCAATGAAGAGGGGGTTTCCAAGAAACTTCCTTGGGAAATTAGCAACTCTGAGATTAAGAATTCTTGATAAAACAACTTGCAAGTTGAGCGGAGTGTTGACAAAAAACACTTCAGATTTGTGCCAGTTGATTTTCTAATTAGAAGCCATACAGTAATCATCAAGGCAAGTTTTGATTATTCCAGCCTCCCTCCTATAGGCCGAACCAAATAGAATGGTGTAATCAACAAACAGAAGATGAGTCATTTTTTTAACCCCTGTTGCCACATTAACTCTAGCCCAATGGCCATCTTGCTGGAGAGCTCTTATGGATTGACCCAAAGCGTTAGCCATTATGATAAACAAAAAAGGTGATAATGGATCACTTTGTCTGATTCCTCTTGTCGAAGAGAAGAAACCGTGGGATGAGCCATTAACCAGAATAGAGAATTTGGGATAGAAGAGAGACAACTTGTGACCCAAGTGAGCCATTCCTTGTAGAAGCCAAATTTATTAAGAACATCAAATAAGAAATCCCTGTACACCATGTCATAAGCTTTCAGGATGTCTAGTTTTAAAATCATACATGAATCCTTGGTCTTCCTGGCTGTGTGAAGTGTTTCATGAGAAACAATGATACCTTCCATAATGGATCTTCTAGGGGCAAACCCACTTTGTTCATCTGATATGATGTGTTTAAGGAGAGCCTTCACCCTGTTAGCTATGATATTTGTTACAATCTTATATATAATATTGCATAGAGCGATAGGCCTAAAGTCACTCATCTGTTGTGGATTTTACTTCTTCGGGATTAGAGTCAAAAAGGTGTGATTGATAGCCCCTAGCATAGTCATCTTCTTTCTTGATTCTTCTACTGCAAGATGTAGATCTCAAGCAATGATATCCCAGAAATGATGGAAGAAAGCAGAAGGGAAGCCATCCGAGCCAGGAGTCTTATCCAATTTCAACTGGAGGGTGGTATTCCTTACTTCATTGATTGAAATAGGAGTACAAAGAGCTATGTTTTGGTTAGCGGAGATAACAAATGGGATTGAGTTTAGAATTCTAGCTCTTGCTTCATGGTTGACCTGATGGTCACCATTGAACAAAGAGTCAAAGAATCTTATAGCTTCCTACACAATGTCCTTGTAATTCCTGACAGTGACTCCATCCAGTCTAATTCATCTTCAATTGCCACCGGTAGTCTCATGGAAGCCATGAAAACAATTGGTAGTGTTGAAAGGATCGACTTTATCATAGCGAGTTTCCCAGTAGAGGATAACCACTTGCCTTTCCAAGTTGCAAGCTTGGATTTGCACTTATCAATGAAATGCTTCCAATAGTGAGTTTTGTTACTACCAATCAGGAAGGGGGTTCCAAGAAACTTCCCTGGGAAATTAGCGACTTTGAGATTAAGAATTCTTGATAAAATAACTTACAAGTTGAGCGGAGTGTTGACAAAAAACACTTTAGATTTGTGCCAGTTGATTTTCTGACTAGAAGCCATACAGTAATCATCAAGGCAAGTTTTGATTATTCCAGCTTCCCTCCTATCGGTCTAACCAAACAGAATGGTGTAATCAACAAACTGAAGATGAGTCTTTTTTTCAACCCCTGTTGCCACATTAACTCCAACCAAACGACCATCTTGCTGGAGAGCTCTTATGGATTGACCCAAAGCTTTAGCCATTATGATAAACAAAAAAGGTGATAATGGATCACCTTTTCTGATTCCTCTTATCGAAGAGAAGAAACCATGGGATGAGCCATTAACCAGAACAGAGAATTTGGGGGAAGAGAGACAACTCATGAACCAAGTGAGCCATTCCTTGCAGAAGCCAAATTTATTAAGAACATCAAATAAGAAATCCCTGTAGACCATGTCATAAGCTTTCAAGATGTCCAGTTTTATAATCATATAGGAATCCTTGGTCTTCCTGGCTGTATGAAGTATTTCATGAGAAATGATGATACCTTCCATAATGGATCTTCTAGGGGCAAACCCACTTTGTTCATCTGATATGATGTGTTTAAGGAGAGGCTTCAATCTATTAGCTATGATCTTTGTTACAATTTTATATATAATATTGCATAGAGAGATAGGCCTAAAGTCATCCATCTGTTGTGGATTTTTCTTCTTCGGGATTAGAGTAAAAAAGGTGTGATTGATAGCCCCTAGCATAGTCATCTTCTTTCTTGATTCTTCTACTGCAAGATGTAGATCTTGAGCAATGATATCCTAGAAATGATGGAAGAAAGCAGAAGGGAAGCCATCTGGGCCAGGAGTCTTATCCGGTTCAATTGGAGGGTGGTATTCCTTACTTCATCAATTGAAATAGGAGTATAGAGAGCTGTGTTTTGGTTAGTGGAGATAATAGATGGGATTGAGTTCAAAATTCTGGCTCTTTCTTCATGGTTGACCTGATGGTCACCATTCAACAAAGAGTCAAATAATCTTACAGCGTCCTATGCAATGTCCTCGTAATTCATGACAATGACTCCATCCGATCTAATAATCTCCGATATTCTATTTCTATTTTGATTTGCATTGGCCGACTGGTGGAAGAATTTGGTGTTTTTATCACCTTCCTTTAACCATAACTCCCTTGATTTTTGATGCCAGTGGATTTCCTCACATCGAAGGATTTCATTTAGATCAGATTTGAGAGAATTTTCTTTGATAAATAGATCCCCAATCATTCTTGAAGATGTAACAGAGTTAGTTAAGTCTGCCAGTTCAGCCTTAATTCTTAATTTCTCCATATGAATGTTCTCGAAATGGTTCTTATTCCATTCTTTGATCTTGACCTTAATACACCTGAGCTTTTTATTGAGAATGAAAAGTCTCGAGTGATTCCCAAAAACTGGTTCATTCCACCAAACCGCTATAAGATCATATAGTTCAGGCACTCTAAGCCACATTTTTTCAAGCTAGAATGGGGTACCCCCCTCCGTTTGAGCCAAGGCGACCACTAGACAGATCGGGTAGTGATCTGATCTAGTGAGTAGGAGAATCGATGATTCTAAGGCTAGATTTTGTCCTAACCATTCAATAGAAACAAGGAACTGGTCAAGTCATTCAACAATATTAGTAAAGCCCACTCTCCGGTTCATCCATGTGAAAATGCCATTTTTTGGAACAATGTCTAAAAGGTGATTCTTCTCAACAAAAATCCAAGAAGTCTTTTTGGGACGTACCAGTCCTCTGAATACCCCCACTTTTCTTAGTGCCAGAAAGGATCGCATTGAAATCTTCGGCTACCACACAACTACCATCGGTAATACTGTTTAGCTTGATGGATAGGAGATCCCAGAGATTTCATTTATCACCAGCAGAAGATGGTCTGTACACATTGAAGAGATTAAAAATCTCATTCCGTCCAAGAATAGTGACCAAGCAATATTGCCAATACTTATGTTCCCCCACAAGTGAGATCTTAACATTCATGGGATTCCAAATGATTCCCAAGCCACTGGAGGCTCCATCCGATTGCCTAAAAAGCCCATTCCACTATTTCCAAACTCTCATTTTAGCATCAATCTCAGCCTTGCTCCATTTAGTTTCCTGTAGTAGCCAAATATCTCCTTTGGTGTCATCAATCTGGCACTTAATCAAGTGCCATTTGTCAGGGGCATTGATGCCCCTAACATTCCAAGATAGGAGTCTCATTTCTCTTGGGTAAGAGAATTTCCCTTCCCTAAGTTAAGTTTGGTTTGACCACTGGCAGCACCAGCCACTGCTAGCATAAAGTTTTTGGACTTGTGCCCCCGCATACCTTTTGGCTTAAAATTTGGTTTATCAATAGTTGAATCCAACTTTCCAAAACCTTTTGAAGTACCCTCCAATATAAGATCTAAAAGTATTCCTCCCCCTCTGAGGAGGTGGTTTCAATTTCCCCAATCTTCTAGTTCAATGCCTATCGAGGAGAAGATCAGCCCTCCCATCTCCCCTATAGAACCAGTCTCCAAACCTTGGGAGTGTAGATTGCCATCTTCAATTGCCAGTTGATTCCTAGGCACAAAAGGGGAGGGTGGAAGTGAGTCCGCTAACTTGGATTCAATGTTTGCCTATAGGGGTTTGGTCTTCTCCAGAAGTGTGAGAAGATCTTGTTGGCTCTCACTTTGACTAGAGGAGGGGGGAACTATGATCAAAGGGGTTTCCTCTGTTAGTGTATCATTCTCCTTATCAATGATATTGTTGCAAAAGGCTTCTCGATGTCAATGGCAATGGGAGGTTCCAGTTGCAGTTTTACCTCAAAAGGAGATTGCATACATGAATAATTTTGTTGTATCGTAGCCGTAACATCACAACCAATACCTATATGATCCAAGGAGAGGCATTTAGGAAAAATATACAACTGGTCTTCCCTATCAATCTTTTGGATCCAGATCTTCCCTGCCCCAATAATTCTGACCTCATTGGGGATCTGGTTGATTTGATCTGTGCTAATGCAAATTCTGAGAAAGCTTCCCCATAATTTATCCTCCAAGATATCATCTGCTGATACAAAGGTGCCAAGGTTTTTGCAAATATCCTTAATGACATCAATGTGCCAATAATCCGAAGGACAATTATATAGTCTTATCCATACCTTACTATCCAGCAATATATATGTTTGGGGATTGAAATTGGGCTGCCAATCAATGATGAACTTCAATGCCATCTATAAGATGTATGGACCTTTATTTTTAGCTTGCCACTGCTCTTCATTGCTCATAAATTCAATCATATAGAAATCATTCGGGAGGATATTAATGTTAATATCCTTTCCCCACTGCGCTCTACACTAGGATTCAAAATGGTTCTTAACCCACTTTCCACCACCCCACTTGATGAAAAGGCAAGACTTAAGAAAGTTTGACCTAGCAGAATTAATTTTATTCTCATCCAAAAAGATAGTGGGTCTTGAGGTTTTTCTTACCTGTTTATGAAAGCGGGGTCACTGATGTTGAAAGTCAGGGTGTCTTTCATGATTCGATCGAGGGTTCTGATTTTTAGGATGGAAGTTGGACCTCTAAGACCTGGCTTGGTCCACCCTTGAGTAATCTTCCCTGAAGCGTCCATTTCGCTTTTGGAAATTACCATGAATAGTCGAGGGAAACGAAAAAGAGTCAGTGTGCGGATTGCCTCTCTCGAGTGGCGCATTGGAAGTGTTAGGTTCAAGCAGTGGATACCAGTTTCAGGGGCCCTCGAACGTGGGATTCTTAGCCTTGTGAAACTAGCCTTTTTTATTCCAAATGAAACCATTCGCCTGCCACTTATGTAGGTCAATAGGGCACTGGTTACCACTTGAATAAGGATTTACATAGTTTATCCACGAACTGGAGTATTTGATGCCCTAGAACCTATATTCTTTCCCAACATTAACTTGTCTCAATGGGGAAGGCAATGTTCGCTTCATCGCTCAAAGATCCAACCTTCGTAGACTGGGCACATCGTCGCTCTTGCTACCATCCAGTGCTGCCATTTCGCCCAATTTCTTCTCAAAGTGCAGAGGAGAATCAAAAATCTTGTCTTCCTTAAATATTATATTCATTTACTTAAGAAAATATATCATTTTTTCAATAAATATTTTTTAAAGAATTTTTAAGAAGTAAATGAAAATAGGTTTAAATTAAAAAATATAAGAAAAATAAACCAAATCGAGTCTTAATCAAATTGAACCCTAAACCAAAACCAATATTGAATTGTAATATTAACCTTACTGTTAATTAAATATCCAACCTAATTAAACACTAGCACTAACTATAAACAAAAAATTACCCTAAACCTAACAATAAACTAAATTGAACTATAACTCTAAACCTAATTGAACAAAAAATAAAATAAAAATATAAACCTAACACTAAACCAAAATAAAACATAACCTAAAACCATATTCAACCCTAACACTAAATCAAATTAAATGTTGACTATAAATCTAATTGAACAATAAATAGATAATAGTAAACCAAGTTGAACCTTATCCATAACTAAAATCATATCAAACCCTACCAATAAACTAAATTGAACCCTAACCCTAAACCATATTCAACCTAATTGAACCTAAATTAAATTCAACCATGACCTTATGCCAAATTACACCCTAACCCTTTACCAAATTGAACCCTAATATTAGTCATAATTGCATTTTAAACAAAATTGAACCCCAAGCCTAACCTTAAGCCAAATTATATCCTAGATTATAATACTAAACCAAATTGAACTTTGAGCTTGAATTTTATTAAACCCTAACCCTAATTTTAAATCAAAACTAACCTAAACCCTAAACCTAATTGAACATGAAACTAAATTGAATTCTAACCCTTATATTAAGCCAAAATAAAACCTTAAGTTAAACCAAACTGTAACTTAAACCTTAAACAAATTCAACCCTAATTCTAATACTAAACCTAATTGAATATTAAACCAAATTAAACTATAACCATAATCCTAACCAAATTGAACCCACACTCTACCAAATTTTACCCTAATTACACTAAACCAAATTAAACCCTAACATGAAATCTCATTGAATATTAAACAAAATTAAACCATAACACTAAATCTAATTAAACATTAAATGAAATTAAACCTAAACTTAAACCAAATCGAACCCTAACCCTAATAATAAACCAAATTGAACCTTAACTATGATCTTAATCATAACTAAACCCTAACCATAATTTAACTCTAATGATAAACCTACCCATAAGTGTAATCCTAATTAAACCCTAACTCTAAGACTAAACAAAACCTAAATTGAAATCTTATCCTTATAAAAACCTTAACACCAATCAAACCCTAAACCTAAACCTAATTGAACATTAAGTTGGACTATAACCCCTTAATATTAAAAAAATCATTATAAAGCTTATCTACTAAGATTTATAGTATTCATCTTTCCAAAGTTGACTCCTGCATGTACATTAGATGAATTTTTACAATCTTTCTCTTTGTGATCGATCTTGATAAATTAAACCTAATTTAGAATATTAAACCATATTAAACTATAACCATAATCCAATACCAACTTGAACTTTAAACCTAAATTTTATAAAACCCCAACCCTAATTCTAAATCAAAATAAACCCAAACCCCAAACCTAATTAAAAATTAAGCTAAATATAAATCTAACCCTAAAATTAAGTCAAAATAAATGCTTAACTTAAACCAAATTGTAACTTAAGCCTTAACCTTGAATTCAATCCTAATCTTAATACTAAATCTAATTTTAATATTAAACCAAATTAAACTATAATTGTAACCCTAAACCAAATTGAATCCTAACACTATACCAAGTTTTACCCTAAATACATTAAACCAAATTAAACCCTAAAATGAAACCTCATTGAATATTAAATTAAATTAAACCGTAACTATAAGCCTTATATTAACCCTATTTAAATTAACTGACAATCCTACTTATCACCTTATAAAATGATCTCATTTCTAATTAATATGTCCTCATTACATATGTGAAGCTAGGTCAATATAAGGCTAGGTTAGGGTTTAATTTATTAGGGCTATATTTTAATTATGATTTGCATTTAGTATAATTATTAGAGTTTTCAATATATTAATTAGGTTAATTATATTAGGGTTGGGTTTTAGCTATAATTAGGGTTCAATTCAAGTTGGTGCTATGGCCAAGGTTCAATTATTGTTCTAACTTCAATTTTTGCCCTAACCCTAATCCTAACCTATTGATGACCCTAAACTTAAGTATATCTTTAACCCAAATTCTAAGAATAACCCTAGCCTTAATGATAATACTAACCCTAACCCCAAACCTAATAATTATGTAAACCCTAACCATAATCCTAATCATATCCGTAAACCCTAACCCTAACCATGATGTAAATCCTAAACCTTAACATAACACTAAACCCTATCCCTAACCATACTCATAATCCCAACCTTTAACACTAACCAAAACCATAATCCTAACCCTAGACCTGACCATAGCCCACACACTAAACCCTAACCCTTACCATAATCCTAACCTCAAACCAAAGCACAACCCAAATACTAAACCAACCCTAAACCTAACCCAACCCCAATCCTAATGCTAATACTAACCCTAATACTAACCCCTAACCATAAATCCAAAGCCTTAACCCTTACCATAATCCCAAACCAAAATCAAACCCTAACCATGATATTATAAACTCTAACCATTATCATTACCCTAACCCTAACCATTATGTAAACTTCAACCCTGACTATAATACTAACCTTAACTAAATTTATGCATATTATAATTAAATAAAATTTAATATATCTTAGATTTTAATATATGCTTTGACCTTGCAACACAAATATAATTATATATTGATATAGAGAAAATTCCTTGTATCAAGGATATGAAAACTCAAAAAATCAGAAATAGCTACTTTGGAATATAACATACATTATCTTATTGTAGACCTACGACTTGGTATATAATAATGGCCCTGATGAGGTTGAATGGCTATTGGGTTTCATTATTGGAGCCTTCATCGCAAATAGACTCATGTTCACCCTATTTGAAGGTTTGTAGGGTTGAGGAATGAGGTGGACTAGACCCCTCTTTGCAAGGGATTTTGTAACCTATCTAGACTTTGTGTATGTTGAACCCTAAATTGATAGATTTAATTATGTATACGGTTAGAGTTCATAAATATCCTTTATTTTTACCATGATAATTAGTCTCACAACACTGTAGAAGTTTATTTATTTTTATTGTTCCTGCATTTTCAAGCATTTGAAAGTACTAAACTGATAATAAAAAGATATATTAATTCACTGAACAAGCATGCCCGAGAAATAGCCAATATGAGTGCTAATTGGAAGTTGCCAATAGCAGTGCTTGAGGTCTAAATCAATTGTTATTTAAGAAGTTCAACAAATATATTGCATATTTTCTGAATAATATTTTCTTTGATAAATTCTAGAGGCATGGGCAAATCAGTGGTAAATCATCCTTAGGCGAATGAATGCTTTGCATTTAATTGTATGCCAAGCAAAACTATTGTGGAAGAAAAAATTCTGAATTATCTTTGATTGTAGGTATTTTATCCATCCAAATGTAGCAGTGTTGATGAAGTTGGGTAATTCTTTAACAAGAAGATATGATTTAGAATTAGAAGTAATCATGTCTAGAGACTCTAATAACAAAAAATAATGGGCAGTGATACCATGAAAGAAAAGGTGATAAAAATTCCACAAACCAAGGCCTTGAAAACTTGATCAAATCTAGGTGAGCTAGCCTCCTACAAAAGGAGGATGGGCATCTACCTGTCCTAATTTAACAAATAGTGAAAATGGTGTTTACCTTTTGGGTTGGACTTGGCAGGAAAGCTCTCATTCTTTCAAACAAGTTATTCATTCCTTTTCTCCTCTCTCTCTGTGATTGAATATGAATCTCTCTCTGGGATGTTTCCATTTCACCACTTTTGTGGTGTAATTCTCCTCTCTTGTTTGGCCAAAGTTGTGTTGTTTTGGCTCCTATTAATCTCTTTGTAGGTAATTTGAGGACTCCCTCCTTAGAATCATTCTCAGTGGCCTCTCTTGGCTCTGAATGTACTACGGAGCCAAATGAATCTTGCTGTATTACAAGACCCATATTATAGCCCGGATCATTATTAAGAGACCTAGTGACATCCTGTATAAAACTACCTTGAGGATTGATTGACCTGACCATAAAAGAGATCTTATGTTGAATTGCATTTCTTGACTAATTCATTGAGGACATTAAGCTAGGGATCACAAGCTGCATCAGAGGTCTGCATCTCTACCATTTTCAACGGTCTTGCAATCTCAGGACTCTTCTCCAAGCTCCCAAGCAACCCATCTGATTGACAAATGTGTCGATTTCTGATAAATCCAATGGCATTCATGTCCAGAGATCCTAGAAACTCTTCATGATTTAGAGATGGTGAACCGACCCTAGTGAAGAAGAAGAAGTGGGATTCATCCATGGAGAATGGTAAGGGGTTGATATCATGTCCAGAGATCCTAGAAACTCTTCATTATTTAGAGATGGTGATGCCTCAACTCCGGTTGAGGTTGTTTCCACAACATGGCTTTGAAACTGAACCATTTCTATTAGATTTGAAGAGCTAAGCTTCAAGAAAGAAATAACACTAATTTCTAAACGAGAGCAGATTCTATCTTAGGTACTCATGGGTTATGTACGCATGTCCAAAGGTCCAGGCTATTCCCCACTGCTAGATCACGCCCATATGGTTCTGCTTTAAAGTGACAGAACCACAGACCAAAGATCCAAGAGATTTTAAGCCGGTATCAAAAAATTGTAGACTCCATGGCGTACCCTTTCAAATCAGACATTAGATGAACAGTAGCGGAATAATCAGTCTACCGGGTGGGGTTTTAAAATGTCAGCATTAAACGTAAGAAGTGAGCTTTCCAAGCCGCCTCTTTTCCTTTTCCAGATATGTTTTCATTTCATTCTATCATAATGGTACATACATATGTAGCACAACCCTTGAACAATTGATAAAAGTGTTCACATTGGATATCTACATCATCGTGTACGGGCCTATAGTTTGAATGAAAAAAGACCCTTAGATTACCATAACTTTCTTCTTTGCCAATCCCCGTAGAAAATTTGTTGAGCGTGAATCAAATCTTATCCTTATATAGGAGTTCATAAAGCTAGAATTGCTGCTATGAATGTTTGGTTAAGGTGAGGTTGATCAATAACTACAAGACTGGAAAAGTTACATTTAAAGACATCAGATTTTTACGATTTATCATAATAAGTCCATATTGATACTCCTTGCAGCTTTCTTTGTAGAAGCTCGACTTGATTGGCCAGAGACTTTTGAAGAAAGTGTAGTATTTTGAGAAAACTTATTAATTTTATTAGTAAGCTAATTAAAAAGATGGAAATCTATTTTCTTGCATCAAACTTAAAGCCCTTATATTTTGTCTGTTTCAAAAATACAGAGAAATTTCACAAGCAACATTTGAAATGTTTTAAGAAGAAAAATGATTTTGTAAAACATGAGAAACAAATTTTCACATGCATTGAAGATCTATCCTTCACAAAAAATTATCTCTCCCAAAAGAAGCTTTTGCTCCAACTTCTAGATACTTGAGAAGATATTCATACATTCGATTATAAACATTCTACAACATTTATAATTATATAAATTACTATCGGCTTACCCATTGCATACAATCACTATGTGGGTAAGATTTTGGGGGCAAGGAGTACAAAAATGCCAACAATCTATGTTGCTAATGAAAGCCACTGCTATGCTTCTAAGTTTACTTTATGTTTTTGCACATCCTTCATTGCAAGTCATTGGGCAGAATAAAGCAATAGTTGCTCAGGGAGCCATCTTTGCAAAAGGGGCTCTTCCCTCAATTTTTTTGCCTGTGCTTTGAGTTGTCCCTTGCAGAGATTTATACTGGCTCAGAATATAGTGGCTCCTCTTGCCTATAATTTTATAGCCACTTTTTTGATTCCTTCTTGATTTCCCACTATTATAGGGAAGTGAATAAGATTGTAGATTTCTTGGCTAATTTAGCTATTGACAGTGATGGTAATATGTGGGAGGTAAGTGTGGATGAGATCCCTTCCTCGGTTTTGGAATTTTTGAAGTAAAGAAGGGCATAGTTGTTGTCTTCATCAACCTCCTTATTTGGTGTGGCTTTTCTTTGGTGTGGGTTCTGCTATGCTTGATCACAATGTTTATTTTGACAGGGTGTCTGATTATGGTTTCATTTCTGCTATGTGGTATCATTCTAACTAGTGGTTGGAGAATTGTGTTTCATAGACAGGGGTGGTTCAGACTGGTGTTTTTTGGCAATAATGGATATGCATCCTTCAGTGATCATACTTTAATCTTCCTTCTATATACTTCTATTGGTGGCTTCCTTTATATCTAATGCGGCTTATGAAATTGGGATGGGTTTTTTGATGTACTATGCCAATGAGCATTTGGTATTGGGTAGAATAGGCTTGTGTTACTCAAGCAATACTAAAGGGTTTTCTTAATGGTTCTTTCCCTTCAGTGCTTTTTGAACCAGATACTATAAAAAAACTTTTAAAATTTAATATAGTTCAGTGGTTCTATCCACTTTTATCAAAAAAAAAAAAAATCTTTTGACATATTCTGCATAGATTTTTAAAAATTAAATATACTATAATATTACTTAAATTTATTAATCTATTGTAACCACATTTCTTACAGTTTCACTAAATAATGTTGTACACTAGAGTTCAATGATAATTTGAAATAAAAAATCAATATTTAGATTATGATTCTTATCTCTACAACAATTGAATTCAATTATCATTCCAGTTATTTATTTGCTACTTAATATCAGCATGTGTCAATTTTCTTCTATTATTATCAATGGAAAATAAAATCTGCTATATAATATTATATTCATATAAGATATCTTAGGTGATGATTTTATAGTCTAGAAATAAGAAAAGTAGAAGATTAATGAAAAACATAAAATTCACAAATTCAGTTTAAAAAACAGCAAGAATACTCTATTTGAAAATTTTTATAAAATTCAATGCTAAAAGTATTTATGAATTATTAAATCCAGAAGTATCTACTTCAGCTCTTTTTTAATCACTTCTTTTTTGAACCAATGTCAAAACAAGCAAGAGTACTCAACTAAGATTCTTTTAAAATTTAGTTTTGAACTTTAAACTTTAAGAATTCTTTTAAAGTTTAATGCTAAAATAATTTGTGAAATATCAAGAGGCCTCTTTTCAGAACTGATGAATACTCAACTTTGAGGATTCTTATAAAATCTAGTATAATCTGTAAAGTATGAAATCCAGAAATATCTAATTGCCCTCTATTCTAAACCAATATCAAGGTAAGTAATTGTACATTCCAGGATTTTCCTTATCTCTCTCTAAATATTCCCTATCTATGAGATTTTCAATTCTCTTTTTAATTTGTTTCATATCTGGCTTGAACATGTCTTTAACTTGCTCAGTGCATTGCATCACTAATTCCTTATGAGCTAATGTTTCTCTGCTCTTCATAATTCTTACGATCGAAGCATCAATCATATGATGGCTATCTTGAAACACAGACTTCCCAACATTTTCTTTTACATTGTCTGTAGGTGGCGGAAGTCGGATCTTCCTCTTGTTACAGGAAAATTTTGCATTGATTTCAAAATAGTCTGTTTCTTTCACAGATTGAGTATCTGGTAATTTACTTAGGATTCTGTATTTTGAACATGCAAGGGAATTCAGCAATGCCATTGTATCTTCAACATTCAAATTCAACTGGGATTTGACTTGTGAAAAACTTAGCGTCTCTGTTTCATTGAACAACAGAAGTGCACTCGCATGACAAGGTGTTCCGACTATTTGAATTTCACCCTGGTCAAATCTTCCAATAATAATGCATGTTCCCAGAGAGTGTTTCCATGTTAGCCTTCTGTTCATTTTTTCTCTGTTATAGAACTCTTTGAATGACTCTAAATGTCTCACCATTTCAACAGGAAGAACAAGTGATTCAGGTGACTTATAGCTTGGCCAGAAGCCAGATATCAAAACTGTGACAAGGAATTCTATTCCAGAACATGGTTGAAGAGGATTCTGACTCAGGTACTCCTCAAAACCTGATTGAGTTTTCATTGCCAATGTCCAATCAGTAAACATGCCCTCCATATTAGATGTAAATTGTCTTCCACACTCAAACTTCAACTTAGCTAACATTCTTTTTTCATAATCAGCATTTGAACTTCTATGGGACAGAAGCCTATCTGCGAGCTTCTTCCTATAGAAATCTGCAACCATGTCTTTGTCATGGACGCAGGGAAAGATCTTTGCAACCTTCTCAAGGGCATCTTCAACATCTGAACATGTCATGTTTGTATTCGTCAAAATATTGTCACAAAATGTGACCAACAATTCCCAAATACTGCTCCCTGCAACTTGTTGATTGCAAAAATTCTGAAAGGCTGCCATAAGTGCAATTTTGAAAAGGCAGTGGTTCATAAATTTCTCCTCCACACATTGCAAGTATTTCTCATTCAATTGAATAACACTCCTCACAAACTGATCTTTTACACTTGCAATCACTTCTTTTCCATTATTTGCCTTTAATGCCTCTGCCACAATTTGCCCTCCATGTTTAACTAAGGATGTACCATGCCTGCTAACATGCTGTCTAAATATTTTGGCCATGAGTTGAATGCCTATATCTATTCGAGAGAACAAGTTAAACATCTCTGAAAGATCATCCATCTTGTCATTTTGCAACAATGGATGACAATCTGAATCTGCCTTCAATAGTTGGCATTCATGCTTGCAAAGAAGTTCATTTTCTACCATTTCTAGATACCTAGTTTGGCTACTTCGATGCACACAATGCATTGCAATGGTTTCTTTCTCCAACCTTAAATACTCAACAACCTTCAGCAAATAATCTGGACAAGAATACTCACATATCCATGAAGCAGTCTTTCTGGAATAGTAAATACCGGTTTTTTCGAAAACGGCGACTTCAAAATCTTTATAGTAGTCCATCCCAAAATCCCACACCATACACACAACATTCTTCAATAAAGTCCCATCAAGAATGCTCTCACCTTCCCGCATTTTATTAATTTGAACCATCATAGTAGCCAGCACATTATTGCACAAAACCTCATTCTAGACTATTTCACGGAAGCATCTCCGAGCAGTTTCCTCGGGTTCTAATATTATCGAATAATTCGAACTGGTCAAACGAAAAGACACAAATTTGGATAGAATTGTAACCATTTGTTTGTAATATTCCCATTCCTTTACAACTTCTGTCAAAAGAAGCTCATCTTCTTTCTCCCTCAATGCGGGAACCACTGATGAATTGATATAATCTTTTAAGGCTTTCTCATATTCAGATTGCATCGAACGACCCACTTTGTTGCACTTTATATAGATTTGATAATCAACCTCCAAATATTCAGTAGGGCCATATGTGACCTTCCCTTCGACGATTTGCTTAACCTTTGCAATTGCAATTACCAAAGGATCCAATCCCTCCATCTTCATCATTCTTTATGGATTTCTGCAGGCAAATCTAAGCTTCTCTCCCTAACCAAAACCACAATAGATTGATTTTTGAGCCAAACATAGTTGTATAAATAGATCCAAGGATTTCATGAAGCACTGCGAATATCTAGGCCGACGAGCT
This sequence comes from Cryptomeria japonica, assembly GCF_030272615.1. Taxonomy (NCBI): domain Eukaryota; kingdom Viridiplantae; phylum Streptophyta; class Pinopsida; order Cupressales; family Cupressaceae; genus Cryptomeria; species Cryptomeria japonica. Next base: position 245,984,515 of record NC_081405.1, on the reverse strand, counting down.
ATGAGTCCCAAGCTCGAACCCCATGACGTATGGCATGGGTGATAGTAGGATTTTAACTTATTGTTTTTTCTTGATTAGACCTATATGCATTCTAGTTAATAATAAAAAAACAAATCAACAAATCAAAATTAAAAAAATTTCCTATAAAAAATAAATATTAATCCTTATTAAAGTATAGATGCAAATTTTTAACTAAAAATATTAAGAAAATTTATTATTTTCAATTTAATTGATTCTTAAATAGAGAATCTCTTAAAATGTTGGCTCAAGAAAATTGATTTTTTGCAAAATAATATAATAATGAGTTTTAATTGTTTGGAAAATATTAATGTTTTTTTTTCACTTATTTTTAATATTTAAAATACTTAAATTTTTTAAATATTTCATAATAAATTATTTTTTAATTACCTTTTAGATATTTTAGATCTCATTAATATCTTGAACAATTTAATTTTTAAATTGTTGTGTAGAAAATGATTTTTTAGATTATTTTATTTGTAGAAAAATGATTTAACCCATCAATATATATATTGTTTGACATATTATACATAAAAAAAATATTATTGATTATTTATTTTGAGAGCTATTTACCTATTAATTTTAATTTTAATTTATTATTAATTAGTATAACTGATATAGAGACAAAAGGATTTTGCTATTATTAGTATGAATAAATTCAAAAGTACCTTTGTTTAAATATTAAGTAAATCGGTTATATCACAATGGTAAACAAATATGACTTAGGTCAAACAATAGTGAATGGTCAATAATATTAAATAAATAGTTGTAAAATTTCAATATAGATGGAAGAATATTATAAATAAATTGAAACTTGGTATAAAAGTGCAAAAGTAAATTGTCTAGCTAAACCTCCAAATTTTTGGCAAAAATCAAATAGACCTACCGATGAACTTAATATTCTTATATTGGATACATGTACATAGTTTGTTCCACAACAAAAATAATTCAAACCCTCTTTAATATTATTGTTAGAGTAATCCTTTATTAGCTATTAATTATTTATTTAATTATTAGTCTATTATACTCTATCCTTAAGCTAAACTTAGGAATCTTATAATTCTTTAGGGTTTTCACCTTTAGGGTTTCGAGTATCCTTTTATAAGGATTCTCTCTTTGTACTTTTTATAATAACTGTAATTATTGAATTGCATTCTTTTTGCATAATCAATATGAATCCTCTTTTCTAGATCTTGAATTCTGACCTCCATAGCTATTTTGCTTCTCTCTTTCTATGACAGGTTTGCATGGAAGTGATCTTTGTGAGCTGTAGAGTTAATTTTTCCTCAACTCTAATATGGTATTAGAGCTCTAGATCTGTATGCCCCTATTCTCTTTATGAGATTTTTTGGGCCTTGTTCTTCAGATCTGTGTATACGAGGGTTTGTACAGTTATTGTTTTTTTCCCATTTTTGAGGGTAGCTGGTTTTTTGGTACATTTTGGTGCCAAAAGGACCTCACGGTTGGAGTCAAGAGGCTAATTGGATGAATTTTGATATATAATTCGACTATTTTCGGTGATAGGGGCATCTGGGGCATGATTTTTATTGGCACACTTTATGAGGCATGAAAAATCCGTATGGTTGTACCTGCAAATGCTTTAGAATTTATTTTTTATTTTTTAGTTTTTACCCTCTTTATGTCGTATAAGAGGTTTGTTTTTCTTTTGGCTGTAACTTGGTCACACAGAGGCGCTTTTTCAAAAACCTTATATCGTCAGAAAGCTCTTTCTAGGCTCTATCCATATCTGGAGGTTTGAACTTTTGATTTTGTTTTTTGATGACTTTTTTTGTTGTCAAAGCCAAAGGTTCCTTTTTGCAGTCTGAGAGACATAACTTGAGCATCCAAACTCCGTTTTTTGAAAAATTTATATCATTGGGAAATTTGTTCTATGTTTTTTCAATTCATATGAGTTTTCTTTCCAGATTCTACTCTAGATATATTTTATTCAATTTTTTTCTTTTCAACACTCTCGTGAATTTCTTGGATGTTTCAGGTCCTGGGATCTCTTTCTTTGAGTAGGATGTCTCATCTTTGGTTTTTCTTTCTATTTCCATTCTTCTATCTCTTTTGATCATTGTAGCATTTTATTTATGCAAATGCACTGAGATAAACTCTGATCATGCATTGTATACTTGAGATCTTGCACATCTTGTGCCTTATTGTATATGCACTACTTATAAAGTGCCATGGGGGGTTGATGTTTTCCTTTTGTTTTCCATATCCCTTTGTCAAGTGAGTGTTCCTTCGATGATATTAGCCTCATGATGTGTGTCAAGTGAGTGTTCCTTCCATGACACTATGTACTTCCTTTGCACCTTCAATGTTCCTATTTCTTCGTCATGCAATTCTTGTTGGTTGTTCTTTTCAGTGTACCTGTCTCTCTCCCTTTTCAACATTAAGGGGAGGTTTGTCCTATTGGTTCTAATTCTTCCCTGGTTCGATTGATCATCTCTTCAGGCTTTGGTGTTTCATGCCATTTGTATCTTTGAGTTGGGTTGTTTTCCTTTGTTTTCCATCTGACTCAAGTAGTGTTATTTGAGGGCACTCATACAGATTATAGTCTTCTCTACCTAGTCATGTTCTATTTGAGTGGAGGTTCTTTAGATCAGCAGTTACTCTTTGACAGTGTTTGCAGCCATTTCATGCTTCAGTGGTGTTCTTCATTCTCTTCTTTTTGTTCCTATCTTCTAGAACACTCTTGTTTGAAGGCTTCTTAGTCCTCCACTTGAGCTTTCATCTCTTCTTGGAGAGGATTTTTGTTCCCACAAGGTTTTCTCCTTTTTCTCCACTTTACAGAGATTTTATTGTACTTGGGTATCTCATCAGGCCTAGTTGTTAGGGCCCATTATTGCTTTCATGCATTTTTTACATTCTTTTTTAGTCCTTAGTTATTTTTTAGCTACTCCCCAAGTTCATCTTAAGGGGAGGTGTTAGAGTAATATTTTATTAGCTAATAATTATTAGTCTATTATACTCTATGCTTAAGCTAAACTTAGGAATCTTATAATTCTTTAGGGTTTTCTCCTTTAGGGTTTCGAGTATCCTTTTATAAGGATTCTCTCTTTGTATTTTTTATAATAGTTGTAATGATTGAATTGCATTCTTGTTGCACAATCAATATGACTCCTCTTTTCTAGATCTCTGAATTTTGGCCTTGATAGCTATTTTGCTTCTCTCTTTCCGTGACAAGTTTGCATGTAGGTGATCTTTGGGAGCTGTATAGTTGAATTTTCCTCAACTCCAATAATTACCATAACAATTTTCTACCTTTCTATTGTCTCTTGCATTTTAAAAACCAAGACATGGAGACACTAGCAACACATGCAAACTTTGTGATATTTATGTTATAAACTTTACTCACATCGTTACCATATATATCATGTTTCTTATACACATCTTTGTAATTATTTGGTATCCTCTATACTATTATAACAAAATAGTCGCTAACATTTTGCAAGAACTTTGCTACATTGCATCCGTGTTGATAAGATCTTATCCTTCTCAAAATCAAGTTGTTTAAAGTTGTTTTAACATATATTTTTATGATTTCCTTAAAATATAGATTGTCATTTATTTTAATCAATTTTTCTGTTGAGTTTAGAATATTTTTAATAAAAAAATATTTTACAAGATAATGCAATGATTATATTAAGTTTCTTAAAATTAGTAATAAGAATAAAATCAACAAATCATATGAATACAAGTTTTGCATGGAGAAATATTTTGAAGAAAAACTTCCACACAAGAAACAGTGTAACAATGTATAAATTTATTCAATGTAAAGAGATACATCTAGCATAAGAACACTCTTTCCACTTTGATGATATTTTAACAACACGTATATATCTATTAAATAAATTTGTTCATCTTAGAGAAATGGGAGATGAACACTACAGATGGTTTCCCAAAACAAAGTACAATCAAACCACTATAAAATACAAAAAATACTAAGTTTAGAAAAGAGAGGCTCTTTTGATAATAGTAAATGTAAGTCATAATGAGACACAAATGGTAAAAATAATCCCCATACCAAAATAGATAGAATCTTTGACTTGTAACTCCTTCATAATGGATCATAACCTAAGATAGGCATACAAATTCATCACCTAGCTTATATGAGACCCACAAAAAACATGCAAGATGCTACACTACCCAATTTCTCATACCTATATTGAGAATTTATCAAAAATAGCTTCATGACCATCATTTCAAACTTTACCTTCTTCATAGCTACACATAATGACTAATGATACTCCTGATGAATATTTATCAAAAAATATTTTCTAATTTTACACCCTAGAATCCAAGGGAACTTTCAAAGAACGTTAGAAATACATGGAATATATATAAGATTGAAAGCTAAATGGTATCTCAATCCCAACATTTTTTCATTTAAAATTATAAATTACAAATGCATACATGACCTAAATACAAGTATAATTAAGTATAAGGACAATGTCCATGGCCTTCCTACATGAAGAGAACATTTTTTGGTCACTAACTTCATAAGAATACTTACAATATTATCTCAACATCCAATCTTCTTTGACAAGACCTTGCCATTCTCAACCATTTTTCACATAAAGTAATTTTAAACATCAACATTCTTATTACATGCATGATACATGAGATTCCCATGCAATAAAATAGAACTCTTACCATCACAACCAATCTAATAATTTTACAATTAAAACTAATAGATGTGTACAAAGTCCATATAACCAAATTACCTCCTTGTAAATAGGTATAATGGTCATATATATTCTACCTCATTGGTAAAAAACAGAAACCATGGGATACCTTTAACCCATCCAACTCCTTGCACCTCCAATCAAAGAAAACACATATTCATGCCAATGAACCTTACACTATCTAATTTGTATGCCCTTGGAATCTCCATCTACAAAGCTCTATATATATCCAACAACTTTTCCACATAATAAATACCATGATAACACAAATAAATATAAAAATTTCCATGCAAATATATTGTAATGCCATGTCTAAAGAATGAATCAACTTTCTTTTTAAATGAAAACAACAACACCAAATATACAACAATAACATGTTGCACTTCCTCTACAATGTGCACACAAGTGTCATATGGGACACAATGAGACAAAGATAACTAAAAGAAGAACAAAATCATCATTGCACAAGAAAAGTGGCAACAACAAAAGACTTAACAATCATGAGGAAAATCCACCATGATGAACCTATGAGAGATAATCTCAACAACACCTAAAAGATAATATAGTACTAACCCATGTCCACATTCTCTCACATCTTACAAAGACAGGATGAGAGAATCATCAACCTCTAATCTCAATTAAGTCATACATACAATCTCTAATAATATACTCATAAATCAACACCAATGATGGAATTCCTAGGAGCTAACATCACTAGAATAGACAACGAGGCTGTCAATTTTTGAAGCAAAGAGTAGGATGAGTGTACATCGACCTGAAATACACTCAATACTAACCTTAAAAAACATGAACATAATGGACAACCTTCATAAGTGTTTCCCTAATTAGTAGAGTACAAATTCTCCACTAAATGCAATGATAATAGATCACTTCCAGGCAACAACATGCTTTCCAAGTAAAGGAGATGCCATAAATCTTAAATTATGACATTTATCAATAAAAAGAAAAAATAAGAAGACTCTTGATGTCAAGGGAGAAAATTTTTTTACACAAGGTTTTTATATTTGAGCCTTTCAAGTACTTGATGTCTAATGAATGAGAGGATAAAAATGCTCTAAGAGGACTATAAAGTATAGACTAAATATTGTTGCCTAGGTAGAACACTAGAACCTAGGTGGGACAATCGTAACTAGGTGGGCACTAGCCTATGCAGTGTATTCCCATTATGGCACTAGTGTCCTATTCTAGCATAAGAGTCAATTTTGGACATTGTAGTCCTTTCTAGGTGCTATAGTCCAATTTGAGCACTAGTTTCCTAACTAGTGGAAAACTCATTGTTAGGGATTGACCACAAAAGAGGCACTAAGAATTAAGGACCATCTAAGAGAGTCAATAATACCTTATGCACTCTACCACCTCATCAATGGGAGAAGGTAGGGAGAGGTTTAGGACCTCATCAATGCTTGTACACACTAACCTAAGAAATAAGATAGCAAGTAAAGGAGATACACCAGTTTTCAACTTTACAGGGTTTCATAAGAGGCCTCGAAATGACCCAAAATGAAACAACACCCTAAGGACATACACCTAGAGACTTTACGACCACAAGATGAGATTACAAAACCATCCTAAACCACTCCAAGATGCATTATAGTCACTTTAAAACCCAATTTGAAGAAGTTCCTAAGTTCATTTTACCATTTTCATAATAAATCATAAAAACATAATATGATACATTTGTGCTCAACTCCGACATTGAGAGATGTAACCAAAATATCAATATCATTTTATCTACATAGAATTTACATTTACAAAACCATCTTGTTATGAGAGGTACATGGATCAATATTACATTATATATTTTTGGGACCCAAATGTACATCATATTCAAATACTACATTTAAAATAAGAAATGAAACATAAATGAACTAGTACCAATAATAAAACTATCTTCAATATTAATCGACAATCCTCTAATTCCTAACAATGGTTTCTATTCTATCTAACCTCGTGAGATAAAAAAATCCATTCTCATTAGGCTAGGATATGGTCATACCAACCACAAGCACACACACCAAACACATTAGGAGAATGATTACAAATGTACTATACAAAAAGAATACACTCTCATACACATCATTCAAAATACATGCATATATCATCAAGGGGTAAAGACAATTCCTCATTGGGAAAAAACACCAATGGTATATAACCAAGCACTCTGTTAGGACTGTTGATTTTGTGTTTTCCTCAAAATTGGTTTATCCTTGATAGGTCTTCCAAGTGCAAAATTTGAAAAAATATGGCTAAGTGTTTAAGCCTTGTGCACCTCGAGTTCACCGTTGTTTTATTTTTCCACTGACCCACTCAACTAGTTTTATTTTTTAAAGTGTTCCATTTCATGGGTTTATGTTTGTATCGTAACCATCCCCCTCTATGTTCCTTAGGATTATTTTACTGATGGACTAGGTCTTTCCTTAGGGTTTTGTTTTACTATCCAAATTTTACACCACATGACCCCTTGACCCATTGTTATGATTAAAAATCCCCACATGGTCAATAGTGTGCTTTATAGGTCCACCCCATTTCCCTACAGTACTCCTCAATACTTCCATTGTTAGCATGTGGGGTTAGTTTTAAAGGCACAAAGAATGGTGCTCTGCACCCTTGCATTGTCAATAACCATTTCTCATGTTAGCATGTGGGTGTGCGAGAAGAAAGGAAAAAAAGGTGCTAAAGGAGATATTGGCCCCACAATGTCATGGTGCAATAGGGGAAGAGAACCAGTAGTTGAGCATGTATAAATTGTTGTGAGGGTTGTTGATACCTTTTGTTCCAAAAATTGAACAAATAAAACCTATTGTTTGAAACATAAAATATCAATTTTTGTTAGGAAATGTACCAATAGTTGTTAGGAAATGTACTAAAATTGTAAAAAGTAACCAGTCAAGTGATTCCATATCAGCTGCACAACTATTGGGGCCTCTTTTGCACGCCTATTGGTCTCACTTATTTTTTGGGTTGTTTTGGACACCTTGGCAAAAAGCATGTTGTTGTGGCACCATACTTGATGATGTGGTACTAAAAGGTTAGTTATAAGCAAGGGACTTGCCAAGTAAGCTACTATAAAAAATTGGGAGTGATTTGAAATTTCCATGTAGGATTTTGAGAAGCGCAAAGTTAGGGTGCTCAACTACTGGTGCTCTTCCACTAGTATACTGCCAAGTGAACCTTGCAGGTGTGCAAGGGGAAATATATGGAGAGTATTTAAGTAGATGTTGACCCCACACTCCCACATGAATCACATGAAAAACATTTAACAACTTGAGAGTGTGTGGGGGTGAAGGAAAGTAAACTAAAAGGATCTTGCTTCCCCGCTAACTTAATACCAACGAGGAAGTTTGTAGTGCAGTTCTGCAAAATTAACTCTAAGACAATTCAAAAGGTGCCAAATCAATAGCCACAGAGGAAGTCAAATATGGTCTTACCATTGGATCTAATGAAGCATTGCACATCTACAACTAGATTTTAAAGTTGTGCATGACTGTGTTGCTTATTTGGAGTCCTTTGCCGTTAATGCTAAAGGGATAAGATTTTGGTGCCAATTGCAATGAAATAAATGACAATTTTAAAATGACATTCTTCACCTTGATTTATGGAGAATTAAAGAAATTAAATCCTAGAGTGAGAACAAAGGGAATCATGAGCACAAAGCATCAGAGGGCACAAATTTCTGCAATAACGGGAGCATTTGAGCAGTAAGTAAAAATTTCATCCTTTGTCCATCTTTCAAAAGCATAAAGTTTCAGTTGCATAATTATGGTTTAAGATTGTGTAGACCTATGTGAGGATTTTAGGAACCCTAGTGTGCATTTAGTTTCATAAAATGTCAAAGAAGAGAGAGTCCTCTGTGGGTAAGAAGAGAGAAGGTTGGAGAAGTAGCATCCCCTATGATAATAATTCAATTCAAGACCAACTTGAGCAATCAGGAGGTGCCAAGGTTGAAACTGCCACTCAGGTTGAATTTGCAAAGCCAAAGAACCCCAAGAAAAGAAAAAAGAGGCAAGGGAGTCATTTGTTCCTAAGGAGAAAAATCCTAGGGCTCCTAGGAAGAAGAAGGAAGTGAAACTTGTTGAAGAAGAGAAGGCTATGGAAACCTTGAATGTTGAGAATGAAATATCCACAAAGAGGTTGGAGGAGCACGCTCAAAGGCTTGAAGTAAACATGGAAGCCACACAGGCCCCTACAAGGAAGAGGGGATCTTTATGCCAAGATCTTTTGGATGTGCTCCCTATATCCATCATGAACAAAAAAGATAGTGATGATCTTAAGGACGCATTCCTGCACTATGGATATGCATATATCCTTGAGTGAGGGTTGAAATTCTTCTCATATTTCTATAGAAATAAGGGTGATCCTATTCCAAAGTGTAATCCATGGTCTTTGAATATGGCTAGGCTCATTGTGCCTAATGTTTTTGTTGAAGTGGATCTTGTTAGATATTTGGCAACCAAGTATGATCTAGCTTCAAGGACAATGAGATGTAGAGGGTCATGTCCTGGTGGATGTAAGTGAATTGGAAATCAAAAACTGCTTTGGCTTAACTGGACTAGGCCAAATTGAAATTGATGAGAATTTATTTGAAGCAGATTATAAGAGGAAAATGAGGACATACAGAGAAAAGGAGGTGCCTCTTTTCAAACTCAAGGATTGGCAATTTAGTATTCCTCCTATACCACCATTTGAGAAGGAACCATTTTCTGTTAATAAATTTGAGAAATACTTTGTCAAAACATGTTATTCCTTGTGCCAAATATTGGGGTTAGATGATGAAGATAAGATCCCTATCTAGATAATGTTGATGGCAACGAGGATTCAATACAAATATGTCAATTTGGAATATAATTTTGTATCATATATTTCCAGACATATTCATGAGGGATTGTTGAGGATTGTGTAGAATCCCCAAGAGATCAAGTTCAAATATTTATCTCTATTGTGTCATCTTATTCTATTTCAACACAAATATGAATGGAGTGGAGAGGTTCAATTAAATCTCTATGACAACCAAGGCATGCCATACCCAATTCAAAGGTGGTGTTACATTTAGGACAAGCGATCTAATGTGGAAATTATGTGATTTTTCACCAACATTTTGTAATGAATATTATACACTGGATGAGATATAGAATGGATAAGATACCAACAAAAGTTATGGATTTTTTGAGGCCAAAAGGTAGAAGGATGGATGATGGTGGCATATTTAAATTTGGTGATTACTTATTATTCTCTAATTATGCTCTTATTAGAGTATATGTTACCAACAACTGCCTCATCAATTGCCAATATTTGTTCCCCAAGGCTAGCCTTTCTTGAATTTATGTGGCAGTTCCTTTGGATGGAGAAGATACATATGTTTGGTCAGAGGAAAGGATCTTTTCTTCCAAGATCGACTAGGTTTGGTGATTTTGCTATTGGTGACAAATTCTTGGAAAAGTTGAAAAATTATATCATTGTAATATATGCTTTGAGATTTCAGAGTCGAAGAAATCATGATCTTGAAGGTTTCATGGAATGGCTTAAGGATAAACATATGAACAATGGTCATTTTGTACATGATGTAATTTAAAATAAAGATGCGATAAGAAATTGCATTGACATTGTTGTTGTTGTTCAGAGAAAGAAATAGTGGGCTATCTTAGTCAAGATTGAGGATGAAATGAGGAAGAGATATCCTAACTTTGAAAGGTTTTACAATAAAGAGAGTAATGAAGTAAAGAGAATAAAAACTATGTTAGAAAATTTGCAAACTTTATATGAAGGAAAATATGGGTTTGATGTAATATATTAAGGCCCCTCTTCAATCTTCAAATGAGGCAACCTAAGGACCATTGATTGAAAGATCAACAAAGAATTCTCCTACTGTAGTACAAACAAGGGTTGAGGATGTACAACATGAAGAATCTGCTACAAGAGGAGAAACTAGTGAAGCTACAAGTGTCCCTAGAAGACTAAATATTTATGAAGAAGTAGAGAAACCACTAGTATCATCCCCAAGGGATGAAGGTGCATGAGAGGAATCTGATCATATAACATATCTTAATAGGGAAATTCCCATTGAAGAGTGTGAAGATGAACATTCTATTGTCACCCACTCTATTATTCTAGATGACAATTTCATCAAGTTTCCAGAGTAAAACATTATGGTTGAAGGTGAAGGGACCTACAAAAGGAATTCTAGAAAATGCAACTCTGGAAGATATTAACTTAGATAACCTTACCCCGAATGAAGTGAGACAAATTGTGAAGGAAAGTGGGATGTTATTGATCCCTGGTTGGAATGTGGAGGATATATTTTTGTTGGACTAGATAAGACAATGGAAGGATCCACTTTTTGTCTTTGAATTTGATAAAAATGGAAGATTTACAAGATCTAGTTACCACCCTACCCTTAAAGCACTTTCTTACTGGGTAAGAGTCTTAAATATTGATAGACCTCAATTTCTCATTGGAGTAGAGGAAAAGGGGAGAGATGGCACTATAATCAGAACTTTATAGGATACAACTAGAGTTGAAGATGCCACAATTACATTACATCCGACCATGTTGACCAGAGATGCAACATAGCTGCAACGAGATGAACTCATTACTCTTCAGAGAGAGCGGGTAGAAATGAATTATTCTTACACTAAGGCCCTTGTAGAAAACACTCAGTTGAGGAAAACTCTAATAGCCAAAACTTTTGAACTTCCAGTTATAAATCAGCAAGGCGAGTCTTCCTCTACATCAACAAAGTTAAATGCTTTGAAAGGAGAATTACAGGATGTACACCATCAGTGAAGATGAAAGAGGATGAAGTGGTACAAGTAAAAATGATGGCTAAAGATAAAGTAATAATAGTATTATAGCTCATCAAATGGTGAAGGAGGATGGACATTATGATCTTTGCAATGTGGTGCTTAAGGAACTGATGACCAACCTTCACAAAACTAAACAAGACAAGTAAAACACTTTTCGGTATGGGTCAATTGTTATCTACTTAGCTTTCTACTTTTTGAATACTATTCCTGGTTTTGGTAAGATATAGTGGGATTTTGATCAACTGGTAGCCAGACAGATGGCCCAAATTCTAGATAGCCAAGGGGATAAGTAGCAAAAGGTCAATTTATGGGCATTTTTCAAAACTTTTTAGAAGGAAATGAAGAACATGGTAAGAATTCCCTAATCTATAATAGAAAAATATAAAGATACTATATGTTTTATGGTGAATAAAGATTAATATATGATGAAGGCAGTTCAACCTAGAATAGTTTGCATTATGTCAGTGGGATATGAGGTGGACAAGGCCACATTGGATGCTTATACACAACATCTACTCTAAGCACCAGTTGATGAAAAAGAAGAGAAATTCGGCACAACCCAAGAGAAAGTGTTAAAGGTTCACCAAGAATAGGTTGCACCAACAATTAGAAGAAAAATGACTAAGGTTGCAATAGAGACCTTAATAAGTGAAGGGCATGGTAGGGTAGAAATAGAATAAAAGGTCAAAATCCTTGAAGCCCGGAGGAAAGAAGAAATGAAACAAAAGAGGAAGGAAGAGATGGAAGCAAAGAAGGCAACTCGGGCTACTCCCAGTGTAGTCCCGGTATGAACTGAGACTTCCAAACAACCATAAGCACCATCCGGTGAGCTAGCCTATCATAAGTTGAAGGAACCGATAAAGAGAAAATAGAAGGCAACTAGGCAATATATGATAGTTTCTTATGAGGAAATCGAATCATATGAAGAGATCAAGGAAGTTCCGAAGAAGAAAGGTGTTTTCACAAGAGTGGTAATGGAGAAGAAGGAAGAACAAAAGAAAGAACCGACTAAGGAGCCTCCCCAGAAGACACCCAAAATAACCATTGTACATAAACGCAAGCCTAAGTCTAATGAGTAGTCTAAACTAGAAGCCAAGAGAAGAATCGATAAGAAGAAATTAGATGCTCAAGACATATTTGATCAAATAATTAATGATGGTAATTTGGACAACATTTCTACATTCTTTGATGAATTTGATGAGAAGGATAAGAAGTAGATTGAGGAAGCTATTCTTTTATAACTTGATCCTTTCAGTAGAGAATTGATTGAGTTAGAGAAAATTTTGCCTAAGAAATTGTATGATAGATTAGAGGCTAGAAAATGACATGCTCAGACTCAGGACCAGCAAATAAAAGAGACAAAATTAGTCAATCTTTGTCCATCAATAACCCCTCCAGAGATAACAAATTTAATAAATAAAAAAATTTCATCAGAATTCAATCCTAAGCACTGGATAAACAATTTAATGTTAGAAAGATTTGAGGAAATTCGGAAGGAGACCATAGATATTTGGGTCTGAATTATTTTGAGTTTAGGATATGAGTTGAGCCCTAGTTTTGTTCAAGGGACAAGAAACTGGCAAACATAAAGGAACAAAATGTAAATACCGATCAATCGGCTAGTACTCCATCGACTACTATTGTACTGACTAGTGAGTCTAATTTTGCAACAGAGGATACCTCAACAAATAATGTACAAGATACAAAGGTCAATATTGATAAGGAAAAGGATACAAACAATAAGATTGTTGAGGATGCACATGATGAGAATAAGGCACCAAGTGGCAAAGCCACCGGTGCATAGGAAATAAAGGATTAAGTGGATACATCTCCGACAGACAAAGGCAAAGAAATTGTGATAGACCTTTCTTTTGGCTTGGCAATTGACACTTCATCCATAGCCAAAGGAAATATGTCACAATTTATATCATTTTTGACAAGCCTTATCATAAGATGTCTTCAATAGAGAAAATTTTGGCGGTAGCAACACTCCATGCATAAGCTACTTAGGAATTGGCCCAAGAGGAATCTCAAGACAAAGAATTGATCAAAAACACTTTTGAAGTTTTGAACTAGTTGGTACCTAATTTCCAGGCACAGGAGAGCATAAGCTCATCTAGTAAATTGCAAGAAATAATTGATTTCATTCCTAAGCATTATGATTCTTTGCTCAAGATTTCAATAACTTTGGCTAAGGAAAAATTTGTTGAAGCCCAAAAACACACATTTTTGTAAATGATTGCATCTGAGAAAGGTAAACTCCAAATTTCCTTGCAATCCATTGATGTAGCATTGGTGGAGGGAGGAAAAGTTTACAAGACTTGTCTAGATTTTGTAAAGCTTACGACTTCCATAGACAAGAAAATCTTAGATTGTAGGAATAATTTGATTCAGATTTCTAATTCTTATAACCCAACCGTTAACCTAACTAGTTCTTTGGATGGTCCAATTTTGGCGGTCAGGGATCAAATTTTGAAACTAGAGAAGAAAAGGGACAGTATAATAAAGTGAGCAACTGAGCTCCAAAATCTCATAGGTCCCTGACTGGATAACTTATTATTTCATAAGAGTGAATGTATCTCTAACATGTAGAAGGAGGATCCCACACAATCAGAGGCAATTGAATATTATGCCAGTCTCTTGAATGGATTCACCTCCATTCTTGACTCTCTTAAGCAAGCTTGGAACATTTACTTCTCAATTTGGAAGATTATGTATGCAGATATTTTGAAGCTTGTATTGAATTGACATGTGTATATATCTGTACAGAATTCTTTGTGGGAACCCTGCATTGTCATTGATGTCAAAGTGCGAGGAATACGGTGAAAAATGTGTATATAACTCAAGGGGAGTACATAAGATGTATATAGAAGGAGTGTAAAAATCAAGGGGACCAAATTTAGAGGCAGATTTAGAGATGGCATCATTTTTCACATGAGTGTTGCCATCAATGCCAAAGGGGGAGATTGTTGGAAATTGACACTCATTTGGTAAGGCAAATAGATTTTAGGGTTGTCATTGATGGCAACTCATATGGAAACTCATCTTTAGGTGTCTATATTTTCTATTTGGATTCATTGAATTATCAATTTTCTTTGATTGGGTTAACCAGTATTCACTACACTCAATCGGTATACACACTTTGCTTTACAACCAGTTAGTCTTGGTCCCGATAATGTGTTTTTGGAACCTGGTTAAGGATAGGACCTGACTAAGATATCTTGTAGCCCTGATTATTTCTTTTATAAAATTTTTGGTAGTGTGTGCATCTCGACATGGTCATCGGGATTATGCATGATATACCTTGTGATCCGACAACTGACAAGTTATAATCTTTCATTGAGGCCGACATGTTCAACAAGTTAAAAGGGTATTTAAGGAGATCTTTTAGTGATGGATTTAATAGGAGTTGGAATGTGATTCTAATTGCAAATAAGTCAAAGATTGATGGTATGCATTTTGGTTAGCGAAAGGAAGCTTTAGTGCATAGTTTCATGTTTGCAGTCTCAACTGGTAGGAAAACAGGGCATAATAGAGTATCAATAAATTGATACAGAAAGAGGGTTAACAGAGCTTAAACCAGAACTAATCCAGGATGGTCAGATGCACTTTATAAGTTTATTTTTGTTTGTAATCACTATATAATTTTTTGTAAGTCAGTGAGACTTCCATTTGAGCAGTGAGCTGTAGGTGGTTGGCCCAATTGCACGTGCAATCCCCTCTGTAATATTTGTATACCTTGATCAAGTATATAGATATTGTAGGTATCAACCCCACCATGGATTTTCCCTTTGTAGGGTTTTCCACATATAAATATTGGTGTTATGGTGTTGCTTCCTTATGTTTTATTTGGTTTATGCACCTTAACTTTATTTATTGTTAACCAGTTTATAAGAAATAAGTTTAGAATTAGTTTTACTGGTAGAACACTGATTCACACCCCCCCCCTCTCAGTGTTCTTGGATTTCAATAGCTACAAAGATCTCAAGACATACGATACTTCAATCATCACCAACACTATATGTCTGAAGCCAAAGAGTGAACCATTCAGATATTCGATGTGGGTCGCCAACCTAGTTCCTATATGAAAGAAGAATGGAGAAATCAAATTATGTGTAGACTTCATGAATCTCAATAGAGCATCAGAAAAGGATAATTACCCACTATCATCGCTAGATGAAGTATTGTAAATAGTCAATGGGTCACAAATGATGTCTTTTCTAGATGGATATTTAGGATACAGTCAAGTGATGGTTGAACATGAAGACATATTAAAGACGGTCTTCACGATTAAATGGGGAAAATTTGCTTACAAAAGAATGCCTTTTGGGCTTATCAATGTTGGAGCCACTTTTCAAAGAGTGATGGACATTACATTCAGGGACTTGATAGGAAAATGTATTATCATCTAAATGGATGATATCACAATATTTTCAAGAAAAAGAGAAGAGCATGTAGAAGATCTCAGAAAAGTTTTTCAAAGATGTTGAAGATATGGAATCTCATTAAATCTAAAGAAGTGGATGTTTGGAGTCACGAAAGGAAAATATTGGGACACATTATTTCAGAAAAAGGAATCTTTATAGATCTTGATAGAGTGAAAGCAATATCAACAATCAATCTCCCTGCGAGAAAGAAAGAACTCAAATCATTCTTTAGCAAGATCAATTTTGTGAGATAGTTTATCACTGGATTTGCAGAAATAGTTAGGCCACTAAATGAAATGTTGAAGAAGGATGCTAAGATGGAATGGACCACACCAACTAAAAGGGTGTTTGAATAAATTAAGCAAGCAATTGTTGAAGCTCTTATATTAATCAGCCCAGACTACACAAATCCTTTCTATCTATATTCTTTCACTTCAGAACATACATGCGCAATTATTCTCACTCAGAGAAGCGAAGAAAATGATGAAAATCCTATAGCATTCTAAAGTGCTCCACTCAAAGATGCTGAATTAAGGTATTCAAATATTGAAAAGAAAGCCTACGCTTTAGTAAAAGTGGTCAAGAAGTTAAGACATTACATCTTAGAGAGAAAGGTGTATGCAATAGTGCCTGATGTAGCTGTAAAGAATCTCCTCATTCAGAATGAACCAAAAGAAAGAAGAGGAAAGTGGGTCACCACTATCAAAGAATATAATAATGATATTCAAAAGCTCATTCGAGGACAAGCTCTTGTGCAAACACTAGCTATGGAAGGATTGGGATTGATTCGGCAAGTGTATGAGTTGGATGACCTCACACCAGATGAATGGTATAAAGATATTGTGACTTATCTGCTCAATCATAAATGTACCACACACATCACTCGTACATAGAAGAGAGCACTTAGATTTAAAATCCAACACTATATTCTCAAAGGCTTAGTTTAATATAGAAAGAATCATGAAGGAATTTATTTAAGGTGTGTTGATAAAGATGAAGCAAACTGAATCATGGAGCATTTCCACAACAAATTTGGAATAGGACATAAAGAAAGCTTAGCTACGACACATAAGATATTAAGGGTAGGATATTATTGGCCTACACTATTCAAAGGTATGTATGAGCACTTGAAGACATTCCATACTTGCCAGGTAGCAACCTTTCACAAGAAGGATCCAACAATGTCATTGCAGCCAGTAATAGAAGATCAACTGCTCGCTAAATGAGGACTATATTTCATCGGTATGATCAATCCACCTTCCTCGACACAACAAAGGTATATTCTAACCACTACTAATTATTGTACTCAGTGGACGGTTGCTCAAGCTTTGAAATTTTGCAATGTTGATGTTATAATTAAGTTTATGGAAGAAAATATCATAACTAGATTTGGATGCCCTTATGCTTTAGTATGTGAAAATGGTCCTTCTTTCACAACACTAAGATTTTCAAATTGGGATTTTGAATATGGAATAGCTTAATTTTTTATCAAATTATTATTTGTACATGGCAATGGTTTATCAAAATCCACAAACAAGAACCTTCTAAGTGTAATGAAGAAGCTATTAGAAAGGAACTTGAAGGATTTGCACAACTAGCTGAGATTTGCTCTTTGGGCAAATCGAACTCGAACTAAGAATTCATTAGGGACTTCCCCTTACTTTCTAGTTTATGGACAAGAACCTTATTTTCTAGTATAACAGAAAATCCCAACATTGCGATTCATGCAAGAATACATGGAAGGTGAAGATAGAGTACAATCCATTTGACACAACTCATGAATTTGGAAGAAATGAGAGACATAGCATTAGATAACTTTGCTAAACACCAAGGAATGGTGAAGAGATGGTTCGATAGACAAGAAAGGATCAAAGGTTTCTGAGTTTCCAATCTTGTGCTATATTGGGATAAAGCACATGAGAAGAAAGGACAATACGACAAGTTTGATAAACTTTGGAAAGGTCCTTATCTAATTTCAAAGATCTTAGGAAAAAATTCCTTCAAGCTTAAGATCTTAATGGGAGAGGATGTCCCATTGCCTGTCAATAGACAATTCCTTAAATATTATTACCAACTATGAATCCTCAAGAGGTCTACCTTGTAAATAATTAGTATAGGTTTTTGGTCAGGTTTGCCTTAGTTTAGTTGTTGCCTATTTTTCTGCGTCTTGGTGTGTATATTTGAGTTTGGTTTGCATCAGTTTTCTCGTTTTCTTTATTTATTTATTTTAGTTAGTTGTTTTGGTTTGCCTTTAGTCTTTTGTTTTAGTTAGTAGTCGGTTTTCCTTTTCAAGGATATCCATCAAGAGAAACGTGAATGTGTTATGATTCTCTCTGTCATTCGATTGCTTTTGTTCAAGTCTATTCCTTGAGTAAGAGTTCATGAAGATTGTTTGAATCCAAGGTCATTTCATCTCAATGATATCATTTATCTAGGACTTGTACACAACATGGAGAAAATCTTTTACTGTACCTTGATATTGACATCTTGGTGATTATTATGTCTTTACACATTAATTAACTCCAAGACGTTATGGTTTTTAGGTGAAGCCATGGTTAGTGAAAAATCTAAAATCTTGCTTAAATGCCACTGCAATCATCAAACCTTAGCAAGCTTTATTGCTTACAAGCCAAAGGAATTGAAAGAATAAATGAGAAAAGAAAGTAATATCAAAAGAGAAAAGATGAGAAAAAGAAAAGGAAAATCAAGAAAAGAGAAAATGAAGGAAAATAAAATATCAAAATTGGCTAATGGGAACATCCGAGTAACTCCATCAGGGCTATGGATGCCTGGTTGGCAATGGAGCAATATTCATGAGATTTTGGCGATAATGTCATCGGGGCTATAGATGTTTGACTAGCAGTGAGGCTCTATCTAGGATACTTATGAAGTTGAGATAAACTACGTATCTAATCATGAGGGAACCTGGAGGTCATAATTGTCTTGTTGAGAGGAATAAAATCAAGTGCACGCACACAAATAATCAAGGATTAAATATTTTGATAAACTTCGATATTTCCTTTTGTTTATGTACTTCTTCTAACCTTTTGATTCATTGAATGGAATTCTTTGCAAGTTCAAAGGTATGGATTGGATTTTATTCCTGAAATGTTCAAGAATATTTTCTTAGTGGAGTTGCTAGATGTTGTGACCATTTCACACATCACCCCATTAAGATGGGGACCCCCATTTTTTTCAAGTCCTAGCCTCTTAAATCTAGTCTCTCTCCCTTTGGCTAGTGAAATGAGTAAGTTCATAAGGTATAGATGTAATGTGAGTCAATCAGGAGCTCAATTGAAGTTGTTTAAGGAAGCCTTATTTTGTAAGTTTGAATCGAGAAAATTAAGCAAGGTATGAACAAATATGAAATATTTGATTTCAATTCACCTCATTGTCCAAGGCCCCAAAACCTTGACTTCATGTTAAATCCTTAAGACAACACACTTTAGGGTTGGCTATAGGGCAATGAACATCAAGAATTAGGCTATATGATTGAACTTAATGTTGAGAGATAGCAGGGCAAATTTACCTTGGGTGCCTTGTCAGAGTGTATGTGTGAATATGAGCTTGAGTGTTTGAATGAGAAAGGATTGAATCAATATGCAATAAAATGATTGAGGACAAGCTCATTTGAAATCTACTTCATCTCCAAATCTTCAATATATTTTTCTTCATGTTTGAGCCTACATGATCAATGAACTTCATGTTTCAACCTACATGAGCGAACTTCATAAATCAAGACACATAAGCAAACTTCAAGTTTGACCCTACATGAGCGAACTTCAAGATTAAAGGGAGATGAGTGAACTTAAAAAATTGAGGTATATGAGTGAATTTTACATTTTGGGGTGAGTGAACTTAGAGAATCAAAGGGGATCAGTGAACTTTAATAATCAATGTATATGAGAGAACTTCAAGAATATAGGTAGATCAATGAACTTCACAATTTGATGCCCTTGAGCGAAGTTCATGAGTTGAAGGGGAAGAGCGAATTTGGTTGCCTACAATATGATGCAAATAATAGATCATTTCCTTGAAGCTAGTTCTATGCCTCAATTTGTTTATTAGAGAATGATTTCGAATTTGGGATAATGAAAGGAAAGTTAATTTCATGTTTGAGGTGAGACAAGCAAACTTCACTAATTGGAACCCTTGAGAAAACTTCACAAATTGGACTACCAGAGCAAAAAAATGTTTTGAATTGTTGAAGGAGAAAGTGACTTAACAACAAATGTTAGCTTTACCGAATTTCAATAAAGTATTTTAAGTGGATTTTGATGCAAGTGGAACAACAATAGGAGCAGTCTTGAATAAAGAAGGGAAAGTAGTAGCATATTTCAGTGAGAAATTGAATGATGCCTGTAAGATATATTCAGTGTATGATTGGGAGTTTTATGCTATAGTTAAAGCCTTGAAGAAATGAAGACACTAATTGTTGCCTAAGAAGTTTGTGTTGTATACAAATCATCAAGCTTTACAGTACTTGAATAGTCAGAGTAAGTTGAATCAGAGACATATGAGATGGGTAGAATTATTGCAGAGTTACACCTTTGTGTTGAAGCATAGAAGTGAAAAATCTAACAAAGTTGCTGATGCATTGAGTAGGAGAAGGAATTGGCTGACAGAGATGAGAGTGACATTATTAGGTTTTGAAGATTTGAAGACCTTGTATGATGAAGACCCAGATTTTGCAGAACCTTAGAAAGCATGTAGAGAACTAGTTATGGTTTATAGGAGCAAATGGATTGATTACTTCATTCAGGATGGGATGTTATTCAGAGGAGTTCAGTTCTGCATACCTAGGAGTTCTATGAGAGAGAACCTGATAAAAGAGAAACATAGTGGAGGACTAGTTAGACATTTTGGCATCGACAAATCAGTTGCATTGGTGAGTGAGTAGTACTTTTGGCCCCATATTCATAAGAATGTTAAGAGATATGTGTAGAGTTGTAGAGTTTGCCAAGTTGCAAAAGGTAGTAGTCAGAATGTGGGTTTGTATAAACCTTTGACAGTACCTGTAAGACCTTGGGAGGATATAAGAATGGATTTTATACTTGGATTGCCTAAGACAAAATGAGAGAATGATTCTATACTTGTGGTAGAGGATGTATTTTCAAAGATGGTTCATTTCATACCTTGTAAGAAGACATCAGATGCATTGCATGTAGTAGACCTATTTTTAAAGGAAGTGGTTAGATTGCATGGATTACCTAAGAGCATAGTTTCAAACAAAGACACTAAGTTTGTTGGTTATTTTTGGAGACCACTTTAGAAGAAGATGAAGACAAATTTGAAGTTCGGTTCTAATTTTCATCCACATACCGATGGATAGACATAAGTTGTTAACCAAAATCTGGGAAATTTGTTGAGACGTTTAGTGGGAGATAAAATAAGAAGTTGGGATTTGATCCTTGCACAAGAAGAGTTTTACTACAACAATTTAGTGAATGGAAGTACCAGAAAAACACCTTTTGAGATTGTTACCAGAGTGTGCCCTAGAGGTATAGAAAAATTGAGAGACATTAGTAGTGAAGACCGGAAGAGTTCTGAAGCAGAAGATTTTGCAAATCAAATGGCAACATTGCATATTCAGGTTAAACAACATTTGGAAGACATGAACATCAAGTATAAGGAGAAGGTAGATGAGAAGAGGAGACATAAGGAATTTGAAGTTGGCAATGAAGTGTTGGTATATCTGTGAAAAGAGAGATTCCCGGTTGGAACTTATAACAAGTTGCAAATAAAGAAGTTTGGACCCTGTAAGATTTTGAGGAAGTTTAGCTCTGAAAATACATATGAAATGGAGCTATCAAATAGTATAATTATTTCACCTATATTAAACATTACAGATATTCATGAGTACCATGAACCAGAATTCAGTGAGGATAGTGTTGCAGACTTGGAGAAACAGTTGCCCCGGAAGGAACTGGATCAGATTGAAGATATTTTGGATAGTAGGATTGGGCATAGTAGCTAGAACAGTCACTATAAGGAATATTTTGTGAAGTGGAAGGACATACAAGTTGAAGATTCATCTTAGATTTATTAGGTAGAGGTAGACTACCTTGGTTTCCCTCTGGGCCCAACAAAGTGAGAGGCTCACTTTTTCATTAACCCCGGATGTCTGATGTAGGAGCATCCTCGATTCACAACAATCTTCCATTAACCAAGAAAAACATTTTCCTTTCTATTTTGTTTTCTATTTATAGTTTCATTTTTCCTTTCTATGTGTCCCAATTTTGGCTCACCGGATCCTATAGAGATGGATTCTACTTGAAGACTTGATCATCTTTTGTTGTTTCCAGACTGCCTTGCATTTGGATCATTTTCCGGCAAGATATTGCTACTAGTTTCCATGACAGTTTCTTGTTACCGGTTGCGTGGACCTATTCTGGTGATCTATTGAAACCCATTTCGAAGCTTCCAGAGCCTTGGGCATTGATTTCGATGTTCCTTGGCATGTGGTTGACCTTTTCTTGTGATATACATTTCATCCTTTTGATTTTTTAGAGAAATCTCTTGGTGGAGGTCGACCTTGTTATTTTCATGTCAGGTCTTGTTCTTTGGGTTTTGATCCCTTTTGGGCCCTTTGGATCCTTTGGATCGACATATATATATATATTTGTAATTATGATTTAGAATGTAATCAATCAGAAGGGAGAGTGAATCAAGTAGCTAGACTATGCATAGAAGATAGATCTTTTGATTCAAGGTCCCGATTGTGAGCTATTCTACAAGGCCTCTGAGCCGGTATGTTGTAACCTAGTTGTTACCGGTTGGATACAATCAAATATCATGCAATAAATCAATCAATTTTGTATTCCCTCCATCATGTCTTTGTGTTTCCATTGTGTTTACTCTTGCTAACCGGTCTGGATTGATCTCCTTGAGGTCACTCCTCGCCAGCGATTGCTTCAATTTAGTATAGGTTTTTGGTCATGTTTGCCTTAGTTTAGTTATTTCCTATTTTATCGCATTTTGGTGTGTGTATTTGAGTTTGGTTTGCATCAGTTTGCTCGTTTTCTTTAGGTTTTTTTTTTTAAGTTAGTTGTTTTGGTTTGCCTTTAGTCGTTTGTTTTAATTAGTAGTTGGTTTGCCTTTCTAGGGGTATCCATCAAGAGAAAGGTGAATGTGTTATGATTCACTTTGACATTCCATTGCTTTTGTTCAAGTCTATTTATCGAGTAAGAGTTCATGAAGACTATTTGAATCCAAGGTCATTTCATCTCTATGATATCATTTGTCTAGGACTTGTACGCAACATGGATAAAATATTCTATTGTACCTTGATATTGACATCTTGGTTATTATTATATCTTTATACATTAATTAACTCTGAGATGTTATGATTTCAGGTGAAGCCATGGTTAGTGAAAAATCTAAAATCTTTCTTTAGTGCCATTGCAATAATCAAACAATAGTAAGCTTTGTTGCTGACAAGCCAAATCAGTCGACGAAATAAATGAGAAAAGAAAGCAATATCAAAAGAGAAAAGATGAGAAAAAGAAAAGGAAAATCAAGTAAAGAGAAACCTGAAGAAAATAAAATATCAAAATTGGCTAATGGGAACATCCAAGTAGCTCCATCGGGGCTATGGACACTTGGCTGGCAATGGAGAAATATTCGTGAGATTTCAACGATAACATCGTCGAGGCTATAGATGTCTAACTGGTAGTGAGGCTCTATCTAGGATACTTATGAAGTTGAGATAATCTAAGTAGCTAATCATGAGGGAACCTAGAGGTCATAATTGTCTTGTTGAGAGGAAAAAAATCAAGTGCACGTACAAAGATAATCAAGGATTAAGTATTTTGATAAACTTCGATATTTCCTTTTGTTTATGTACTTCTTCTAACCTTTTGAATCATTGAATGGAATTATCTACAAGTTCAAAGGTATGGATTGGATTTTATTCCTAAAATGTTCAGGAACATTTTCTCAGTGGAGTCGCCAGATGTTGTGACTATTTCACACATCGCCCCATCAAGATGGGGACCCCCATTTTTTTTCAAGTCCTAGCCTCTTAAGTCTAGTCTATCTCCCTTTGGCCGGTGAAATGAGTAAGTTCATAAGGTATAGATGTCATGTGAGTCAATCATGAGCTCAACTAAAATTATTTCAAGAAGGCTTATTTTGTAAGTTTGAATCGAGAAAATGAAGCAAGGTGATGAGAAAATAGGCAATATTTGATTTCAATTCACCTCATTCTCCAAGCCCCCAAAACCTTGACTTCATGTTAAATCCTTAAGACAACACACTTTAGGTTTGGCTATAGGGAAACAAACTTCAAGAATTAGGCTATATGAGTGAACTTAATGTTGTACGAATTTCCAAGGCAAAGTTGCTGAAGCATTGATTAGGAGAAGGAATTTGCTGATAGAGATGAGAGTGATAGTATTAGGTTTTGAATATTTGAAGACCTTGTATGATGACGACCCAGATTGTGTAGAACCTTGGAAATTATGCAGAGAATTGGTTATGGTTGATAGGAGAAAATGACTTGATTACCTCATTCGGGATGGGATGTTATTCAGAGGAGTTCAGTTGTGCATACCTAGGAGTTCCATGAGAGGGAACCTGATAAAAAAGAAACATATTGGAGGAATAGTTGGACATTTTGGCATTGACAAATCAGTTGCATTGGTGAGTGAGCAGTACTTTTGGCCTCAAATTCATAAGGATGTTAAGAGATATGTGAAGAGTTGTAGAGTTTGTCAAGTTGCAAAAGGTAGTAGTCATAATGTGGGATTGTATAAACCTTTGACAGTACCGATAAGACCTTGGGAGGATATAAGAATGGATTTTATACTTGGATTGCCTATGAAAATGAGAGAGAATGATTCTATACTTGTGGTAATGGATATATTTTCAAAGATGTCTCATTTCATACCTTGTAAGAAGACATCAGATGCATTGCATGTAACAGACCTATTTTTCAAGGAAGTGGTGAGATTGCATGGATTACCTAAGAGCATAGTTTTAGACAAAGACACTAAGTTTGTTGGTTATTTTTGGAGAGCACTTTGGAAGAAGATGAAGACAAATTTGAAGTTCGATTCTACTTTTCATCCACAAACTGATGGATAGACATAAGTTGTTAACCAAAGTTTGGGAAATTTGTTGAGATGTTTAGTGGGAGATAAAATAGGAAATTGGGATTTTATCCTTGCACAAGAAGAGTTTTCCTACAACAATTTAGTGAATGGAAGTATCAAAAAAACACCTTTTGACATTGTTACCAGAGTGCGCCATAGAGGTATAGAAAAATTGAGAGACATTAGCAGTGAAGGCCAGAAGAGTTCTGAAGCAGAAGATTTTGCAGATCACATGGCAAAATTGCATATTCAAGTTAAACGACATTTGGAAGACATGAACATCAAGTATAAGGAGATATATCTATGAAAAGAGAGATTCTCGATTGGAACTAATAACAAGTTGAAAATGAAGAAGTTTGGACCCTATAAGATTTTGAGGAAGTTTAGTTCTGAAAATATATATGAAGTGGAGCTATTAGATAGTCTAATTATTTCACCTATATTCAACATTGCAGATCTTCATGAGTACCATGAACCAGAATTCAATGAGGATAGTGTTGCAGACTTTGAGAAACAGTTGCCTCGAAAGGAACCGGATCATATTGAAGATATTTCAGATAGTAGGATTGGGTGTAGTACCTAGAACAGTAACTATAAGGAATATCTTGTGAAGTGGAAGGACATACAAGTTGAAGATTCATCTTGGATTTCTTAGGCAGAGGTAGACTACCTTGGTTTCCCTCTAACCCCAACAAAGTGAGAGGCTCACTTTTTCATTAACCCCAGATGTCTAATGCAGGAGCATCCTAGGTTCACAACAATCTTGCATCAACATAAAAAAACATTTTCCTTTAGGTTTTGTTTTCCATTTACAATTTCAGTTTTCCTTTCTATGTGTCTTGGTTTTGGCTCACTGGATCCTACAGAGATGGATTCTACTTGAAGACTTGATCATCTTTCTTGTTTCCAGACTGCCTCGCATTTGGATCATTTTCTGGCAAGATATCACTACCGGTTTCCATGACAGTTTCTTGTTACCAGTTGCCTGGACCTATTCTGGTGATCTACCGAAACCCATTTCGAAGCTTGCAGAGCCTTGGGTGTTGATTTTAATGTTCCTTGGTGTGTGGTCGACCTTTTCCCGTGATATACATTTCATCCTTTGGATTTTTCATAGGAATCTCTTGGTGGAGGTCAACCTTGTTATTTTCATGTTAGGTCTTGTTCGTCAGGATTTGATCCCTTTTGGGCCGATTGGATCCTTTGGATCCATATATATATATATATATATATATTTTTGTAATTATGATTTAGAATGTAATTAATTAGAAGGGAGAGTGAATCAAGTAGCTAGACTGTTCATAGAAGATAGATCTTTCGATTCACGGTCCTAATTGTGACCTATTCTACCAGGCCTATGAGCTGGTACGTTGTAACCTGGTTGTTACCAGCTGGATGTCATCAAATTTCATGTAATAAATTAATCAGTTTTGTATTGCCTCCATCATATCTTTGTGTTTCTGTTGTGTTTACTCTTCCTGACCAGTCTGGATTGATCTCCTTGAGGTCCCTCCTAGCCAACGATTGCTTTGTGTTAGTATAGATTTTTGGTTGGGTTTGCCTTAGTTTAGTTGTTGCCAATTTTCTCACATCTTGGTGTGTGTATTTGAGTTCGGTTTGGGTCACTTTGCACATTTTCTTTAGGTTTTTTTTTTAGTTAGTTGTTTTGGTTTGCCTTTAATTTTTTGTTTTAATTAGTAGTTGGTTTTACTTTTTGAGCGTATCCATCAAGAGAAAGGTGAATGTGTTATGATTCACTCTGACATTCCATTTCTTTTGTTCAAGTCTATTTATTGAGTAAGAGTTCATGAAGACTATTTGAATCCAAGGTCATTTCATCTCAATGATATCATTTGTCTAGGACTTGTACACAATATGGAGAAAATATTCTATTCTACCTTGATACTAATATCTTGGTTATTATTATATCTTTATACATTAATTAACTCTGAGACGTTATGATTTCAGGTGAAGCTGTGGTTAGAGAAAAATCTAAAATCTTTCTTTAGTGCCACCGCAATCATCAAACCCTAGTAAGCTTTGTTGCTGACAAGCCAAATCAATTGACAAAATAAATGAGAAAATAAAGCAATATCAAAAGAGAAAAGATGAGAAAAAGAATAGGAAAATCAAGAAAAGAGAAAATGAAAGAAAATAAAATATCAAAATTGGCTAATGGGAACATCTGAGTAACTCCATCGG
Source organism: Cryptomeria japonica (assembly GCF_030272615.1). Lineage (NCBI taxonomy): Eukaryota > Viridiplantae > Streptophyta > Pinopsida > Cupressales > Cupressaceae > Cryptomeria > Cryptomeria japonica. The sequence continues at coordinate 245,957,258 of NC_081405.1, read as the reverse complement.
GGCTATGGACGCCTGGCTGGCAATGGAGCAATATTCGTGAGATTTTGGCGATAACGTCATTGGGGCTATAGATGTTTGACTGGCACCAAGGTTCTATCTAGGATACTTATGAAGTTGAGATAAACTATGTAGCTAATCACGAGGGAACCTGGAGGTCATAATTTTCTTGTTGAGAGGAATAAAATCAAGTGCACGTACACAGATAATCAAGGATTAAGTATTTTGATAAACTTCGATATTTCCTTTTGTTTATGTACTTCTTCTAACCTTTTGATTCATTGAATGTAATTCTCTGGAAGTTCAAAGGTATGGACTGAATTTTATTCCTGAAATGTTGAGGAACATTTTCTCAGTGGAGTCGCCAGATGTTGTGACCATTTCACTCATCGCCCCATCAAGATTGTGACCCCCATTTTTTTTCAAGTCCTAGCCTCTTAAGTCTAGTCACTCTCCCTTTGGCTAGTAAAATGAGTAAGTTCATAAGGTATAGATGTCATGTGAGTCAATCATGAGCTCAACTGAAGTTGTTTCAAGAAGCCTTATTTTGTAAGTTTGAATTGAGAAAATGAAGCAAGGTGATGAGAATATAGGCAATATTTGATTTCAATTCACCTCATTCTCTAAGCCCCCAAAACCTTGACTTCATGTTAAATCCTTAAGACAACACACTTCAGGGTTGGCTATAGGGAAACGAACATCAAGAATTAGGCTATATGAGTGAACTTAATGTTGAGAGATAGCAGGGCGAATTTACCTTGGGTTCCTTGTCAGAGTGTATGTGTGAATATGAGCTTGAGTGTTTGCATGAGAAAGGATTGAATCAATATGCAATAAAATGATTGAGGACAAGCTCATTTGAAATCTACTTCATCTCCAAATCTTCAATAGATTTTGCTTCATGTTTGAGCCTAAATGATCAATGAACTTCATGTTTCAACCTACATGAGCAAACTTCATAAATCAAGACACATAAGCAAACTTCAAGTTTGACCCTACATGAGCGAACTTCAAGATTAAAGGGAGATGAGCGAACTTAAAAAATTGAGGTATATGAGTGAATTTTACATTTTGGGGTGAGTGAACTTAGAGAATCAAAGGAGATCAGTGAACTTCAATAATCAATGTATATGAGAGAACTTCAAGAATGTAGGTAGATCAATGAACTTCACAATTTGATGCCCTTGAGTGAAGTTCACGAGTTGAAGGGGACGAGTGAATTTGGTTGCCTACAATATGATGCAAATAATAGATTATTTCCTTGAAGCTAGTTCCATACCTCAATTTGTTTATTAGAGAATGATTTCGAATTTGGGATATTGAAAGGCAAGTTAATTTCATGTTTTAGGCAAGACAAGCAAATTCCATAGATTGGACCCCTTGAGAAAACTTCACAAATTGGACTACCAGAGCAAAAAAAAGGTTTTGAATTGTTGTAGGAGAAAGTGACTGAACAACCTATGTTAGCTTTACCAAATTTCAATAAAGTATTTTAAATGGATTGTGATGCAAGTGGAACAACAATAGGAGCAATCTTGAGTAAAGAAGGGAAAGTAGTAGCATATTTCAGTGAGAAATTGAATGATGTCGGTAAGAGATATGTAGTGTATGATCGGGAGTTTTATGCCATAGTTCAAGCCTTGAAGAAATGAAAACACTACTTGTTGCCTAAGAAGTTTGTGTTGTATACAAATCATCAAGCTTTGCAGTATTTGAACAGTCAAAGTAAGTTGAAGAGATGGGTAGAATTATTGTAGAGTTCCTCCTTTATGTTGAAGCATAGAAGTGGAAAATATCACAAAGTTGTTGATGCATTGAGTAGGAGAAGGAATTTGCTGAAAGAGATGAGAGTGACAGTATTAGGTTTTGAAGATTTGAAGACCTTGTATGATGAAGACCTAGATTTTGCAGAACCTTGGAAAACATGTAGAGAACTGGTTATGGTTGATAGGAGAAAATGTCTTGATTACTTCATTTAGGATGGGATGTTATTCAGAGGAGTTCAGTTGTGCATACCTAAGAGTTCCATGAGAGAGAACCTGATAAAAGAGAAACATAGTGGAGGACTAGTTGGACATTTTGGCATCGACAAATCAGTTGCATTGGTGAGTGAGCAGTACTTTTGGCCCCAGATTCATAAGGATGTTAAGAGATATGTGCAGAGTTGTAGAGTTTGTCAAGTTGCAAAAGGTAGTAGTTAGAATGTGGGATTGTATAAACCTTTGATACCAGTAAGACCTTGGAAGGATATAAGCATTGATTTTATACTTGGATTGCATAAGACAACGAGAGAAAATGATTCTATACTTGTGGTAGTGGATATATTTTCAAAGATGGCTCATTTCATACCTTGTAAGAAGACATCAGATGCATTGCATGTAGTAGACCTATTTTTAAAGGAAGTGGTGAGATTGCATGGATTACCTAAGAGCATAATTTTAGACAAAGACACTAAGTTTGTTGGTTATCTTTGGAGAACACTTTGGAAGAAGATGAAGACAAATTTGAAGTTTGGTTCTACTTTTCATCCACAGACTGATGGATAGACATCAGTTGTTAACTAGAGTTTGGGAAATTTGTTGAGATTTTTAGTGGGAGATAAAACAAGAAGTTGGGATTTGATCCTTGCACAAGAATATTTTTCCTACAACAATTCAGTGAGTGGAAGTACCAAAAAAAAACCTTTTGAGATTGTTACCGGAGTGTGCCCTAGAGGTATAGAAAAAATGAGAGACATTAGCAGTGAAGACCGGAAGAGTTTTGAAGCAGAAGATTTTAAAGATCACATGGCAACATTACATACTCAAGTTAAACAACATTTGGAAGACATGAACATCAAGTATAAGAAGAAGGAGGATGGGAAGAGGAGACATAAGGAATTTGAAGTTGGCAATGAAGTGATGGTATATCTATGAAAAGAGAGATTCCTAGTTGGAACTTATAACAAGTTGAAAAAGAAGAAGTTTGGACCTTGTAAGATTTTGAGGAGGTTTAGTTCTAAAAATACATATGAAGTGGAGCTATCAGATAGTCTAATTATTTCACCTATATTCAATATTGCAGATCTTCATGAGTACCTTGAACCAGAATTCAGTGAGGACAATGTTGTAGGCTTGGAGAAACAGTTGCCTCGGAAGGAACTGGATCAGATTGAAGATATTTTGGATAGTAGGATTGGGTGTAGTACCTAGAACAGTCACTTTAAGGAATATCTTGTGAAGTGGAAGGACATACCAGTTGAAGATTCATCTTGGATTTCTTAGGCAAAGGTAGACTTCCTTGGTTTCCCTCTGACCCCAACAAAGTGAAAGGCTCACTTTTTCATTAACCCCAGATGTCTGATGCAGGAGCATCCTTAGTTCACAACAATCTTGCATCCACCAAAAAAAACATTTTCCTTTCTGTTTTATTTTCTATTTACAATTTCAATTTTCCTTTCTATGTGTCCTGGTTTTGGCTCACCGGATCCTGTGGAGATGGATTCTACTTGAAGACTTGATCATCTTTCTTGTTTCCAAACCACCTCGCATTTGGATCATTTTTTGGCAATATATCGCTATCGGTTTCCATGACAGTTTCTTGTTATCGGTTGCTTGGACCTATTTTGGTGATATACAGAAACCCATTCTAAAGCTTGCTGAGCCTTGGGCATTGATTTCGATGTTCCTTGGCATGTGGCCTACTTTTTCCCATGATATACATTTCATCCTTTGGATATTTCAGAGGAATCTCTTGGTGGAGGTTGACTTTGTTATTTTCATGTTAGATCTTGTTCGTAGGGTTTTGATCCCTTTTGGGCTGATTGGATCCTTTGGATCCATATATATATATATTTGTAATTATGCTTTAGAATGTAATCAATTAGAAGGGAGAGTGAATCAACTAGCTAGATTGTTGATAGAAGATAGATCTTTCGATTCAAGGTACTAGTTGTGACCTATTCTACTAGGCCTGTGAGTCAGTATTTTGTAACCTGGTTGTTACCAGTTGGATGTAATCAAATTTCATGCAATAAATCAATCAGTTTTGTATTGCCTCCATCATATCTTTATGATTCCATTGTGTTTAGTCTTGCTGACCAATCTAGATTGATCTCCTTGATGTCCCTCCTTGCCAGCGATTGCTTCAAGTTAGTATAAGTTTTTGGTAGGGTTTGCCTTAGTTTAGTTGTTGCCTATTTTCTCACATCTTGGTTTGTGTAGTTGAGTTTGGTTTGCATCAGTTTGCTCATTTTCTTTAGGTTTTTTTTTTAAGTTAGCTGTTTTGGTTTGCCATTAGTCTTTTGTTTTAGTTAGTAGTTGGTTTGCCTTTCCGGGGGTATCCATCAAGAGAAATGTGAATGTGTTATGGTTCGCTCTAACATTCCATTGCTTTTGTTCAAGTCTATTTATTGAGTAAGAGTTCATGAAGACTATTTGAATCCAAGGTCATTTCATCTCTATGATATCATTTGTCTATTGTACCTTGATATTGACATCTTGGTTATTATTATATCTTTATACATTAATTAACTCCGAGATTTTATGATTTCAGGTGAAACCATGGTTAGTGAAAAATCTAAAATCTTTCTTCAGTTGCACCACAATCATCAAACCCTAGTAAGCTTTGTTGCTGACAAGCCAAATCAATTGATTAAATAAATGAGAAAAGAAAGAAATATCAAATGAGAAAAGATGAGAAAAAGAAAAGGAAAATCAAGAAAAGAGAAAATGAAAGAAAATAAAATATCAAAATTGGCTAATGGCAACATCCGAGTAACTCCATCGAGGCTATGGACACTTGGTTGGCAATGGAGCAATATTCGTGAGATTTCAACGATAACATCGTCAAGGATATAGATGTTTGACTGATAGTGAGGCTCTATGTAGGATACTTATGAAGTTGAGATAAACTATGTAGCTAATCAAGAGGGAACCTGGAGGTCATAATTGTCTTGTTGAGAGGAATAAAATCAAGTGCACGTACATAGATAATCAAGGACTAAGTATTTTGATAAACTTTGATATTTCCTTTTGTTTCTGTACTTCTTCTAACCTTTTGATTCATTGAATGGAATTCTCTGCAAGTTCAAATGTATGGATTGGATTTTATTCTTGAAATGTTCAAGAACATTTTCTCAGTGGAGTCGCCAGATGTTGTGACCATTTCACACATCGCCCCATCAAGATGGGGACCCCCATTTTTTTTCAAGTCCTGGCCTCTTAGGTCTAGTCTCTCTCCCTTTGGCCGATGAAATGAGTAAGTTAATAAGGTATAGATATCATGTGAGTCAATCATGAGCTCAACTGAAGTTGTCTCAAGAAGCCTTATTTTGTAAGTTTGAATGGAGAAAATGAAGCAAGGTGATGAAAAAATAGGTAATATTTGATTTTCAATTCATCTCATTCTCCAGGCCCCCAAAACCTTGACTTCATGTTAAATCCTTAAGACAACACACTTGAGGTCTATCTATAGGGAAACGAACTTCAAGAATTAGGCTATATGAGTGATCTTCATGTTGAGAGATAGGAGGGCGAATTTCCCTTTGGTGCCTTGTTGGAGTGTATGTGTGAATATGATTTTGAGTGGTTGAATGAGAAAGGATTGAATCAATATGCAATAAAATGAATGAAGACAAGCTCATTTGAAATCTACTTCATATCCAAATCTTCAATAGATTTTGTTTCATGTTTGAGCCTACATGATCAACGAACTTCATGTTTCAACCTACGTGAGCTAACTTCATAAATCAAGACACATAAGAGAACTTCAAGATTAAAAGTAGATGAGAGAAATTCAAAAATTGAGGTATATGAGCGAATTTTACATTTTGGGGATGAGTGAACTTAAAGAATCAAAGGAGATGATCAAAATTCAACAATCAATGTATATGAGTGAACTTTAAGAATGGAGGTAGATCAACGAACTTCACAATTTGATGCGCATGAGCTAACTTCCTGAGTTGAAGGGGAAGAGCGAATTTGGTTGCCTACACTACGATGCAAATAATAGATCATTTCCTTGAAGCTAGTTCCATGCCTCAATTCTTTTAGAAATGAATGATTTCAAATTTGGGATAATGAAATGCAAGTTAATTTCATGTTTGAGGCGAGACAAGAAAACATCACAAATTGGACCCCCTGAGAAACTTCAAGAGTCAAGGTAGATAAGTGACTTCACATTTAAGGTATATGAGCAACTTCATATTTCAAGGCATATGAGCGACTTCACATTTTAAGGCATATGAGTGACTTCACATTTCAAGGTAGATGAGTGACTTCACATTTCAAGGTATATGAACAACTTCAAGAATCAAGGGAGATCAACAAACTTCAAGAATGAAGACATATGAGCAACTTAATGTTTCAAGGTATATGCATGACTTAAAAGATCAAGATACATCAATGAAATTTAAGGATTGATATAGATCAATGAACTTCAAGGATTGATATAGATGAGCAAACTTCAAGGATTGCTATAGACGAGTGATCTTCAATAATTGCTATAGATGAGAGAACTTAAAAAAAAAAGATAGATGAGCGAATTTTCTTAATGCACTAATTAAACATTGTTTGATGCCCTCTAAACAAAATTCAAAATTTAAACAAGAAAGATAAGTCAGCCAGACAGAGGTGATTTATTATTTTAATTAAATTAAACAAGTCAGGGTAATATAGGAAAAGACAACACCTTTCCCTAATCTCCTATGAGAGAGAGAGAGAGAGAGAGAGAGAGAGAGAGAGAGAGAGAGAGAGAGAGAGGAAACATTCATTTTAAACATCAATCAAATTGAACTCATCTTTGTAATTAGTGAAATTCAGGAGCAGATTTGCGAATTTATCAGCAGGAAGGTGAATTCATCACCATCAACAATGAATTCATCCCAAGTAAGCAACAATTTCATCATCATAAGGATGAATTCTAACATTCTATGTGTAGACTAGAAGGCAAAATCTATCCTTCCACAACAACAATAGTCAAGAAATAAAGTGAATTCAAGAAGACTATGAATATGTGATCATCAACATTCATATCATTAATCAAATTTTGAGGATAAATATCATTTAAACTAATATAAAGTCAGGGACAGGTCTTATTTAGGTCTAAAATTAATTTTGTTAAGGCAAATTAGACCTCCCTAATTCATCTAGAAGAGCAAATCATTCATATTTATTAAGATACAAGATTCATTTGAATCAATTTCATAACTAGCTTATAGGCTTTGTGAAATGAATATTTCACCATTATCTTAACTTACATATCTCTTGCAGGTGGAAGATGGCAGCTCCTAAACGAAACAAAACCATGACTCATCATGCACTCATCATGGAAGATTTGAAGAGTGGTGCATTTGACTAGGATCACTTCGCATTGGAGCAAAGTAGGAGACACCAATCTTGGAAAGTTTGACACCAAGAAGTTTTGACATCCATCATACATGAGTGAACCTACTACTACACCCAAGAAGATGATTGAAAGTGGGATCATAAATGCAGCTTGCTTTCCTCTCACGATGAAACGCTACGAGATAATTGTAAGATGTGCCAAACATTATGACTCTCCCTTAATAATGATCGTAGAAAAGGATGGGACAATGCTCACATATCTCTCAAATACAACAATTAGTGAAACATTTCATCTACCTAAGCCTAAAGACATGGTCCATAAAAGCATAGAAGGAGCTAATTCCACCCATGATGATGATCTAGATGCTTTCACAAAGATCATCAACAAGTTTAGGTTGAAAAAGAGTAGAGTTAGAAGAAGAAAATAGCCAGACAAACTACATAGAGTGGAATTCCATGACGAATTCAAAGACTTCATCACCTTACTCCATTGACTGGTTGGTGCACCTGAGGCTTCATATTTTAAAGACTGGATGTTCTACTTCATAGAACAGTTACTCATGGCAAGAATGAAATCAATTGGGCGAGGCTCATCAACAACAACATTGATCTATAGTTAAGGAGACTGTTGTGCACCAGAACATTCTATATGACCTCCTACATCATATATTCTCTTGCAAGAAATTATGAGTATCCAAGACTTATTTACACGGGCATAGTCGGAAGGAGACTTGGAGAGATAAAGGTGCATGAGTGTTATCTACAGCTTAATCATCCACCAAAACAATACTATAGGAGAGTGAATTATGCATTCACTATGCACATCATGAGGATGCTTCGAGGAGGATTGCAAAGAAGACTCTCTCTAGAGGCACAATCATTAGTAGAACAACATGGTGCATGGTTCATCCAGTTCTCAAAATTCACATAGATCAGAGTTCAAGGATGTCTTGTTCCTCCCTACATGTTGCCTCGCTAATCTACATATAGAGTGGTTTTACTTGAGGTGGTGAGGCATTTGGTGGCATATGTCAAGGCACATAGGTGTAAGCATGGAACCAATGTTTGTTTTCCTATCACGCTTAGAGTTTCTATTGAAGTATTCCCTTCCATTCATGTAGTTGAGGATTCTGAGAGAGAATTGGCATTCCATGTCACTCAAGAGGATCAAAGAGAAAAGAAGATCATGGAGAAAAAGAGCCCTCAAGGAAGAAGCATAAATCAAATACAAGTGAGCCTTCCTCCAGACATGAAGAAGATCCAAACCCAAATGAAGGGCACAAATATCAAAGGCTAGAAAAAGAGTTGAGTCAAGGAGCTAATGAATCAATAGAATCCATAGTTCACAATGATAAAGGCAAGGAGAAATCATCACAAGGACAAGAAGATCTCACCCATCTAATTTAATAGATCTAAGGAGGTGAAGAAGAGGATAATGATGAGACTATCTCACCACCTAGAGATGAGAAAATGCATGAAGACATACAAATTCAAGAAGGAAGATCCTATACTCCATAATGGCTAAGGGAAAGACTAGTTGAAGAAGTGATAGTAGTTGATGAAGAACAAACATATGACATAGAAAGTCTTCTAAGACAAACTCGAGAAGTCACTGAGAAGAAGAAAGCTACGAAGATGTCCAAGGTGAGTAGAGATGATTCGGGATCAAGGAAGTTGCAAATAGCTACTCCAAGGGTTGAAAAGTATGAAGGTGAGATCACAACAGATGAATATGGTATGGAGACTATTGATTTGGGGCCACTCACCTCCGATCAAGCTATAGGTGATGCAATTGATTCATTGAAGGTAGTCAATGATATGTTGAGGACTGAAATAGAAAAGAATAGAAGATTAGAAAAGGAGATAAGTGCATTGAGGAATTATGTCCAACAATTTCAAACACCATTGAGACATCAGAGTCCAGTGGCTACATCGCTAGCCTTAATTCCAGAGGAGTCAGTTGATCATATGGAGAAGATGAGTAATTCAACACAGTTGATGGATACATGGATATAATATTCATACACTAGAGTTAGCAAGTTAATGAAGGGCATAATGGAGACACTAGATACAGTTATAAAATTTCTTGAGAGAACTCATTTCCTCATAGAAGCCTTTGAAGCATTTGCTCATGCTAGAGATGTCATTATTCCAATTCTTCAAGTAATAAGGAAAACATCCAAAGAAGTCTTATCATGAGAGAAGATTATAAGAGAGGGATCTACACCCATCTTTATACAGTGTAGCAGTCTACTCTGAACAAAGAAGGTCATTTTTTAGGAGATTGGAATTGGATGTAGTCAAGTTAAAGATGATATGCATCCAATTCATGATAAGATAGTGGAAGTACAACACATTATTTTGGAGGGGAAGATTGATCCAGGAACGATTATAGAAGCTAGAGAGTTGGAGGAAAGAATAAGAGTTATCTTCCATGGGACTGATGGAATGGTCACCAAGGAAGAGTTGAATGATATGCTTGAGTTCGTGATTTTAGCCAACAAGACTCAAGAACTTGAGCCTGAATGGGATAATTCCATCGTCAAAGCTTTTGATGCAATCATGCACATGGAAGAGCAGTTGAACTCTCTACCTAAGATCTTGATAATAGAGATAGAGGGCATAGTGACCAGATTCATTGAATATGCCAAAAAGGAACAAGAGAAAGGAAACCAAATTCTAGAAGACAATTTGTTATGATCCCACTGGGCAGTTCATTTTCCTATTGGATGATGCTTCCTCGATTTTTTTGTCAGCACATTCTATTTTCTCATTGGTTGATTCCATGATGATGTTTATTTCAAAATATAGATCTACTAATGAATGTTTTTTTTTTGGCAACACGGTTTTTGCATGCACATAGCGGGTACACTCGATATAATTGGAAGGGACATATTTTTGCAACATGACTTATTATCATGAATTTGATGAGATTTACATTTTTTGTTATTAGACAACACTATTTGACAATTTTTGATGATATAATTATCGCAAAACCTTTATTCTTATGCGGGTCTTTTTTGATGATATACAACAATATCACATTATGATTTTTACGTCAACATAGTGGGTTCTCTTGATATAATTTGAAGGGATGTATTTTTATGGTATTTATTATCATGCATTTCAGTTGAGATGATTATCATAAAGCCTTTGTGTTCATCCATGCATTTTATGTGTAGACTAACAATTCTTAAAAATACAGGTTCATGCTAGATATTTGTCCTTGACTAGTTTACTCTTGGTGATGGTACATATTCCTTTGTGCATTAATGAGATTAAATTTTGTGCATTAACACTAAGTCAAGTGAATGAATTGCTATTTAGAAATGACCATATCTACCATCATCTTCAACCATGCAAAGAAATGCAGTGAGAAGGACTTTAACCAACATGCATCTTTCTTCAAAGTTATGCTTGTATACTTTGCAGAGAAACTGGTAAGTTTCATAATTATACAATCTTGTATATCTTAAAAATGTTTCAAATGATCTATTTATAGTTTGACAAAATAATTTGTATTAAGTGTTATAATTTTGTTCTTGTAGCACATTCGTTCCACATAGAAAGGTTGCTTATTTTGTTCTTCATTTATATGCAAGCATTGATGTACGTAATATTTTCTCTTAGGACATGAGGATGTCTAATGCAGATGAAGTGGGATGTTGTATTTGTATATGGATGTGAATTGATGTACCTTTTTTATGATGATATACAATATCCATGAGCAAATTGGTTTAGTTATATTGATGATATACAATGTATCTGTACATGAGTACATTGGTGTAGTTGTATTGATAATGAAAAAAAATCAGGTTTTCATATCCCTTCATGGATGTCGTATGCAAGTGTAATGGTAATTATGTGTATACAATACATGGAAATATTGATGATCATTATGTGTCTATAGTGTACTGCTTGTTTATCTATATATTTCATTGAATGAGATTGATGATTTTTTTTGCCAATTGAAAAAATGTTGCCCTAATAAAACCATAGGAAAACATGAAAAAATGAGATTGGATTTTGTAGGGAAACCTCTTATGGACCTGTAGGTTCAAACAGATCATTCTCAGGTGCCATAATTTCAAGTTAGGGCCCGTGAAAGTTTGACAATTTTTAGCACTTTAGGTGCTCAAGGGATGATGTTGGTAGGGTATGACCTCGAGTGTTCGACCGAGTCGGGGGGAGGGGGGGGGATCAGGGGGGGATAGGAGAATGCATAGGGTAATAATGCCTAAATAGACATTTCTAAGTTCATGGTTCATTATCATGATGAGAAGAATGAGAAATTGGCCATGCGACAACATTCGATTGAATGAGATTGTCCATTTTTTTGCTAATCGAAAAAATGCTACCGTAATAAAACCGTAGGGAAAATTGAAAAACTGAGATAGGATTTTGTAGGGACCCCTCTCCTAAACTTGTAGGTTCAAATGGATCATTCATATGTGCCATGGATTCTGAGTTAGTGCTCATCAAAGTTTGACAATTTTTAGCACTTAGGGTCCTCAAGGGACGACACCAACAGGGTATGACCCGAGCGTTCGACTGAGTGGGGGGAAAAGTAGGAGAATGCATAGGGTAATAATGCCTAATTGGACATGTCTGAGATGAATATTCATTATCATGATGAGTAGAACGAGAAATTGGCCATGTGACAACATTCGATTGAATGAGAATGATGATTTTTTTGCCAACCGTAAAAATGTTGCCCTAATAAAACCGTAGGGAAACTTGAAAAAATGACATAGGATTTTGTAGGGAGCCCTCTTGTGGATGCATAGGTTCAAATGGATCATTCACAGGTTCTACGGATTCTGAGTTAGGGCCCAACAAAGTTTGACAGTTTTTAGCACTTAGGGTGCTCAAGGGACGATGTCGGTAGGGTATGACCCTGAGAATTCGACCAAGTGGGGGGGGAAAATAGGAGATAGGGTAATAGTGCCTAACTAGACATGTTAGAGGCAATGGTTTGTTATCATGACGAGCAAAATGAGAAATTGGCCACACGACAACATTCGATTGAATGAGACTGAGGTTTTTTTTGCCAATTGAAAAAATGTTGCCATAATAAAACCATAGAGAAACTTGAAAAATAGAGATAGGATTTTGTAGGTACCCCTCTCATGGACTCGTAGGTTCAAATGGATTGTTCATAGGTACCACAAATTCTGAGTTAGGGCCCATCAAAGTTTGACAATTTTAGCACTTAGGGTACTCAAGGGACAGCACTGGTAGGGTATGACCCCGAGAGTTCGATCGAGTGGGGTAGAAAAATAGGAGCATGCATAGGGTAATAATGCCTGACTAGACATGTCAAAGCTGATGGTTCATTATCATGACAAGTAGAACAATAAATTGTCCACGCAACAACATTTGATTGAATGAGACTGATGAATTTTTTTCCAACCGAAAAAATGCTACCCTAATAAAACGGTAGGGAAAATTGAAAAACCGAGATAGGATTTTGTAGGGACCCCTCTCATGGACCCATAGGTTCAAACAGATCATTTGTAGGTGTCATGGATTCCGAGTTAGGGCCCGTCAAAGTTTGATAATTTTTAGCACTTAGGGTGCTTAAGGGATGACGCCAGTAGGGTATGACCCCAAGCGCTTGACCAAGTGGGGGGGGGGGGAAATAGGAGCATGCATAGGGTAATAATGCCTAATTGGACATGTCTGAGCTGATGGTTCATTATCATGATGAGAAGAATGAGAAATTTCCCATGTGACAACATTTGATTGAATGAGACTGACTATTTTTTCACCAACCGAAAATATGCTACCCTAATAAAACTGTAGCGAAACTTGAAAAATCAAGATAGGATTTTATAGGGACCCCTCTCCCAGACCTATAGGTTCACACAGATCATTCACAGGTGCCACAAATTCCAAGTTAGGGCCTGTCAAAGTTTGACAATTTTTAGCACTTAGGGTGCTCAAGGGACGATGCTGGTAGGGTATGACCCCGAGCTTTCGACTGAGTGGGGGGGGGGGGGGGGGGGGGGAATAGGAGCATGCATAGGGTAATAATGAATTTTATTGTATTATTCATTAAATGAATTGTATTGTTCGTTAAATGAATTGTATTGTATTGTTCATTAAATGAATTGTACTGTATTTTCATTAAATGAATTGTATTGTTCATTATACAAAGAACACTTACAATAAAATGAAATGAATTGTATTGTTCATTAAATAACCATTATTAACCATTGTTAATTATTGGAATGAAGATTAAAATTTTCCATGATAACACCATGCACAGAAGAGCAATAATTTATATGATCAAATAGCAACTTATGTATATATGAAAATTTCATGAAATGATTACAAGTGTATGTCCATACACAAATATGGCATAAACACAAAATCAAACAAAATGTATGTCTATATACATGAATGTATGTCCATATACAAAATATACATGCCAACTAGACATGTAAGTGTCCCAAAACTATCTATAACATCCTAAGTTGTTGATGGATCATCAAAATATATCTTTATGGCATTGCTCGGATTTGAAGGATCCTGCTCAAGAAAAAACAAAACCACGATTAAGATTAGTTATATTATATAACTCACATTAAAAAATTTAACATAAAAATGAACTATAATTTAACTATTCTTGTTTACCTCATCTCCATGTTTTATCTTCGGCTTTGTAGGACTCTTGATGTATGTCTTTGGTAGAGGAGGTATGTTTTCAATATTTTCATACGCAACCTACATATGTTCACAAACATGAGATTGATACAAGTTGGCATATAATTGTCAATGAAAATAATAAATTATATCTACTAAACACAAAATAAAATAAACACACACGTACTCGAGGCATCTCTTCTTCTTCATCATCTTCAGGTATACTAAAACTATCAATCTATGTCTGGACATGTATAATCACTATAAGTTATTTAAACTATTCTTTTAATCATATTTGCATTCAATTACCTTTCCCTTGTCTCCAACTGCACTACCAGATCCTAAATCACATAGCCCCGCACTCATGCTACTTGTACCCTACAAGAGTAAAATAAGATATACATGCAAGTTACTACATAATATAATTAATACCAATATGAATGATGAGCATATATGTATAATAAAATACAAAAGACTAGGTGCAATCATATATGTATCGTCAAGCTGTCAAGGCCAAATGAAATGACCATCAAGGTGCCCTCCTAGATCTGTGCCAACTCCTCCTCAGTCATCAACTGTTAAATAGACCATGTAAATAAAAATTAGTACTTAATATTATCTAGATTATAAATATTCATTTAAAATATAGAATGAATTGTGAAAATACAAATCTTACCACTGCATCATCAATGTATGATGAAGGTGCCTCCTCACCTCTAGCATGCAAGGACTCCCCAGGGTATCCTCCAGTCAATGTCATAACATCTAGTGCATCGTGCATCTCATGCACCTCATAATCTTCATTGTGCGCAGGAGGATCAACATGATGTCCAACTGGACCCAAGCATACATGCCCACACATGACACAACTATGGGGCACACAAATGTGTGGAGCCAAGGAGGACATATCAACACCATTAGATGCATCGCTACCATCAAAAGTAGGTTGAGCTACTGACCCACCCTAAGAAAAAAAAGGCTACTCAAAGAGTGAATAGTCGATATGGTTCATGATGTCGCCTCACAAATGAAATCTGGATGCTGCACTAGAGGTGGGGGATCAATAGGAGGAGGGGGGACATATGGGCCCTGAACTACTCTGACTGCCCCAGGTCTATTTTGGGGCATACCTAAACCCACACCCTAGAAAGGTTGGATGTCAAAGTAGTTCACATGTTTTCCTAAAACAAACTTAGCATATAATTATTTTATGAAGTAGAAGGGGACATCAATATTTTTGTTGGATGGTTTCTCAAAAACCATCCACCAACGATACAATTTTTTTTTTACAATACCATCATTTGTGCACCATTTAATAGAAAGTTTTGTTTTTTGGGGGTCTATGGGTTGACCAATGTGGGGATTCGCAAACAATGCGGTGATAGTGTATTTGGATTTCTCAAGATCCTTGATCTCCTTATAGGACAAGCCATTCGCATATTGTTCCCTCATAGAATGTCACCACAAAAGAGCGACATTATGCTCCTCAATGATGGGTTCTATACTCTTTATGATTGACGTGAGGGGATCAAACATTGGGTTTAGGCGAGGGATCAAATGATAGACATCTACAATCCCTCTCAATTGGTTCAAATTTTGTGCAATTAAATCCTGAATTGAGGGGGGGTTTGGCAAAGGAGGGTTTGGTTGTTGCGGTTGTGGTTGATCAATGTTTTCACTGTTATCCCCCATTTTTAACCTAATTGAATGTAAACAGTTGAATTTAGTTAGCAAATTTGAACCATTTTGTATTTGATTTAAAAAAAACTAGTTTTCATGAAAAAAAATCATATTTTCAATGGAAAAACAAATAAACATTAAAAAAAATACAAAAATTGACTAAAAATGATTGAAAACAATATAAATCCTACCTTTTAATTTATTTTTTAGCAAATTTGGGTTCAATAACTAGATATTGGGTCCAACCGGATATTGGATTCCAAAAATATCGTGTAGCCCGTGGGTTAAAAATAACTCACAAGCTTTCATAGTCTAATTATATTGTGTAATATAATATGTATTATATAATAATATAATATATTATTATATTATTATATAATACATATTATATAATATAATATTAGATTATAAAATATTATATTATAATATTATATTATATAATATATAATATAATATAATATTTTATAATCTAATATATATAATATTATATATTATATAATATATAATTTATAATATAATATAATAATATATTATATATTAATATGTAATATATAATATATTATTATATTATGTTATATATTATATAATTTTTTTTTTAATCTAAAATTACCTATAAAAATCGGATATCCGATTTTATCCGATATCCAATTTGCTTAGGTGTTTACCATGCCAAGGTGTACTGACACCCAAGCCAAGCAAAAACTAACACAAATTTTTTCGTCCCCCATGATCCTGCACTAACCCCCTAATAGAAAAGGAGCCCACCTCAATAGGAGTAGAAAAGGAGAAGACTACTTGACTAGAGAGCCAACTGAGAGTCCATCTAATAGCCAAACCGCCACAAAGAAGAGAAGACCGCCATGAAAAACCATCAATCTCTTTCACAAATCTAATCACCACCTCTATAGGGGACGCATCCACCTCCATAGGATTTGCAAAAGAAAAAGAAGGGAATCGATGAAGCCAAACTCTTGTCTTTGTGAATGAAACACACCTCGCCTCAAAACGGGCAAAAACAACCTCCAAAGTAGCCAATCCATAACCAAAAACTAACATAGGGTAGAGCGAGCCCTTGAAAACTAACATCAAACTCTAGGCCGATGGAGATAACAAGACTACTATCCACACAAACACAAATGGACAGTCTCATCAAGAATACAAAAAGCAACTCAATGGTGTTGGTAGCAACCACCACTATCCAACGCCAAAAAGCATTCCTCGTAGCACCTAAAATTGGGACAGACACCATCAACATTAATTACAATGAAGAAAACACTTGGGGAAGAAGACCTCATTCAGTAGCCACCCGCAAGGCCCAACAAGTTCTATGCAGGGCATTCCCCTAGTGTAGCCCACCATAACATAGAAGGCATTCACCATAAGGCAACACCCAAGCACACTAAGTGAAGTGCCCAAATAGAAGCATGGGTCCAAAGAAACCACTGCAAAACCATCAAGATCACCCATACCAAGCCTGGGATCCCCAGGTTGTAGGTATCCACACACTAGGACACCAACCTGAACAAGGACAGACCATATTTTAATGTTAGGGCTACCAATCTTCATAATCTCGAAATGCACTAGAAGTCTCTGCACAAGCAACCACCTCCACAGAAGGTTTCTCCACCCAAAAGGTAACCAGAGAAAGCCCACCTCCATAGGGCTTCTAGAAATGGCTAAGGTAGTAGGGCCAAGAGAAGGAACTCCCCTCAAAGCGAAGGGTGAAGAAAACAAACTTTGGGAGCGAAATAGATCAAAGGAGGGCCATGGTGTAGCACACCAAAAGAGAATCAAAGCTCTTATCACTAAAACAAGGGTTCTATGAACACAAGCCCCAACTAGTAGCCACAAACACTAGTATAGACTATCCAAAATAGGGCACCAAGGGCATAAAGGTAGCTGACTTAGCAGCCAATGAAACAATCCATACACTATAGCCAAGGTGTAAGGACCTGCTTGTCCTAACCCTAGTTAAACTACCATAGTAACTCACGTTCATAATTAAATTAAATTACCCATTAATGCACATGAAAAGTGTATGATAACTGACACACAAGTAATAGATAAGTGAACTGAATATCCATGCATCTCATGTCTCACATGCGATAACCAAATATGCACGAAGTAAAAGTAACAAAAGTAAAGTGCACATGAAGATTAAATAACGTGCATAAACCATAATTAATTATAATATCGAGTTAAGTGTGTGCATGCATAGAAGGAAAATGTGTGCATGGGTCATTACGATTTAGATTAACTTGCAAAATGCATAATCAAATCAACTAATTGAAAATTAAACATGAACATGCATGCATGCGGAAAAGAAAACTAATCTACGAAAAGTAAATCATGCATGTTAGTAGGTTAGTATGTTAGTAGCTTTTCTCTTTTTCTTTTGTTAGTTACATTGCATGGTGACTTCCCATTGCATTACATCATTGACCTTATAGGTCTTTTACATAACTTTTACATGTGACCATTCTAGTCTTTTACAATAAGATAAAATATGTATGTATAATATGATAATTACATAAAATTTATCTGAAATCTTTGATTCTTTGTCTCCGCATGTATCGTCTCCGTTGTCCTGGACAAACTTCCTCTCACAAACCAGATGCCAGACATATGACCCAGGCATTTTATATGCCCAACCAAATGAAGCATAAGCTACCTGGTGCTCTTGATAAGCTCCCATTCCTCACAACGGAGTATCCTAGCAAGGCGATACCAACTGGTGGGAAAGGAACTTGTGCATTCATATAGAACTAACAAACCATCCTAGTTGAACTAACTACATGTGTTATAACAAGCAGAAAAATAAATAATTATGATGACCATCATTACCCTATTGGGGAGGTGAAGAAAAATCACCCTTCCCTAGTTAGCCCATAAAAAAGCACCCTGATCCATAAGCATCCTTCATAGAAAGAAAAATTAACCCTCCATAGATTAATATCAAAATAATATTTAATATATATATTTCTTAATTGTTTTAATTTCCTTTCCATATAAAAATCAACTTCTTTAATAAATATTCAATTAGAATTTTACTAATATTAAGAATTGCCAATAATCTCTATCTATTGTTATTTTATTCTGCTCTGTACCAATTCTCTATTTTATTTTGTAAATAAAAAATTCAAAAGCCAAATGATCAAAATTAAATTTTACACACATAGTGAGATTTGAACTCTTAACATTATGATCCCAAATGATATACTCTTTCCACTACACCAATTGTCAAAATTCAAAACCATATTCAAGGATACCCTTCCAAACTCAGCTAGGCATGGTCAAGGAGAGTTGGGGTGTCGCCTCACATTGCAGCAGTTACATGTCTCTTCTCTTTTTAATATACTTTTTTTGTTAACTACAACTATACAATAGTGATTAAGGAGAAGATGTTATGGTGAAAAACAATTCTAACTACGACAGTTACAAGTTCGAGTGCATGAATTTTTAATTTAGTTTTGAAAATAGATCTTTAGTCATCTATTAATTTTTCAAATATTTTATTCTTTTGTTATTTCCTTTAAAATCAACTAATTTATCTAATTTAATTTTGAAATATGCATGATTAATTATTTTAATGCAATATCTATTGCATGTTGTTTATTATTATTTATTTATAATTTTCCCAATTCTATCATTTATTACTGATGTAAAAATTATCATATTTCTTAATTTACAACCCACGCATGTAATATTGTAATTACAATCTTAAAATATCTTAATTTTTGAATTAATACATTTTACTTATCTATCTATAATTGATCCTCTAATTTAATATTTAGCTTATAAAAATTTTAAATAAAAATATTATACTTTTATTTTTCAAATAATTATTATTTATTATATATTTTATAATTTAGCTATCAAATAATTTTTTTAAATTTTAATTATTCAATTAATTTCAAATATCGATTTATTTATTTTAAATTTCAAGGTTTAATTTTATTCATTATTATCTAATTGGTGTTTTTGCACGGGGTTCCAGTCCTTAGGTCACTACTGGTAGGCTAGAAAACTCCTCCTCAGTCATATATCTACCTTCAATGGTTGACCTACAACTACCTCATGCTCGGTGAAAAGTCATCAGATTACAATATCAATAATGTATTTCATCATTGTCACATAAGAGAATTAACAACATTAAGCATCATAACTAAACAACATAAATCATCATCATTAACTAATACTATTATAGCATTATACATCATCATAAAAGTAACTAATCATCATTTACAACATAATACCATCTAACATCATTAATAATCTAATTTAGTCATCATGTGCAAAATGTCAACAATATCAGTATCTAGCATATCAAAGTAAATCTAGATAGGGTCTGAATCAAGTCGTGACACAAGGCCAACATGACAACCATGGAAACACCTCTTCCTTGCAGAAATGGCCCAGCATCAACACTCAAACCCAACCAAGAATGGGGTAAGTAGGCACGTGAGGGAAAAACCACCACCATCGAGGCAGCAAGAACCACCACCAAACCCCAAACGTAGTCAAGGTTGAATCACCTGCTAGAGAGAGAGAAAAAGGAATCCACAAATATTGAAATGGGCATAGAAACATAGGTTGCAATACGACCCACAAAAAAGGAAGGCGGATACCCAAAATGGGCAAAAATCCAAATAGCTAGCTCAGAGGAAGAGGGCTCTATCCGAACACTAAGGCAAGCCAAACTTGGAGCACGATGTCCGAATGAAAACCTCTTCACTCACCAAAATGGACTAGAGCCATGGATACTGACAGGGGTAAAGAGACAATTGTCACAACACAGCTTTCAGAAAATCCAAATAGAAACCCAAACAAGCAAACTCATTCAAAGAAAAAGGACTTGATTTGAAAACCTCCTCCCGCACCAAGAAGGACCATAGTATCCTCTGGTAATGCATAATCTTCATCATCAAGATCACCATCACCTTTCTTGCAAGTGTTTGAATTTGTGTTCCCAATCATCTCGCTCCCCTAGAATATTTAAATGTTGTATGGCATTCCAATAGTCACTAAAATGAAAGTAAAATTAGTTTCTAGATTCCAAATTTTAATAAAGAAATTTAGAGAATTTGATAAATCAAAGAAATCAGATATGCTAAAGAAGATCTTAGGGGAAGGTCTCATGAAGGGGGGCTTCCTAAAAAAATTCAATGGGTGATGCTTAGATTTTTTAGAATTATTTTAAAGCTAGTGGTCCCATGATTAAGTAGTGTAGATCAACTAAAAGTTTTAAGCTCTAAAATTTAGGGAAGCTGGTGATCTCTTGAATAATGCTATAAATAAAAAAATGAATGAATAAATAAACACCAGTTTTCTTCAATTTCTTTTTCATTGGGAATTTAAAATAGTAGCTAATTGACAACTGGCAAAAAAATTTCCCAAGCTCGTGGGGCAATTTCTAGCCCCACCCCAATTGTACCTGCTGAAATATGTAGTCCTAAAAAGAAGGGGCTGCTATTTTTTAGAAAAATATTCAAAATAATCTTATAGCATTTTTTTTTTTATTCATGGGACCTCCTGCTCCATAAAAATAGATCTTGAAGCCCCCGATGAGACCTTATCTTTAGATCCACTAAGGGAGAAAAAATGAGCGGACTTGGTAGTAAGAGATGCTAAAGCATAATAAGGGAAAGGATCAAAGATCTAGTTTGAGCTAGAAGGGAAGATAGGCGAAGCCAAGCAAGAACCAAAATTCCCCTCTATGGAAAGAGGAGGAGGATAGTGGAGCAAAGGGCATGAGTTTTGAAGATAGGGTAGAGGCCAAAGTATGGTAGTAGAAAATTTATGATGTGAAATGTTAATTTGGAAGTGGATTGAAGACCTGATGATTAAAATCTTATATGAATACCAAAGTCCAAAGTAAAAGATTGAAAAAGAGTGTAGTGAGAGAAGATTATAGGTGTGTGACAGTTAATAGAGAGAATCAAGGCCTAGATATTGGAAAAATGTGACTACCCTAATCTAGAGGTTAGTTTTTTTTTTGCATTAGCTTCTTTTGCATATTATTGTCCAATATGAATTTGAAAGAGATATATTCTTAAGAGAGGCCTATGGTTCATGGGTAATTTTGGTTTGTATATTCAAACATACTCACCAAGGTTTTATCCTCACTTTAGATTTGATCCAAGATATCCCGTTACCGATCTAAATGTATAAAATCCCTCAATAAATTTTCAAATTGGTTGGCAACTTCCTAGGGAAATATGTATTTAGTTTGAGCACCAGAGGGCGTAATTTTTTAGCCATGTTTGCTAGGATGTGCATACAAGTTAATTTAAGAATATAAAACCTTCCTCAATTTTTGTGTTTGGATTAATGATTGGATTATGAATGTCTTTGCATTAGATGCTTTAATTGTTATACATTTTAGCATATCGCTAGAGATTTTCAAAATTATAAGAGTGAAATAAAGGACTACATTAAGTTAAAAGGAAATAAAAATAAATTTTTAACGGGTTCCTGATGTTGTCTTCTTGATGTTGGGGAGGTGGTGACAGATCCTCAAAGTTTGTCATAAGATGAGAGTCCTTCAATGTTCAAGCTTCCCTTAGGGGTATTGTTGTTGGGAAGTGATTAGGGGATTACAATTAACTATGCCCTAACAAGAGAGACACTATCACCATTGAAGAATGAATGTGGGCTAGAGTGATAGAAAAGTGTTATCAAAATTATCAGAGAACAATGAAACATATGATTGAAGTATTGTTACAAAGATGGGTAGAAAAAATTAGGGATGACTATATTAATATAAGGACCATCATAAATGTAGATTGATAAAATGCATGAACAAGTAAACAAGAAAGAACACACCTTGATGCAAAGATAAACATGATTTTTCCTAGTAAAGATGAAAATTAATTGACTGATTAATGATGATACATGAGATTCATTCCCACCTAGTTTCTACTGTCCCACCTATGTGCTAGAATTTCACCTAGGTTCTACTATCTAGTCTAGGCACTATAGTCCTTTGAGAGCTCTATTATCCTCCCATTCATTATACGCCAAGTACTTTTGAGCCTCAAATAGGAAAACCTAGTGTATAAAAGTTATATTTCTTGACATCAAGAGTCTTCTTTTTTTTCTTTCATTAACCAATGTTATATTTTAATAATTATAGCATATCCCTTCCTTGGGAAGTATGTTGCTGCCTAGAAGTGAGCTATCATCATTCCATTTAGTGGAGGATTTGTACTATCCTACTTAGGAAACCTCTTGTGAAAGGTTTTCCATTATGTTTGATGTTTCCTAAGGTTGGTATTGAGTCTATTTTAGGTGCATGTACCCTCATCCTGATCTTTGTTTCAGAATTTGATAGCCTCATTGTCTAGTCTAGTGATGTTAGCTCCTAGGCATTCCATTGTTGGTGATTTATGAATATGTTGTTAGAGATTATAAGTATGTCTGAATGGGGATTAGAGGTTGATGATTCTCTCACCCTATCTTTGTAAGATGTGAGAGAATGTGGTCATGGGCTAGTACCCGATTGTCTTTCAGGTGTTATTGAGTTTCTCTCTCTCATAGGTTCATTATGGTGGATTTTCCTCATTATTGTTAAGTCTTTTGTTGGTGCCACTTTGCTTGTACAAATGATAATTTTGTTCTTCTTTTAGAACTTCCTTTGTCACATTGAGTCCCACATGACACTTGTGTGCACATTATGGAGCAAATGCAACATGTTATTGTTATATATTTGGTGTTGTTGTCTTCATTTAAAAAAAAGTTATTTCATTCTTTAGACATGGCATTATAGCATATTTGCATAAAATAATTCAGTATTATTTTTTTTATCATGGTATCTATTATGTGCAAAAGTTGTTAGACATATAGAAATTCATAGATGAAGATTTCAAAGGCATACAATTTGGATGTCTAAGGTCCATTAGCATGGATATGTGTTTTATTTAATTGGAGGTGCAATGAGTTGGATAGGTTAAAGGTATCCCAAGATTTCTTTTTTTGCCAGTTAGGTAGAATATATGACCATTATACCTATCTATAAGGAGGTAATTTGGTTATAGGGAGTTTGCACACATATATTAGTTTGAATTGTAATATTATTAGATTGGATATGATAGTAAGAGTTATGGTTTATTGGGTAGAAATCTCAAGTATCATGCATGCAATAAGAATGTTGATGTTTACTTTATGTGAAAAAGGTTGAGAATGGTAAGTTTTGTCAAAGATGGTTGGTAGTCTAGACAATATTGTAAGTATTGTTATGAAGTTAGTGACCAAAAAATGTTCTCTTCATGTCGGAAAGCCATGGACCTTGATCCTTGTAATTAATTATACTTGTATTTAGGTCATGTACATTTATTTGTAATGTATAATGTCAAATGAAAATATTGGGATTGAGATACCATTTAGATTTCAATCTTATATATATTTCCATTGCAAAAAACCGGGCCATTGGGCAAAATCCTATCCGCTTAAGAAGGGTAAGGAAAGCAAGACTGATAGCAGTGTGCAACAGAAGCAAAAATGGCAAACTAAAGAGAAAAAAGGAGACCCATCAGTAGGGTGTGATCCTGATAAGCAAGTGATGGAGCCAGAAAAGGAGGTGAAGAAGGATGTGAATAGTAATAATGAAAAACCTTCTTGTGCTTGTGTATGTTCTAATAATCAAATAGAAAGTACTAAAGAAGCTGAGCAAATAAGAGAGTTAAATAATAAAAATGATCTAGAGGACCAGGAGGTTGGATTAGTGAGTCAAGAGAAAGTAGAGGAAAGTCCCAATGATGATGTGTCTGCATCATCTTACTCAAAAGCAATTGAGGAAGACTTTAATGAAGCGTAGGATTTTAACCTTTATAATTTTGAGCCTTTGTTGCTTCTAACCAATGGAAGCCCAAAGTCATCCCAATGCAAAACCCCATCACGTAGTTTGGAAATGGAAATCCTGGAAGAAGATCTTAGGATTCTTGGCACAAAAGAGGGAAAATCGAATAAGGAGGGACCCAATGGAGGTATTGCAACTAGAAGAAAGAATAAGAAAAAGGCAGATGTTGGAAGCCAAAACAAAAAGCAAGGGAGACCATCTCTAAAACATCAGAGGGAACAAGAAAGTTTGAAGAACCATGTTGATGGAATAGAGTGTTCCATTGAGTTAGCCCTATCTCCAGTTAAAGTATGAAGATAATTTCCTGGAATATAAGAGGGTTGAATGCCCCTCACAAGTAGGATGTGTTACATAACATTATAAGAGATCATAAACTGGATGTGGTCCTTGTTCAGGAAACCAAGATGTGTAAGGATAAAGTTGAAAAGATCAGAATATTAAAAAATAATGGAATAATAGGATCTAGCTCGAAGGGAGCCTCTGGAGGAACTGCGATTTTTTGGAACCAAAAAACTATAAAAGGGAAGGAATCTCTGAATTTAATAGGATCTTTGTGTAGCTTGAGCATATCAAGGATAACTTTGTCTGAGTTTTATCCAATGTCTATGTGCCTAATACCAAAACTGCAAGTGCTAAATATTGGAGAAGCCTTGCTGAAGATAGACTTAATTTTGCTGATCAAAGTTGGATTATAATGGGAGATTTCAATACTCCACTTAAAGAGGATGAGAAGATGGGAGGCCTTCCCTTTCAGCTTGATGGTAAACAAGATCTTATTGATTTCATTAATGATCAAGCTCTTATGGATGTGGATCTCCAGGGGATTAACTATACCTTGACTAATAGAAGAACTGGAGTTGATCTTATTCAAGTTAAGTTAGATAGAACTTTAATTTCTCCTGAGTGGTTATCTAAGTATAGTTGTTCTCTTGCATCTGTCATCAAGATTGGTTATGATCATTACCCTATTTCTTTTACCGTAAATTATTTTTCTGCTAAGAGAAAATTCCCTTTTAGATTTGAAAAAGTTTGGTTATCCCATCCTTCCCTGAAAGCTTGTGTTGCTGATTAGTGGAATTTTAAGGTTGAGGGAATGGCCCTTTTCAGAATAGCTAAAAAGATCAATATTATAAAGGCTAAAATCAAAATCTAGAACAAAGAGATTTTTGGGGATGTAAAGCGGAAAAATCGCGATCGAACCCTAGTTGCTCTCCCCTCTTCCAACTCCGAGGAGAGAGAAGGGAGGTTCGCTAGGATTCGATGGTTTTTCACTTAAGGGAGAGACTTTACATTCAAAAGAGGGGTTGAAACTCATAAGATCCAATCCCACACAATGTAAGATTGGATGCTAAATGAATTTCAAGGGTTAGGAAAGCAAGGCTACCCTCTTTTGTAAAGAATGTTGTTAAGGAAATTAAGCTAGGAATGCATAGAAAGTCATAAAGATTCGCTTATAAACTGATTTTAGGTTATAGGATGAAGCTGCGGACCTGGAATTAGCAGTAGAATGTTGATACGGCACTGTCCTGCAAATTTGAGCAAAAGTTGTCAGGACGATGGCGCCCGGCGCCACGGTCCTCCAAAAAATCCGTGAAACGAAGTGGGATCTGTTCGTCTCTGCACAAGGATTCCAGATCTTCAATCTCAGCCGCGTACCTACAACCTACACATAGAAAAGTGAAGACGATTGGGGGGTTAGGGATTAGGGGTTTGCCTTTAGGTCAAACCCCAGTTTTGGAATTAACCAAGAAATGAGCAAGTGCTGTAAATGTAAATGACTGTAATGTAAAACAAGTACTAATACCTTGTTCTAAGGATGTTTGTATCCTTATGTGCGAAGGTTTAGATGTTGTATGTTGTTGTATTGTAGCATGTAGTATGTAGTAATATGTGATCTCCTCTTCAATGGTTGAATCCTTGACTTGAATGCAACACTTAGCCTTGAATGGAGACTTAGAAGGAATGCTTGAATGCTTGAATGTTTGAATGCTTGAGTATCGTTTCCACGCTTGTACACATATGTCCTTCTTACCCAAATGGGAGAGGAAAATGTAGTTTATATACTTGTCAATTAGGGCTGATAGACTGATTTTCCCGACCTTAGGCCGACTAGGAAATATAATTTCCAAATTGCAAACAAAAAGACCCACAATCTCCTTAGGAGACCGGGCCCAAAATAGGACCCAGGGACCAGGGCGCTGGGCACCATGGTCCTGGGGACTAGGGCGTTGGGCGCCCTAGTCCTGAGGGACCAGGGCGCTGGGCGCTCTGGTCCCACCTCTCGGGATAGCAGGGTGCAAGGAGGTTCAGGCCAGGGTGCATGAAAAATGCAGTTTTTGGTGTCGTGAGCAAGTTTCGGGGTCTCCATTCAGGTTGCGTGTTGCGTCGCCATCGTGAAGACCGAAATGCAGTCAAAATTGCAAGTGTCACAATTTTAGGACGCTACATTTAGCCCCCACTTTAGCGGGAGTATGTATGCTCACACTTCCGGTAAAGTACAAGGAAACAACATTGAAAGACTTTCACCACGTCAAGGAGGCAAGACACACCAAGCCCCCAGTGGACTAAGGATCTTACGACTTCGATTGACAAAGTAAAAGGGAAGATCACGAGGGAGAACCATGACTGTCAGTAGTAAGGTTCCCTCACTATGAGTCATGCAAGAGAAATACCAAAAATTTTCAAGGCAAAGCTAAGTTTGCCAAGAAATTTTCAAGTATCTTTGAAAGGATAGACAGGGTGTATGCCCCCCTACGTTAAAGCGATCGCACATGCCTCAACAGGGGTGATTGTTTTAACGTAGTGATACACATAAGAAATGAGAAAGGAAAAGGAGCACGTTATCACAAAGATTTAGCCCCCAAGTGTGAGATAAACCCAAGGATAATAGACACAAAACACAAAGCACGAGGTGACTTTGCTTTCCTTGGGGTCAGTATGCTGTATGATAAGTCATGTATATATATCATATGTATGTATGCATAATTGTTCTTCATTCCCTAATTAAGGAAGGTCACCTAGAAGAAGGGAACACATGTGTCATTTGAGTCAACATGAGAGATACCAAAGAGATCTCAATGCTTTGCATCGTCCTCAAGTAGACAACACTAAGGATGACAAATAGAAGAATGAGAATAACATATAGAAGAAGTAACAAAAGAGAGGGGGAGAGAATCTGCTATGCTAATGTAACTAGTCTAGCATGTCATCTACCCCCCGATCTTGCTGATCAATGTTTCGGGAAGGCAGGGAACATGCTAGAGGAGGAACATCCAACACAGCAGATGGAGATATCACAAGATCCAAACAAGGGCTATGTTCATGTTCCAAGCCACGTTGTTCTTGTCTAGGAGCTAGGATAAGTGCTTTAGAAAATTCATTAGATAAATGGTTATCAACATCAACAAGTTCATATTCACTATCGGAAGCAAGAGGAGTAACATTTTCATCATGAATAACATTTTCATCTATATCATCATCAAGATTTATAAAAATAGGATCTTTAACTCGCACAGGATCAAGACCATCATGCATCTTATGTTTAGGAGATTTAGGCTCAATATCCGGCTGAGGAGAAAATGGAATAATGCTTGTTGAAGGTGTTTTTGGAGATTGTAAATTTTGAGAAGCAGCTGCTTGAGCCCTAAGACGACGCTTTCGTCGGCGTTCACGTGCAGAACGATTACGTCTAGTCTTAGTAGGAAGTGGAGAAGATTGAGGAGGAGGAATGTTCTCATCCTTATCACTTGGGTGTTTAGGTTGTGGTCTCTTAGGTTGGATAATAGGAGAAGAAGAAGGTCTCTTCTCTCTATAAAAGGCAGGAGGAGGAACTGCTCCATATAAAGGAGGAATTTTTGGTTTAGGAAGAAGACCAAGTCCATCATGACGAGGAGGGATAGGTCTACTTTTAGAATATTTATCAGGCATAGACATAGTCACATCCATGGGGATGGGTTGGGAATCTTCTTGAGGAAAGACATTAGTTTTATCTTTCAAAGGAAGAATTTCCTTCTCAAGAGTGATAGGAATGTCAAGTTTAGGTGTTCTAGGTTCACTTAGAGATAAAATCATGTCTGTTTTCCACTTTTGATAAGATTTGAAAAGATGATCACTTCACGGAGGAAGAGATTGGAATTGTTTAGGCCAAAAGTAATCAATAGGAACACTAGAAGTTCTTTCAGCTGGTTTAAAGAGACTATGATTGACAGTAACAACTTCACCATTATGGGGAAATTTCAAACACTTGTGAATAGGAGAAGCAATAGCCTTCATGGAAGATAGCCAAGGATAGCCAAGCTTCACACGAAATTGTTCGGAAGAAGGAATAATAGCAAAGTTCACATCAAGGGATTTATTATGGACCTCAATAGGCAATGCAATAGAACCAATTGCAGGAGAAGAAAATGCATCAAATAATTTCACAACCACATCTGTTTTGTCATAGATTACTTGATTCAATTGCAAAGTAAAGAGAAATTCTTCAGTAATAATATTAACCATGCACAAAGGATCAATAAGCACTCCACGGCAAGGTGTATTCTTGACTTTTGCAACTATGTATAAAGGACCATCAGGTGCTCTAATGGTTTCACTAGAATCAAATGTGATGGAAGGTTCTTTAGGGATTTCTTGCTGCTCTACAAAGTTAATCACATTCGGAGTCATAGACACAAGACCATCAGATGAGAGAGAGGAATCATTAGCCTCAATCGCATTAGAGGTATGAGAAGTATGAGAAGGTAATGGATCAGTAAAAATCTGAAGATTTTGATTAGGAGGAGCTACAGATGTGTTGCCTTTATCATTCACTCCAGAAACAGAAATAGTATTATTATCAATCAAATCCTGAATTTTACCCTTTAAAGAAAAACATTTTTCAGTATCATGACCAGGCTGATGATGAAAGTGACAAAAAGCTTTGTGATCAAAATAAGGTGAAGTAATCTTTGTGGGATCAATCTGTCTTATAGGAGGAAGAGTAAGCACATTTTGTTCCAATAACTTATTCATAATACCATGCAATGATTCATTCAAAGGAGTATACTTTCTTTCTTTCTTGAAAAATTTAGAAATAGGAGGCACACCTGATGCTGCATTCACATTGTTGTTGATGATGTTTTCATTGAATTTGATGGAATCTCTGTTCGGTTTAATCTTCCCAAATGGTTGTTGATTGCTATCACCCTTATCACTCGGAGCCATAGGATGTGATTGTTCCATTTGACTCACAGTCAGTTGATAATTGTGAAGAGTGGCACACAACTGTTGGAAAGAAGTAAACTCAGAAAATAGAAGTTTGTCTCGAATATCTTTTTGCAAATTAGAAATAAAGATTCTTTGAATATCATTATCAGGCACTGGAAAAGAAATTTGAGCATACAAATGCTTATATCTACCAATGAAATCAGTCACTTTTTCTTTAACACCTTGTTTACAATGCATTAAATCAATCAAAGTAACCTTAGGACTTATATTGTTTTGAAATTGTTGAATGAAAGCATTTGCAAGTTGTTCAAAAGAAGTAATGGAATAAGAAGGCAACGAGCAATACCATTGTAGGGCTTTGTCTCTTAATGTTCTAGTAAACAATTTTGCAAGCAACCTTGGGTCATAAGCAAAATCAGTACAAATTGTTTGAAAAGTCTTAACATGTGTTAGAGGATCTCCTTTACCATTATAAAGCTCCAAATGTGGGATTTCAACATGTTTAGGAGGAATAGCTCGAACAATGTCAAGAGAAAGTGGGCTCGCAACATCAAATGTGGGCACACTAAACTTAGATTGATTCATAGAGGCAATTTGTTGCTGTAAAGAAGAGACAGTTTGTGCAAGATTGTTAATGGTCGCTTCAGTCGAAGAGTTCATATTAGATGTGTTAGATTGAGATGGAGGTGTTATGTTATTGAAAGAAGGTAGAGACTAAGGTGGTGGGACCCTATGATAGTCAACCATAGGGGATGATTGGATAGGAGGAACACTACAAGGAGGAATGGAATGGTTAAATGAATTTCCCCCTTGTGTCATGTTCATTTGTGAAGATATAATAGGAACACTCATTGAAGGAATGAATGAAGAAGTCGGATTGAATGAAGGAATAGGGTTAATTGAAGAAGAGGGATTGCCCCCATGACTAGTGATCACAAGAGGAATATCTTGTATAGAAGTAGCCATTATGTTTGATGTAAAGGTAGATATGCTAGCAATAGGAGTTGTCAAGGGAATAGAATGATTGTCTTGAGTGGGAGGTTGTGTATAACCTAAAGATTCGGCACAACTCTTTATAGGCATCACATTCGAATTCACAATGTGTGAAATACCACGCAAAATATCAATTCCATTCTTATCACTTTGAAGCATGCATTTTAAACCCTCAATTAAAGGAAGAGCTTGACTATCAGGATACTCATGAGACATCCATTGGTGAAAATCATCAAATTGATTATCCAATTTCGAAAGTTGTTCAACAGAAACCTCATGGGGAGCTTCTTCATCATTAGGAGGATTAGAGGAATTACCCATGTCCTCGTTAAAAAGGCTACTCAAATTAGGTTCCATCTCCTTGGTTGTTAAACCTCGGAAAGACTTAATTCTACAGCTTCGTCTAACGGGAATAGTGTAAGTAGGGCTTGTTGTTGTAAAACTCATGCACTAGAAAGAGAGAAAAGATTTTGATTTTAGAGGTAGAAATTTTCAGTAAAACCAACCAATCTTCTAGATTTAAGCTGTTAAATGCAATCACGACACTCTCCCGAAATTTAAGAAAAAATGTTCGGGACCGTGGCGCTCGGAGTGCAACACGGTCCTTGCAACTTTTTTCGAAATTTGCAGGGATGAAAGGTATGATGATTTTAGAGCTAATTTGAAAAAATTGAGGGATTTTACGATCTGTAGATAGGCCAAATTAAAGTTGCAATCTCAAAATTGAACCCTACCAAGATTGTTGAAAAATGCAAAATTTTGAATTTTGAAAAAGAGAGGGAAACTGAAATTTTGAATTTTATGATTTTAGAGGGAATGTCAAAAGCAATGCAAGTTTTGGATTTCAAAAATTGATTCAATTTCACGCAAAATTCAATTTTGAAAGCGGAAATCAAAGTTGTTGTAATTAAGCACTTAATTTCAAAAGTCACAAATTGCAAGAATTTGAATAAAGCACTGAAATTTCGAATGAATGCAAACACAATTTTGGCACAAAATTTCAATTTCGATAATTTTTGAATGATTAGGAGCCCTAAACCAAGCAATCACAAGACCAACTTTGACTATAATTTTGAAGGTGTTATAATTGATAAAATCAACCAAAATTCTGGATTTTAGCAGGAAAATACAGTAAGATCTCGCTCCCGAAATTTCGGAAAAAATGTCGGGGACGATGGCGCTCGGAGTGCACACGGTCCTCGCAACTTTTTTCCAAATTTTCAGGGATAAAAGATATTGTGATTTTATTGCGGAATCCAAAGTTACAGCTGATTTGGAGATGTTTTGATCAGTGAAATTGTCGGACAAAGATTGAATTAAGAGGGTTTCAAAAATTAGGGTTTTGACACTTAACCACTTAATTTTCAAAATTAAAGCACAGATATGAACTGATAATTTGCAATAGAAGGGTAGATCTGAAACAAGCATTAATAATTAAACATTTCACAAGTTCAATTTTCAAAAAGAAAATTTAGGGTTTTTATGCAATCACCTCTAAAATTTTGCAAAAGATCAAACATGGAAATGTAATCAAGGAATCAATTTTCAGATCTAAGCATGAAAAATCAGAAAGGATGTTCACGTCGGGTTCACCAAAATGTAAAGCGGAAAAATCACGATCGAACCCTAGTTGCTCTCCCCTCTTCCAACTCCGAGGAGAGAGAAGGGAGGTTCACTAGGATTCGATAGTTTTTCACTTAAGGGAGAGACTTTACATTCAAAAGAGGGGTTGAAACTCATAAGATCCAATCCCACACAATGTAAGATTGGATGCTAAATGAATTTCAAGGGTTAGGAAAGCAAGGCTACCCTCTTTTGTAAAGAATGTTGTTAAGGAAATTAAGCTAGGAATTCATAGAAAGTCATAAAGATTCGCTTATAAACTGAGTTTAGGTTATAGGATGAAGCTGCGGACCTGGAATTAGCAGTAGAATGTCGATACGGTGCTGTCCTGCAAATTTGAGCAAAAGTTGTTGAGACGATGGCGCCCGGCGCCACGGTCCTCCGAAAAATCCGCAAAACGAAGTGGGATCTGTTCGTCTCTGCACAAGGATTCCAGATCTTCAATCTCAGCCGCGTACCTGCAACCTACACACAGAAAAGCGAAGATGATTGGGGGGTTAGGGATTAGGGGTTTGCCTTTAGGTCAAACCCCGGTTTTGGAATTAACCAAGAAATGAGCAAGTGCTGTAAATGTAAATGACTGTAATGTAAAACAAGTACTAATACCTTGTTCTAAGGATGTTTGTATCCTTATGTGCGAAGGTTTAGATGTTGTATGTTGTTGTATTGTAGCATGTAGTATGTAGTAATATGTGATCTCCTCTTCAATGGTTGAATCCTTGACTTGAATGCAACACTTAGCCTTGAATGGAGACTTAGAAGGAATGCTTGAATGCTTGAATGTTTGAATGCTTGAGTATCGTTTCCACGCTTGTACACATATGTCCTTCTTACCCAAATGGGAGAGGAAAATGTAGTTTATATACTTGTCAATTAGGGCTGATAGACTGATTTTCCCGACCTTAGGCCGACCAGGAAATATAATTTCCAAATTGCAAACAAAAAGACCCGCAATCTCCTTAGGAGATCGGGCCCAAAATAGGACCCAGGGACCAGGGCGCTGGGCGCTCTGGTCCCACCTCCCGGGACAGCAGGGTGCAAGGAGGTTCAGGCCAGGGTGCATGAAAAATGCAGTTTTTGGTGTCGTGAGCAAGTTTTGGGGTCTCCATTCAGGTTGCGTGTTGTGTCGCCATCGTGAAGACCGAAATGCAGTCAAAATTGCAAGTGTCGCAATTTTAGGACGCTACAGGGGATATCTTCAAGAGTAAAATTCAAATAAAATCTGAAATAAAAGAAGTTCAAGATAAAATAGAAGAGGAGGGGCTTTTTGAAGAGATGAGATCTGTGGAAAATGGTTTGTTATCTAAATACCACACTATTATTTCCAATGAAGAGACATTATGGAGACAAAGATCAAGAGCCTTGTACTTGAAGGAAGGTGATAAAAATACCCGATTTTTCCACTTAACTGCTCTTAAGCATAGGGCGGCTAATAGGATATCAAGGTTATCGTATAATAAAGGGATTTTAATGGAGGATAATGATATAAGAAAGGAAGCTCTGGATTATTTTGGTACCCTTCTGGGAGAAGTGGATAACCTTGATGCCAGTAACCAAAATCTCCTTTTGCAAACTATTCCTCCTACCTTGACTAAGGAAGACAATAAACATCTGTCCAGAATTCCTAATAATCAGGAAATCAAAAAGGTGATGTTCTCTTTTCAAGGAGATAAGTCTCCTAGACCGGATGGTTTCCTTGTGTTCTTTTTCCAATTTTTTTGGCACATTGTGGAGACGGATATTTGTAAAGGTGTTAAAGAATTCTTTGGCTCTAGAAGGCTTCTCAAAGAACTGAATGCTACCTTCATTGTCCTTATTCTGAAGATCCCTAGAGCTGATTCTCTTAATAAGTTTAGACCCATTAGTCTCTGCAACTCTATTTACAAGATTTTGTCTAAGGTTCTTACCTCCAGACTGTTGGATATTCTTCTAAGAATTATCTCAGCCTAGCAGAATGGTTTTGTCCTTGGTAGATAGATTCTGGATTCCATTATTTCAGTTCATGAAAATATTCATTCTCTAAAGGTGGCTAACAATCAGGGTTTCTTTCTGAAGTTAGATATGGAAAAAGCTTATGATAGAGTGAACTGGTAGTTTCTCTTAAGGATTATGAAAGCATTTGGATTTGGAGAAAAAGTTATTCAGCTTTGCTCTCAATTGATGGAAACTTCCTCTTCTGCTGTTATTATCAATGGATCCCCTTCTAGTTTTTTCAAAAGTACCAGAGGTTTTAGACAAGGGGATCCCATTTCCCCTATCTTGTTTACCATTTCAGCTGAAAGTTTGGGTAGATTCATCTTTAAAAATTAGAAGAAGGCAATCTCAAAGGACTGAAACCTTCCTCTACCAATTTTACCTGTACCCATGAACAGTTTGTTGATGATTCTATTACTATGGGGGAAGCTACCATTAGGGAAGCTAAAAATATGAAAAACATTTTGACTATTTATGAATCTACCTCTGGTCAAAAAATTAATTGGGATAAGAGCTATTTGTTCTTCATCAATACCCCTATTCAAAGACAATTAAGGATTGAAAGAATTCTTGGCTGTAAAATTGATGAGCTTCCCTCTACTTATTTGGGGCTTCCCCTTTGTATTAAGCCTATGGATAATTTTTGGATTAAGTTGGTTGGCAGATTCAACTACAAACTGGCTAGTTGGAAAGAGGTTGTCCTTAGCCAAGTAGGCAAAGTTATTTTTCTCAAAGCTTCTCTCCAAAACCCACATGTTTATGCCCTCAATTTGTTTAAAATTCCTAGAAATTTTGTGGAAGCAATTGAAATAATCCAAAAAAGGTTTCTTTCGTCAAGAGTGGAAGTCAAGAACATAATTCCCCTTATTGCCTGGAATAAAATATGTTCTCCTAAGGCCTCTGGAGGGTTGGGTTTAAGGAATATTAGTTCTATGAACAATGCTTTATTAGCTAAACAAATTTGGAGAATGAAAGGGGAGGAAATAGAGTGGAATTTAATCTGGAGAAATAAATATCTTCACATGCAACCCTCTAAGGAAGAATTATTAGATAAGTCTTTTATTGTTGAAGGTTTTGCAATATGGAATGTAGTTCAATTGACAAAAAGTTTGGCTGCAACTGGTAGAATGTGGAATCTGGGAAATGGTAGAAGTATAAGGTTTTGGGAA
The DNA here is from genome assembly GCF_030272615.1 of Cryptomeria japonica. Classification (NCBI taxonomy): domain Eukaryota; kingdom Viridiplantae; phylum Streptophyta; class Pinopsida; order Cupressales; family Cupressaceae; genus Cryptomeria; species Cryptomeria japonica. The sequence continues at coordinate 245,921,787 of NC_081405.1, read as the reverse complement.
GACAGATGGATAATGGATAAACCTCTGGAGGAAATTCCGATTCTTTATGATTGGAAAGATTGGTTCAAAAGCACATTTGGGAGTCTAGTCAAAGATTACTGGAGAAATGGGAAATGGATTGATTTTAGCCAGCATAGTCAGGAGTTAAAGTTTCTCGAGGTTGTGCTTTCTTATAAAATTCTTAAAGACAACAAAGAGGATAGTTTGATATGGAAGGAAACCCTAGATGGGAAGTATTTTGTGTCCTCGGTCGTGGCTATCCAAAAAAAAGTGGAAGAAACTCGTATTTGGGCTACAGTTTGGAACAAAAAGTTAGTTCCTAAAGTTAATATTTTTTTTCAGATCTTTATCCAAAACAAGGTATTAACTTTGGACAACCTTAAAAATCAAGGATTTGTTTTTACTAACAGGTGTTCTCTTTGTTGTAGGGAAGAAGAGTCTTCTTGCCATATCCTCCATCAATGTACCTTCAGCCAGGAAATTTGGAAAATTATTTTAAGTAGGTGGAAGTTGAGTTGGATCTTTCTGAACTCTCTTGGGGAATCTTGGCAGCAATGGCAATGCCCTAATTCCAACCCAAAGATACTGGAGCTTTGGAAACTTATCTTCCTGAATGTTATCTAGAATATCTGGAAAGAGCATAATAATAGGATCTTTAGGGATAAAAGTGCCATCCCTGAAGTGGTGGTGGATACAATTTATAGGAGTATCTTTGAATGCATCAATGGTACTGATGATGGACGAGTTGCTAAAGTAGACTTCAATGACAGGTGGAACCTCTCAACTACCAAACCTAGTAAGGAGAAGGGTAGACAAGGTCTTGTTTGGTGTTTTCCACCTCAGGGATGGCTAAAGGCCAACTTTGATGGGGGCTTCTAAGGGGAACTCGGGTAAAGCTGGTTATGGGGGCATTGTCAGGAATTTTGCTAGAAGTTGCCTAGTGGCGATTACTGGTCCTTTGGGGAGTCAAACCAGTCATTTTGTTGAAGCCTCAGCTACGTTGAAAACTCTTATTATAGCTAAGGACCTAAATCATTATAAATTATGGCTTGAGGGAGACTCACTTAATATCATTAAGTGTTTGAAGGGGGAAACCGAGCCATCGTGGTCTATTGAAAACATTATTTTTAAAGCTAGGGAAATCATTGCTAGTTTTAAAGCTATTATCATTAAACATGTCTTTAGAGAGAAAAATATGGTGGCGGACTGTCTGGCAAACCTAGACATTAACTCCAATTCTCAAATAGTTTGACATGGGGAAGATATTAATATGAGTATTAAAGTGCTCCTAAAAAAGGATAGATTTACATTGAAAGAAGGACCGCATAATCATGATAGCTTATATGAGTAATTTATGCTTTGATGGAAAGGTTATGATTACCTAGCAAAGTAGCAGAATCTCAATCAAATATAATATCACTTCGCACACTTTGTGGGTCATCTTTTTCAAAATCTTGAGTGACAACTGGAAGAAAGTTTTGAGTTTGTAGAAGAATAGAGGTGAAAGTCTGAATTTGAATATGGGAGGAGATTTAAGGAGGGAGGAACTGAACAACACATATAGATGGAAGGACATGTTGAAAGTTTGGGAGAAGCTGGAAAAAGGTTCCCTTACTAGTTTCATGGAGAAGCTGGTTGATTACGACAAAGGTAGGGTTAATCTTGTTGTCTCCAAAATCTCTGAAAATTGGTGTAATGAGTCCTTTAAAATCTATGGTGTTAGGTTCAAATTGGACATGGGTCTCATCATGATTGTGACAAGTATGCCCCACTCTGGGCTTAATTTCTTTAGAGATCTCAAGGTTTCCAATAATGTGGTAAATTTGTTCCCACATAAGGAAAAAGAGAGGGCTAAAATTGGAAAAGCCACAGGGGGTTATGACGAAGCCTCTAACATCAAGAAAATCTAGGGCTAGGTTTTGAATGCCATAATGGAATATATAACTATTGAGGGCCACTTTTCTAGGGCCCACACTTATCACTTTGTGTTATTAAACCACTTTAGACATGAGAAACGGGTATCCCTACCCTACTATCTCTTTAGGTCCCTTTCTAGGTCTCTTAATAAACACAGCAAGAATCCCTCGAATCTGGTTCTCCATTGTGGGCTTTTTCTACTCATTTATGAGCATTGTAAAACCCTTGCCATGCTGGAAAACAAGAGGTTATCCGCTTCTCCAGGGAAAGATAAGAGAATGTTGGAGGAAGGGGAACCTAGCAAGGAGGAGGCTACCTCTAGGGAAAAAAGCAAGAGTGCCATTGGGATGAAAGTCCATGAAGATAAGAATAACACAAAGGAAATTGGAAAAGAGGGCTGTGAAATGGAAATAGATGAGTCAGAGGGTGAGGATAGCTAGAAAGATGAGGAAATGGGAGTAGAGCATGAAGAAGGTGAGAACAAGTTCGACAATGATAGCCCAACTCACAGTGCTAGCCCTGGTAACGACAACAACCAACCCTTGGTGGATGTGGATGACAAGGATAATGAGGAAAAAGATTTGAATTCTGAGAGGGAGAAGAACAAGGAACTCGAGAAGGATATGGAAAAGGATAGTTTGAGTGAGGAAAAGGAAAGAGTTGGAGAAGGGTTATTCTTGGATAACCTCAAAAAACTTACTGAGGCTAGATTGGGTTATGACAGATTGACTTATGAACTATTGAAGAAGCTGGAGAAAAATGGGAAACAGATGGATGAGAAAAGGAAGGAAGATGATAGGGATCAGAAGCAGTGGAAGAAGAAAATGGAGGAGAAAGTTAATAAAATGGTTGCTCAGATTAACTTGCTGGAAGAAGGGAAAGTGGCGATGAAAAAATTGCTGGGTATTATCCTGAATATCTTGTCTGTTGTCACTAAAAACCTTGAGGATATCTCAAAGGTCCTTGATAATTCCAATTTTCCCAAACCAGTGGTGGACCTCGACATGGATGAAGATGCTATCATATTGGAAGTGGTGAAGCTACTCTGGGTGGAGCTGGAAAGAGAACCAGAGCGAGTGTTAAGAAATTTGTTGTTGCGTCTGCTAAGGAGATCCCTAATATTAGGGAAAATATCAAAGACCTATATGGGATTAGCAATAACTTGGCTAATGCCCTGAAAAATATTAATTAGTTTCTTTTGTCGGGTCTGGTTGGATTTTGCCAGTTTTTTGGGCTTTAGCTGGTTTTCTCTAGTTATTTCGCTGGCTTTTCTTGGGTTTGTTCCTTCTAGTTGCTTAATGCTTTTATCTTGTAAGGTTCTTTTGAAAAGGGTTTCGGGGTCCCTTCAAAACTTGTTTTTATCTTAATCAAAAACATTCGTAGAAAGTACCCTTGGATTGTAGGGTGAAATTAGAAAATAATTTATGATAAATATTCATCACAAATATCATTAGTCATTATATGTAGTTATGAAGAAGGCATTTGAAGTTGGAAATGATGGTCATGAAGCTAAATTTGATAAATTCTCAATTTGGTTATGAGAACTTTGTGTAGCATCTTGCATGTTTTTTGTCCAGGGCTCATATGAGCTAAGTGATGAATTTGTATGTTTACCTTAGGTTATGCTCCATATTATGGAGTTGCAAGTCAAAGATACTATCTATTTTTGGTGTGGAGATCATTTTTACCATTTGTGGCTCATTAGGAGTTACATTTACTATTATATAAAGAGCCTGTTTATTTTAAACTTGGGATTTTTTTAATTTTATAATGCTTTAATGGTACCAAATTAGTATTCATCTCCTATTTCTCTAAGTTGCATAAATTTATTTAATAGATATATAGGTGTTGTTAGTGCATTGTCAAAGTGGAAAGAGTGTTACCATGCTAGATGTATCTCTTTACATTGAATAAAATTTATACATTCTTGTTGTGTTTCTTATGTGGAAGTTTTTATTCAAAACATTTCTCCATACAAAACTTGTATTCATATGATTTATTGATTTTATTCTTATTACTAAATGTATATAATTTAATATAATCATTAAATGGTAATCCCTAATAAAAAAATTATCTTATAAAAGATTTTACTATTAGAAATATTTTAAACTCCATAGAAAAAATGATTAAAATAAATTGCAATCTATGTTTTAGAGAAATCATAAAAAATATATGTTAAAACAACTTGATTTTGAGAAGGATAAGAATCTTATCAATAATAAATAAATGCATAAAAGAGGTCTAATATAAGAATTTTTAATCAAGAAAAAACAAAATAGTAAGTTAATAATCCTACTATCACCTATGCCATATGTCATGGAGTTTGAGCTTGGGAGTCAAATCTTGTCGGCCTAGAAATTCGTAGTACTTGATCAATCCTTGGGTCTATTAATAGAAGTATGTTTCGCTCAAAATGAAATCTATTGTGGTTGTGGTTAGTGAGAGAAGTTTAGATTTGCCTACAGAAATCCATAAAGAATGATGGAGATGAAGGAATGGGATCCTTTGCAAATTGCAATTGCAAAGGATAAGAAAATAGTTGAAAGGAAGGTAAGAATGATGGAGATGGAGGAATGGGATCCTTTGCAAATTGCAATTGCAAAGGATAAGAAAATAGTCGAAGGGAAGGTCCCATTTGGTGCTAATGAATATTCGGAGGTTGATTATCAAATCTATTTTTGGAGGTGCAACAAAGTGGGTTTGATGACGATGAAATCTGAATACAAAAGAAGTTAAAGACATAATTGAAAATCTCATAGATAGGGAATGTTTAGAGAGAGAACAAAAAATCTTAGAATGTATAATTATTTGTCTTGGCATTGGCTTAGAATAGAGGTCAATTAGATATTTATAGATTTGAGAATTCACAAATTAGAATCCTCAAAGTTGAGTACTCTTGCATGTCTTGATATTGGTTCAGAAAAGAGGCCAATTAGACATTTCTGCTTTTGATACTTCACAAGTTATTTTAACACTGAAATTTATAAGAATCCTCAAGGTTGACTACTCTTTCTTGTCCTTGACATTGGTTCAGAAAAGAGGCCAATTAGAAATCACAAGTTATTTTAGCACTGAACTTTATAAAAAGTTAAGTACTCTTGTTGTTTTTTAATGTTGTTCATTAATCTTCTACTTTTTTTCTCTAAGCTTTAGGATATTTCATATGAATACAATATTATATAATAGATTTTTATTTTCTATTAATAATAGAAGAAAATTGATAAATATGCTGATATTAAGTAGAAAATCAATAACTGGGATGATATTTGAATCCAATTGTTGTAGAGACAAGAATCATAATTTAGATACTGATTTTCTGATATGAAATTAATGTTGAACTTGAGTGTACAAAGTTATTTAGTGAAATTGCAAAAAGAATTGTTATAATAGATTAGTAAAATTATGTAATAGCATATTTATATTTTAAAAAATTTATGTCGAATATGGTTTTTTTAGTCAGCAAAAGGAAAAGCCAAAAGTTTTATATTAATAAGAAGTCCTTAAATACAAAAGATTTTAGCAGTCTAAAAACCCTTTTCAGGTCAATCTTAGTTGGAGAGATTTTTCTAACAATAAAATATCTAGAGTACATCGAAAAAACTTTAGTCTAATCTGCTTGGCAATACAGTTTGAAGCTTAACTACTAAGAACTTAAACAAAAACAAAAAAGATCATTGTCTACAAAAAAAAAAATCATCTCTTTCTAATTGCAAACACTCCAAGGATGAAGGCCTAGGATGGAGACCGGATACAGCTAAACTGCAACCCCCATGACCTCTACGACCCTGACCTCGACCTCTACCCCTGCCCCTTCCTCACCCATGACCACGACCACCACCTTGGCCACTCTGCACATGAGCTAAATTGATGCCATTTTTGATAGGTACTTCTTCTTCTTCTTTTGGAGAGATTCGACCATTTAAGATAGCGAAATCTCTAAATTCCTCTTCCTTGTCCAGGTCTCCACCTAAGCCTGAAAGAAATTTCCATTTCAAGAAGACATGTGTCATTGCTACAAAACATCTATGTTTCATGAGAGTTGGGTCTTTAAGGTCTAAAAGGAATGGGTAAAAAGTTAGAGATTCTTCCAATTCTGAGACTGAAGAAAGATCATTGGGCCGTGGAAGGTCAGTTCTGAGCATAAAGTACCCCAAGACTTTCCCTAAACCAGCCAAAAGATATTATTTATTACTTTAATTTTAAAAATTTTAATTTTAATTTTTTTTCCAAAAGAAAATTATTGAAATGATCTACACACTAATACCCAAACTTATAAGGTCATGAAAACTATGAACTATATCCACGATAGATTGTTATCACCAATATCCGATGTTGGTAGATTGTATGGTTGTGACAGTCCATCAAAACATATCAATGATTAACAAATAAATATCATCGAATGAATCATCAATACTTTGAATTGGTTTCTGATCCATCATATTGAATTCTTTTTGAATAAGTGACTGGTAGCGGATTTCAAAATCTATATTTTTTATATAAATACTTAAATAAAAGCTTAAATAAGGTCTTTTGAACAAATTAAATTTCCACAGTCCATGTTGAATGAATGTTGTTTCTGGATTTAACTATGTAACATCAACGTTTTAGATCATAGTACTCTGTGATCCAATCATCAAGATATAAAAAGAGAGTTGAAGGAAAAAAAATAATAGATGAATTATAGATCAAGAAAGGTTAAAAAGAGGAGGGAGAAAAATGTGCAGTTTACAAGAAAGGAAGAAGAACACCAAAGACCTAGAACACCAAAGACCTAATGTAAAAAAAATAAAAAACACAAAAAATCAAATCTGAAATAATGAAGCTCCCAGTAGGCCCAACCCAAGCTTTTAAAGAGACAGCCAACTTGGAACATGCAACAAAAAAGTGGCTATAGAATTGAGGAATGAGCCCTTTTACAAAGATGGCTCCCTTAGCAACTAATGCTTTATCCTGCCCAATGACATTAAACTTAGAAGCATAGCAGTGGTTGTCATAGATTGTTGGCATATGATTCGAAGCAGTTTTATTTCTTAGCTCCAAAAGCTTACCCAAAGATTATTTGTATTGCACTTGACATTCCAATCTATGTTCTCCAAACAATAAATAAAGTCATTGTTAAAAAGTATTTGAACTAAAATTAATACAAAAAAAACCAGTATTGAATATCTCTGATAGACATTATGTATTGACAGATAAAGACCACCTTTGATCTTATCTTATGGAAAATAGATGAAGAAATTTATGGGCAAGTAAAATTCTAATACCACCATTTGTACATATAAAAAAAAAGACCTATGACTAGTCATATCTCTTCCCACGTCCAAGCTAGTAAATTGCTCAGAAAGGTGATTGCTAGGAGAATTGTTTGGAATTATAGGAATAACTCAATCATCACTGCACAACAAAAAATTTCAGGCTATGCTTGCTCTGTATATTGTAATATTATAACTTTTAGTGTTTTCTTAAAAGAAAACATTTAATACATGATTACATTGTATATTGATATTTATTTTCTGAAGTTTGCATTAACAAGGTTTATATGAAAATCTAGTTACCAGTAGAACATTTCAATGATGTATGGCATTTCAATAATCAGTAAAATGAAGAGAGTAAAATTAGCGTCTAGATTTCAAATTTTTATAAAAAATTCAGAAAATTTGAGAAAATATATTATTATGATCATAAATATAATATTATGATCACATTTCATATTGTAAATGTAATTAAATTTTTACAGTAAAAAAACAGATATGATAAAGATCTTAGGGTAAGGTCTCATGGAGGGGGGCTTCCTAAAAAATATCAGTGGGTGCAAAGCAGCTTAAAAGTTTAAGTTCCAAAATTTAGGGAAGTTGGTGATCTCATGAAGAATGTTGCAAATGAAAAAATTATAAATAAAGACCATGTCCTTCTATTTCTTTTCTATCAGGAATTTAAAATAAGAGCTCATTGACAAGTGGCAGGAAAAATTCCTAAGTTGGTGGGGAAAATAGATCTTGAAATCCCATGGGATCTTATCCTTAGATCCACCAAGGGATAAAAAATGAGTGAAGTCGGTAGTAAGGGATGTTCAGGTATGATAAGGGAAAGAGCAGAAGAACTAGTTTTCTAGAAGGGAAGATAGGAGAAGCCAAGAAAGAACCAAAATTCTTCTCTATGGAAAGAGGAGGAGGATAGTGTAGCAAAGGGTATGAGTTTTGAAGATGGGGTAGAGGCTAAAGTATGGTAGTAGAAAAATTATGGTGTGAAATGTCAATTTGGAAGTAGATTTTAAAGACCCATTGATTAAAATTTCAGATGGATACCAAATTCCAAAGTAGAAAGATTGAAAAAGAATGTAGTAATAGCAAAATTTATAGGATTTGGCAGTGGAGAAAACCAAGGCCTAGATATTGGAAAAATGTGATTGCCCTAATCTAAAGGTTAGCTCTTTTTTTTCATTAGGTAGTTTTGATGTGTTTTTCATGCACATGCGAACACAAAATAAAATCCCCAAAGTATTTTATCCTCTCTTGAACAAAGCTTTTCAAATGTTGCAGATTGGCTTAAGGATCACTTGAGATAACTCCAAGGTTCACAAATTTCAGGTCACGACGTGTTGATAAGCACAATTGGTCCTTGTGAATGTTGTTTCATCAAGGGGCCTTTTACACAACAGGAGATTTCATGAAGCACTTTGTGGATGATATGCATTGAGGTTCTTTCCTAATACTACTAAATGTTTGTCAAAAAATGGCAAAAGATGAGGGTTTAGAGAGGTTCTAAGCTATCCTAGTAATGAATGGATGAGGATGACATGAATGGAACTCTACTAGTCTTAGAATCGCCATTTCAAGAAAAACTCCACCAAAACTAGTGCAATCATCTAAGGATACTTTAAGATTTTTAAATCATTACTAAACATAGATACCATCACTTGAATCCATATCAATGATTGAGCAACAATTGAATTTAAGCACTTTTAATGATTCTAGTTGAGCACACAAGGCGCACTTACAATCAACAAGAGGCTAGTGGTATGGAATATGAGTTTCACAATACATCAAGTACAATATTCCATCATTCAATCTTAATACTTAAACTAATATCAAAGATTGACTTGAGAGGATAAAGAACCATGCAATAAGCTTCAAATATTGAATAGAAACACCATAACTTCAATGTTTTATTAATCCAAAAGCCAAACAACAACAATTCTTCAAGTCCTTCTCTTATCACTAGTGAATTCTATCTCTACAATCTAATCTCTCTTGCTTACTAGGTTTCTAATTTAGCTCGCTATTCCTCTATTAACTATTACAAATCAAATGAGTGGAGTTTATATAATACTCCCAAATATAATGAAGGGCCGAGATTGAATGAAGATCAAGGGCTAAGATTTTGCCACCTAAACCATAATTAGGGTTTGGTTTAATGATCATTGTTTAGAATAAAATCCATGATAAAAAAATAAGGCACCATCAAAGACCTACTACTCAAGTATGCCTGAAGGGTCATCTCTTTGCTTAAGAGTATCTAGTATTGCTTCTTGATCAATAGTAGTCACTATCCATAGCTCTTTGGTCTTCGGTTTTGATTTATACTTCAACAACTTGTTTGAATTAGAGTGCCAAAATTGTTGAATCTCCTCCTTCACATTGTCAGTATACTTTCTATCAACATGTGGAAGCCTCCCACCAAAAGCTCATGTATCATGTTGAAGTGGATTGTCAAGTCTTTGTCTTCGTGCAAGTTCTCTATCCAAAGTTTTATGGTTTATATTAAAATCAACACAAGTTTGTCTCATTTGACGAGCCTTCCTCAATTGATGGCTTACTAAGGAGGTTGTAATCACTCTTCGAGTGACTCTCTTATCTCTTTATTTGGTATTCTTTCCAATAGAATTGAGAGCGTCAAATAGATATTTGGCAATAATAGAATTTTTCTCCATCTTCATGTTCATATGAATCTTCAATTTGTTTAGCAATGGTCTCGTCTTTATCATCTTTAGCAATTGAACAAAGAGTTGTAATTGCTTGTTCAATGTCTTATTGCTAAACTTTTGGTCTAAAAGATGTGTAGCCCACAACTGAATGGTTCTTGTTGCCCTCTTACCTTCAAGATTCACAATAATGTTCTCATCAATTTCAAGTAACCATTTTGGGGTTCTTGAAGGTCTTGGAAGTCGAATTTGAGTTTCATCCATGAGAGGGTCTTCATTTCTAAAGTAATTAGGTGTTACATAATGCTCACTTGGTTGAGCAATTTCACCTCCAATGTCAAAAATTTCCACATGTTCACCTCCTATGTCAAAATTTCCTACGTTTTCACCTTCATTGTCAACTCCAAAATTTTTTACTTTCCATTCTCATGTCATGTTGAGCATTTTCATTATCACTTTCAACATTTTCAACATATTCAAAATTTTCACTTTCGAAATCAAACTTAATTTTAATGTATAAATTTGTGGTCCCAAAATTTGTGGATATCCAATTTTAATGTATAAATTTGTGGTCCCAAAATTTTTTCCATTGCCGCCATTTTTTTTACTATTGCCACATTAATGGCAGTGACAGAAATCGGATATCCGATATTATTACTCATATTTTAGAGAGAGAGATTATAGGAGAGAGAGAGAGAGAGAGAGAGAGAGAGAGAGAGAGAGAGAGAGAGAGAGAGAGAGAGACCATGACCCCTTAGGACACCATATGATACATAACGACACAATTTGGTGTCTTAAGAGGTCATATGGTGTCCTAAGGGGTCATAGGACACAATATGACCCCTTAGGACACCATATGACCCATAATGACCCAATATGGTGTCTTAAGGGGTCATATGGTGTCCTAAAGGGTCATATGGTGTCCCATGACCCCTTAGGACACAATATGACCCATAACGACAAAATTTGGTGTCTTAAGGGGTCATATGGTGTCCTAAGGGGTCGTAGGACACAATATGACTCATAACGACCCAATATGGTGTCATAAGGGGTCGTATGTTGTCCTTTGGGGTCATATGGTGTCCCATGACCCCTTAGGACACCATATGACCCACAACAACACAATGTGGTATCTTAAGGGGTCATATGGTGTCCTAAGGGGTCATAGGACATAATATGACCCCATAGAACACCATATGACCCATAACGACCCAATATGGTGTCTTTAAGGGTCATATGGTGTCCTAAGGGGTCGTAGGACACAATATAACCCCTTACGACACCATAGGACCTATAACAACCCAAAATGTTGTCACAAGGGGTCGTATGTTGTCCTTAGCGGTCATATGGTGTCCCATGACCCCTTAGGACACAATATGACCCCTATGGACACCATAAGACTCATAACAATCCAATATGGTGTCATAAGGGGTCATATGGTGTTCTAAGGGGTTGTAGGATACAATATGACCCCTTAGGACACCATATGACCCCTAACGACATGATATGGTGGCATAAGGGGTCATATGACCCATAACAACACCGTATAGAGTCGTAAAGTGTCATATTGTATCCTAAGGGGTCATATGATACAATATGACCCCTTAGAATACAATATGACCCATAGCGGCACAATTTGGTGCCTTAAGGGATTGTAGGACACAATATGACCCCTTAGGACACCATAGGACCCATAATCTCTCTCTTCCTCTCCCCTACTATCTCTATCTCTCTCCCTTCACTCTCCCCATCTCTCTCGCTTCACCCTCCCCATCTCTCTCTATCTCTTTGTCTCTGTCTTTGTCTGTCTCTATCTCTGTCTCTATCTCTGTCTCTCCATTTCCCCCTCTCTCTCCCATCTCTTTCCCCCTCCCTCACTCTCCCTCTCTCTCCCCTAATCTCTCTCTCTCTCTCTCTCCCCTAATCTCTTTATCTCTCACTCCCTTCCCCCCTCTCTGTCTCCCTCTCCCCTAATCTCTCTATCTCTCTCTCCCTTCGCCCCCCTCTCTCTCTCTCTCTCCCTCTCTCTCTCTCTCTCCCCCACTCCCCCCTCTCCCTCTCCCTAATATCATATACTAATTTATTTATAAATTAATATATTAAAATATTATATATTAATAAACAATAGATTAATTATGTGCAAATTTAGTTAGTGAATTTACTTATTAAAATCGGATATCCAATTTTATTGCATATCTGATTTTTGTTGTACAAATTTCAAATTTCAAATTTTGTCTCAGGAATCCTTTGGGATTTGGCTCGGAAGTGACAAGCCTGGAAAGTCAACTAAAAAAATGTGTTTTTCTATGTTCCTTGATTTTTGAGACTTTACATTGGTGGCTGACGACTTTTTTGTAGCCAAAATTGATAAAACGAAAAGGGTTTTTTAAGAACATTCTCAACTTTCCAACAATATAAGGCTTGTCTTATTTTGACTTTAATAAATAATAATTATTTATTTTCTAATTGAATTTTGACAATAGTCTTGATTGAAAAGCTGATTGAAAAACACTCAACTTTCAAATGGTATAACTTTTTTTGAATCCGAAACATGCATCACATCCTATGCTTCATCTACTATATCGAAAATTTTAAAAAAAAAAATTCATAAGATTTTGACGAAGTTAAGGTGGTTAGACATAGGAGTTTCTGAATTTTTGAAAAGTTCTAGTAAAAAAATCATCAATAATTATTTACTTTATAAAAAATTATAAAAATGTATGTGTCACATTCAGACATGAGTCTAATACTTATGTTATAAAATAATATTATAATTTGATTGTGATTAGGGTGGTCAGACATACATCTACTTCTTATCTTTGTCCTGAAATTTTATTACCACTGCATTGAAATTTGAAATTTTCATCAAATAGGATTTACTTTTTTCAAAAAACAACTAGTAGCTTAGAAACTACATTTAATTTTCTATAGATTCTCTTCTTACATATTTTAAAAATAATGTTCACAACTTATTCAAATTTTCATGTCAAGTTGCATAGCTCTAATTTTCTAAAATTTCATTGCCACTTAATGGTCTGTTTTGGCACACCATGATCCTACACATACCCTAGGTGAAAAGGGGTTTTGTTGATGCAGATTTGTCTTCCTAGTGGGGTTGGCCACTGTGATATTTTGGTTGATATGGGGAGCCTCTCATCCTCCTAGTAAGGTTGCCCAACCCTATGGGTTGTCTTCTTATTTCTCTTTGTAAGAGTCTTTTGATTCAGTGTTGATTTAGGCCTTGTTGGTCTCGAGGCTATAATTTTTTGTGGCCTCCTTCCTTTTGCAGCCTTTGGGCTAATGTTGTCTATAGTCGTTTGGACCTATGTGCTTTGGAGGCCCTATTGTGGCCTCTTTTGTTCTTTGGATTGAGCACCTCTAATTTGTTGGTTCTGTAAAAAGTCAGGCATTGTAATCCTTGATTTCATAATCAAAACATTTAAATGTTCTAATGGTCTTATATTTTCATATAAACCTTGCTAATACATTGTATACAATACAAACTTCAGAAAACAAATATCAATATAAAATGGAACCAAATAATCAATGTTTTCTTTATAAAATGCTTTGGCTACGACCTTTTAACTAGAAAAAATAAAATAAAAATAAATGTTTTTCTTTAAGAAAGCAATAAAAATTATAATAATATTGCAATTTATAGAACAAGCATAACCTAAAAAATTTAACTATACAATGCCGATTGGGTTATTAAAATTTCATACAATTTCAATTAATACTCCTAGCAATTTTCTAGCTTGGAAGTGGGAAGAGATAGGACTGGTCATAGGTATTTTTAATTGCCTTCTATTCTAAACCAATGTCAAGGTAAGTAATTGTACATTCCAGGATTTTCCTTATCTCTCTCTAAATATTCCCTATCTATGAGATTTTCAATTCTCTTTTTAATTTGTTTCATATCTGGCTTGAACATGTCTTTAACCTACTCAGTGCATTGCATTAGTAATTCCTTATGAGCTAATGTTTCTCTTCTCTTCATAATTCTTACGATTGAAGCATAAATCATATGATGTGTATCTTGAAACACAGACTTCCCAACATTTTCTTTTACATTGGTTGTGGGTGGCGGAAGTCGGATCTTCCTCTTGTTACAGGAAAATTTTGCATTGATTTCGAAATAGTCTGTTTCTTTCACAGATTGGGTATCTGGTAATTTACTTAGGATTTTGTATTTTAAACATGAAAAGGGAATTCAGAAATGCAATTGTATCTTCAACATTCAAATTAAATTGGGATTTGACTTGTGAAAAACTTAGCGTCTCTGTTTCATTGAACAACAGAAGTGCACTCGCATGACAAGGTGTTCTGACTATTTGAATTTCACCCCGGTCAAATCTTCCAATAATAATGTTGTCTAAATATTTTGGCCATGAGTTGAATGCCTATATCTATTTGAAAAAACAAGTTAAACATCTCTGAAAGATCATCCATCTTGTCATTTTGCAACAATGGATGTGATCCGAATTATGGATTCAGACGACAACATCTGAGTGAGAACCTGCGATATTGTAAATTCTGTTACAAGAACCAGAAATCATAGAATTGAAGAAAGCTAGAAAGTAATCTATTTCATTTGAAAACTCAACATATAGAAGTTCATGGGATTCCAAGAGTCACAAAAAACCTCTTGAGAATCGAATTCCAACAGTCACATTTTTTCATTACATAATAAAATCTAAAAACTACAACATTAAAAAAAAAACTATATGAAATTTTATCCTAACTTCAACTAGACATAACTTTCTACTCGGGACTTGAAATTAGGAGTCGTTGATATCATTGGAAAGGTCTCCAAGAGTTGTAGACACAAATTTGAATGAGCAATTGTAGGGGCTAAAAATGCCCTTAATACCTTCAAAAATGCAAATTACTAACATATAGACAAACTAAAGTAAAAAAAAAATGTAAATCAAATTTTCTTTTGATCATTACTTCCCCCTTGGAAAGCAATGAGCCCCATTGCATCAACACTTTGAATGAGATAAGGAAAACATTCTAGAAGGTGCTCTTTGGTAAACCACTTTCCTTGTTGAGCAATCTGCCCTGCTCGAACCACTTTGTACAAGTAAATCTGCTATTGTTTGAGTGTTGTCACCATGGTGTCCACAATCTGATCGCATTGGAATGGGGTAGCTGTATTTGGATTCAATTCTGTAGTGGAGATTGTTTCTGCCACATCTGCAACATCTAATAGTGGAGGAAAATATGGCTTCAAGAGTTCCACATTGAAGACTGGATGAAGACCTAGAAATGGAGGTAAATTAAGCTGAAAAGCATTATCACCAACTTGCTTGATGATGGTGTATGGCCCATAACGCAGAGGACAAAGCTTCTTATTGGCACCCTACAATCGTTCCTTCTAGATATGCAACCACACCTTGTCCCCAACTTGAAAATTATGAGGAGTACGATGCTCATCATGTCTCTCCTTATACTTCTTGTTGATGTGTTCCAAAATTTCATGAGCTTGTTGTTGTAGATGATGAATTCTATCAATGAACTGGGCTACCTTATCTTCCTCCTTACCAACATGTGGAACTAGATTAGGTTGAATACATGGTATGGAAATGTCCATGGGTGCAAGTGGCTGGTAACCAAGGCAAACCTCAAATGGGTTGTGGCTAGTTGAACTGTGAATTGCCCTCTTGTAGCTATGCTAAACATATGGAAGACTTTCATCCAATGTGCGGGGATGTTTTGAGTGGTACATTCATAAGATGTGTATGATCATCCAATTCACTACCTCTGTTTGGCCATCTATTTGAGGGTGGAAAGTAGTAGAATTTGTCAATTTTGTGTCCATCTTTTCCCATAGGATAGACCAGAACTTACTAAGAAACCTGTCGTCTCTATCTGAGATATTGGTATTTGGCAGACCAAAATGAACCCAAATGTATTCAAAGAATAGCTTTGCAGTGTCCTCTGCAAAAATGGTTTTTTTACACGCCACTATTACTGCCATTTTGGAGAACCTATCTACCACAACATACACACAATCATGGCCACTTTTGGTGGTAGGAAGACCAGACATAAAGTCCATATAAACTGAGTGCCAAGGTTTTTCAGGAATAGGAAGTGGTGAGTACAACCCAAGTTTACAATTGGTAGGCTTAGCAATAGCACATGAGGTACAGGCTCGAATATATGAAATAACATCATTCCATAATTTTGGCTAATAGAAATAATTCTAGAGTATAGTAGTAGTCTTACCTATACCAAAGTGACCAACAACCTTACTATAGTGAGCTTCCCATGAACTTTTTGCGTTATGCATTGGGCACACATATTTGGCCAAGGTGACAAAGCATTCCATTCTGCAAATATAAATCATTCACTTGTTGTCCCTTCACTAATTGATTATAAACATCTACAAATTCAACATCGTTCTCGTACAAGTAAGCCCAGGCTTCAGTTTGATGACCACATGAGTTCAAAACCATACTTATTGATGCAATTGGAGGCCTGCTCAAACAGTCTGCTACTTTGTTAGTACTTCCCTTCTTGTGGCGAATATTGAGGTGAAATTGTTGAAGATATACTGACCATCATTGATGTCGATCATTCTGCAACTTCCCTTGTGTTTGCAAAAATTGAAGGGGTTTGTGATCTGTGTGGATGACAGTCTCCTTACCCAGAATGTAATGTTTCCATTTCTTACAGGCTTGAATAATAGCATACAATTCCTTGTCATAAGTAGCATATTGGCGCACTGTATCAGAAAAGGTCTGACTGTGATATGCAATTGGATGACCATGCTGCATGAGGACTGCCCCTAGAGCATATTCTGATGCATCTGTTTGTATTTCAAATGACTGTTGTAGGTCAGGAAGAGATAAAACTGGTGCAGAACATAACCTTTGTTTTGGCCCCTCAAATGCTTCTTGTTGAGCACTTGTCCATTTAAACTTTGCTTATGTCCCCCCCCTCAATGACTCATTTAGAGGCCAAGACAGATGGGAAGATCCCAACACAAATATGCGATAAAAGTTTGCCAACCCATGGAAACTTCCTAACTCTGTGAGATTTCTAAGAGACGGCTGATCCTTAATCACCTATATCTTCTCTGGATCAACATGGACACCCTCACTATCAATAACATATCCTAAGTATCTGATACTTTGCATACCAAAGGAGCATTTTTCTTTGTTTGCATAAAGCCCATGTTCTTGTAAGGTTGAGAGAATTTTTTCCACATGTTGCAAATATTCCTCCCAAGTTTTGTTGAAGATGAGTATGTCATCTAGATATACCACCATGAAGGAATCAATGAATGGTCTTAGTATATCATTCATCATTCTCATGAATGTCATTGGGGCATTAGTTAAACCAAAAGGCATCACTAACCATTCAAACAATCCCTCTTTACATTTGAATGCTATCTTCCACACATCTGCTGATTCAATTGGTACTTGATGGTACCCTAATTTCAAATCAATTTTAGTAAAGAATCGGGCCCCTCTAAGCTGGTCCAAGAGGTCATCTATCCAGGGAAGTGGATACCTATTTTTGACTGAAATTCTATTTAAGGACCTATAGTCAATACAAAGTCTCCAGGTTCCATCCTTTTTCTTTGCTAGAACAATGGGGCTACCACAAGGTGATGCACTTGGACGAATATGTCCCTTCTCAATCAATTCTTGTAGTTTCCTCTTAATCTTATTATTCTCTAATACTGACCTACAATAGAATGGTTCATTAGGTAATGGAGTTCCTAGTATCAAATCAATAGTATGTCTCACTTGGCAGTGTGCAGGTACCCCAGTTGGTAGCTTAAACAGATTGTCATATTTCATCAGAATTTGATCCATTGATTTTTTCTACAGTGTTGTGGTGTTTGTGATGGTGTGGGAATTATAAACAGATTTCCTTTCTTCTTCAGAACGAATCATCAATAAAATGAATGTTATCATTTTGGCAACTGACCTCTTACACTGCTTGGCACTAATCAAAGAGGTAGTGTATGCAAGGCTTACCTCTGGTATTTGGTATTTTTGCTCATGTAATCTGATGGTCACGCTGCGAGGCCTGGGCTCATAAACACCATGTTGCTGGTACATATATGGTTGTCCCAATAGAACATCACAAACATCTAAGGGAGCCACATCACAAATTACCTCATCTTTGAAAGGCTTTATGGAGTATGAAAGGCGACACTGCTGGTGCACCTGGATATCTCTTCCTTGACTAACCCATCTCATTGAATAGGGTTGCGGGTGAGTTGTTGTTTTCATATTTAGTCTCTTCACAGTCTCTGCTGATATTAGGTTCTTTTGACTTCCGCTATCAACAATAAAGTGCAGGTCTTTTCCTCCGACCCACATTTGTGAATGGAACAATCTCTCCTCATCCTCCGGGGGCAATATCCTTGTAGTAGCTACCGTGGCATTTGGATCAGCCTCAATGACCGGGTACGTTGTTGCTTTCATATTTAGTCTCTTCACAATCTCTACTGATATTAGGTTCTTTTGACTTCCGCTATCAACAATAAAGTCCAGGTCTTTTCGTCTGACCCACATTTGTGAATGGAACAATCTCTCCTCATCCTCCTGGGGCAATATCCTTGTAGTAGCTACCGTGGCATATGGATCAGCCTCAATGACCTGTTCATGATTTCCTTCTATGCATGTTTCTACCACCTTAGATTCTGCCTTGTCTTCATGCATCTCCATCATTAAGCTTTTGATGGTTCTGCAATCTTTTGTATTGTGTGAGGGACTCTTATGTAATTCACACCACATACCATTTTCTTGTGTCTTCTTCATACTCCATGTCTTTTTTGTGGGTGAATTGGGAAAGGGTTCCTTAGAGGTTTGTTTCCATGTAGTTTTGCCACCTTCACTCTTCCATCTGCTGTTTGTGAAATTATCTCTCCTTCCTTTCTCTTTGAATTTCTCCTCAATTTTGGTAGCAAATTTATATGCACTAGGTAAAGTCTTTATGTTTAGGAATTCCATTTCAGTTTGGATGTACCTGTGGAGTGCACTCTAATATTTCAAAACTTGATGCTTCTCAGAATCTTTGATGCCAAGCTTTGTTGTTAAGGCATGAAACATATTAGTATATTCTTGAATAGTTTGGTCCTTCTTCTGTCGAAGCAATTGCCACTGCATATAGTTTTGTTCATATGTATCAATAGGAAAATATTCTTCCTTTATGTGCTCCATGAATTCTCCCCATGTGGGTTTTTGATCAAAAATAAAAGTGCTACCATTTTCTGCTGTCCTGGATGCTAACTTTGCTTCCCACAAATCTTTCACATGGTTTTTAGCTTTGAGGGGAGCAAAAGTTATCTTCTCTTCATCTGAGAACTGATTGACAGAGAAATATCTTTCTAGTTTTGAAACCCAATCATCAACAACATTTGCATCAATCTTTCCCTGGAATGTGGGTATATCAAAATTCACTTGCACTTTGAATGGCGTATGCCCTATGAATGGTGGGTTTTCTTGTGACCCACGACTTTGCAGCATTTGCTTGAACTGCTCCATCATTTCTTCACATTGTTTTGCTAGTGCATCTTCAACTAATGTTTTAATGTCATCGTCTATCTGCAACTTAGCCATCTATGATCGTGTGCGTCTCAAAGGAAGGTAGTCTGAAAGATTCCTTGTTTCCAAGCCCAATCTTTGATATGTTGATCGCATGTGATATGACATATAGGAGCAAACTTGCTCTGATACCACTGATCCGAATTATGGATTCAGACGATAACACCTGAGTGAGAACCTGCGGTATTGTAAATTTTGTTACAAGAACCAGAAATCATAGACTTGAAGCAAGCCAAAAAGTAATCTATTTCATTTGAAAACTCAACATATAGAAGTTCATGAGATTCCAAGAGTCACAAAAAACCTCTTAAGAATCAAAGTCCAACAGTCACATTTGTTCATTACATAATAAAATCTAAAAACTACGAAATTTTCAGAAAAAAACTATATGAAATTTTATCCTAACTTCAACTAGACATAACTTTCTGCTTGGGACTCGAAATTACGAGCCGTTGATCTCGTTGGAAAGGTCTCCAAGAGTTGTAGACACAAATTTGAAAGAGCATGTGCTAGTAGGGGTTAAAAATGCCCTTAAGACCTTCAAAAATGTAAATTACTAACATATAGACAAACTAAAGTAAAAAAATATATGATTCAAATTTTCTTATGATCAAGATGACAATCTGAATCTTCCTTCAATAGTTGACATTCATTCTTGCAAAGAAGTTCATTTTCTACCATTTCTACATACCTAGTTTGGCTACTTCGATGCACACAATGCATTGCAATGGTTTCTTTCTCCAACCTTAAAAACTCAACAACCTTCAGCAAATAATCTAGACAAGAATACTCACATATCCATGAAGTAGTCTTTCTAGAATAGTAAATGCAGGTTTTTTTGAAAACGGCGACTTCAAAATCTTTATAGTAGTCCATCCCAAATCCCACACCATACACACAACATTCTTCAATAAAGTCCCATCAAGAATGCTCTCACCTTCCCGCATTTTATTAATTTGAACCATCATAGTAGCCAGCACATTATTGTACAAACCCTCATTGTACAAACCCTCATTGTAGACTATTATTGAATAATTCGAACTGGTTAAACGAAAAGACACAAATTTGGATAGAATTGTAACCATTTGTTTGTAAAATTCCAATTCCTTTACAACTTCTGCCAAAAGAAACTCATCTTCTTTCTCCCTCAATGCAGGAACTACTAATGAATTGATATAATCTTTTAAGGCTTTCTCATATTCAGATTGCAATGAATGACCCACTTTGTTGCACTTTATATAGATTTGATAATCAACGATTTGCTTAACCTTTTCAATTTCAATTGGCAAAGGATCCAATTCCTCCATCTCCATCATTCTTTATGGATTTCTGCAGGCAAATCTAAGATTCTCTCCCTAACCAAAACCACAGTAAATTGATTTTTGAGCCAAACATAGTTGTATAAATAGATCCAAGGATTTCACGAAGCACTGCGAATATCTAGGCCGACGAGCTATGAATCCCAAGCTCGAACCCCATGACGTAAATAGGTATAATGGTCATATATATTCTACCTCATTGGTAAAAAAAAAGAAACCATGGGATACCTTTAACCCATCCAACTCCTTGCACCTCCAATAAAAAAAAATACATATTCATGCCAATGAACATTACACTATCTAATTTGTATGCCCTTGGAATCTTCATCTACAAAGCTCTATATATATATCCAACAACTTTTCCACATAATAAATACTATGATAACACAAATAAATATAAAAAGTTCCATCCAAATATATTGTAATGCCATGTCTAAAGAATGAAACAACTATCTTTTTAAATGAAAACAACAACACCAAATATACAACAATAACATGTTGCACTTCCTCTACAATGTGCACACAAGTGTCATATGGGACACAATGAGACAATGACAACTAAAACAAGAAAAAAATCATCATTGCACAAGAAAAGTGGCAACAACAAAAGACTTAACAATCATGAGGAAAATCCACCATGATGAACCTATGAGAGATAATCTCAACAACACCTAAAAGATAATATAGTACTAACCCATGACCACATTCTCTCACATCTTACAAAGATGGGATGAGAGAATCATCAACCTCTAATCCCCATTCAGCCATACATACAATCTCTAATGATATACTCATAAATCAACACCAATGATGGAATTCCTAGGAGCTAACATCACTAGAATAGACAATGAGGCTATCAATTTTTGAAACAAACAGTAGGATGAGGGTACACCCACCAGATATACACTCAATACTAACCTTAAAAAACATGAACATAATGGAAAACCTTCACAAGGGTTTTCCTAATTAGCATCGTACAAAGTCTCCACTAAATGCAATGATAATAGATCACTTCCAAGCAACAACATAGTTGCCAAGGAAAGGAGATGCCATAAATCTTAAATTATGACATTTGTCAATAAAAAGAAAAAATAAGAAGAATCTTCATGTAAAGGGAGAAAATTTTTGTACACAAGGTTTTTCTATTTGAGGCTTGCAAGTACTTGACGTCTAATGAATGGGAGGATAATAATGCTCTAAGAGGACTATAATGTCTAGACTAGATATTGTTGTGTAGGTAGAACACTAGCACATAGGTGGGACAATCACACTTGGGTGGGCACTAACCTATGCAGTGTATTACCATTATGGAACTAGTGTCCTATTCTAGCGCAAGAGTCAATTTTGGGCACCGTAGTCCTTTCTAGGTGCTACAGTCCAATCTGAGCACTAGTTTCCTAGCTAGTGGAAAACTCAATATTAGGGATTGACCACAAAAGATGCACTAAGAATTAAGATCCATCTAAGAGAGTCTATAAAGCCTTATGCACTCTAAATTCCAAAGCATGAATTAGGAAAAATGAAGGTTTGTTTCTTTTGAGCAATATATACCAATAAAACAAATGGGAGAAGGTAGGGAGAGGTATTAGGACCTCATCAATACTTGTACACACTAACCTAAGAAGACACCAAGTAAAGGAGATACACCAGTCTTCAACTTTACCCTTGTCGGTATCCATGGCTCTGTCCATTTTGGTGTGGGAGGAGGTTTTCATTCGGACCTCATGCTCCAGGTTTGGCTTGCCTTAGTGTTTGGATTGAGCCCTCTTCCTCTGAGCAAGTTGTTTGGTTGTTTGCCCATTTTGGGTATCCACCTGCCTTTTTCATGGGTCGTATTGCGACCTATGTTTGTATGCCCATTTCGGTGTTTGTGGATTCCTTATTCGCTCTCTCTAGCAGGTGGTTCAACCTTGACTATGTTTGGGGCTTGGTGGTGGTTCCTGATGCCTCAATGGTGGTGGTTGTTCCCTCACGTGCCTTCTTAACCAGTTCTTGGTTAGGTTTGAGTGTTGGTGTTGGGCCATTTCTACGAGGAAGAGGTATCTCCATGGTTGTCATGTTGGCCTCGTGTCATGACTCGATTCAGACCCTAGTTAGATTTACTTTGATATGCCAGATAATGATATTGTTGACATTTTGCACGTGGTGACTTAATTAGATTATTAATGATGTTAGATGGTATTATATTGTTAATCATGATTAGTTACTTTTATGATGATGTATAATACAATAATATTGTTATTCAATGCTGATGATTTAAGTTGTTTAGTTATGATGCTTAATGATATTAATTATTTTATGTGATAATGATGTAATATATTTTTGATATCGTAATCTGATGACTTTTCACCAAGCAAGAGGTGGTTGTAGGTCAACCATCGAAGATGGACATATGATCGAGGAGGGGTTTTCTAGCTCGCCAGTAGTGACCTAAGGACTAAAACCCTACTCAAAAACACTAATTAGATAATAATTAGTAAAATTAAACCTTTATATTTAAAATTAATAAATCGACATTTGAAATTAATTGAATAATTAAAATATAAAAACTATTTGATAGTTAAATTATAAAATATATAATAAATAAAAATTATTTAAGAGATAAAAGTATACTATTTTTATTTAACATATTTATAAGCTAAATATTAAATTAGACCTGATCAATTATAAATAGATAAGTAAAATATATTAATTCAAAAATTAAGATATTTTAAGATTGTAAATTACAATATTGCATGCGTGGGTTATAAATTAAGAAATATAATAATTTTTGCATCAGTAATAAATGATAGAATTGAGAAAATTGTAAATAAATAATAATAAACAACATGCGATAGGTATTGCATGAACATAATTAATGATGTGTATTTCAAAATTAAATAAGATAAATTAGCTGATTTTCAAGGAAATAACAAAAGAATAAAATATTTGAAAAATTAATAGATGACTAAAGATCTATTTTCAAAACTAAATGCAAAATTCATGCACTCAAAGTTTTAACTGGCATAGTTAGAACTATTTTCCACCATAACATCTTCCCCTCAATTGTTGTCCTATAGTCGTAGTTAGCAGACAAAGTGTATTAAAAAGAGAAGAGACATGTAACTACTGCAACGTGAGGCAACACACCAACTCTCCTTGACCATGCCTAGCTAAGTTTGGAAGGGTATCCTTGAATATGGTTTTGAATTTTGACAATTGGTGTAGTGGGAAGAGTATATCATTTGAGATCATAATGTTAAGAGTTCAAATCTCACTATGTGTGTAAAATTTAGTTCTGATCATTTGGCTTTTGACTTTTTTATTTACAAAATAAAATAGAGAATTGGTACAGAGAAGAATACAATAATAGTAGATAGAGATTATTTGGAATTCTTAATATTAGTAATTTTCTAATTGAAGATTGATTAAAGAAGTTGATTTTTATATGGAAAGAAAATTAAAACAATTAAGAAATATATATATTAAATATTATTCCGATATTAATCCAGGGAGGGTTAATTTTTCTTTCTACGAGGAATGCTTATGGATCAGGGTGCTTTTTTATGGGTTAACTAGGGAAGGGTGATTTTTCTTCACCTCCCCAATAGGGTAATGATGACCATCATAATTATTTATTTTTCTCCCTGTTATAATGCATGTAGTTAGTCCAACCGGGATGAGTTGTTAGTTCTATATGAATGCCCAAGTTCCTTTCCTTCCAGTTGGTACCAACTTGCTAGGATACTTCGTTGTGAGGGATGGGAGCTTATCAAGAGCACCGGGTAGCTTATGCTTCATTTGGTTGGGTGTATAAAATGTCTGGGGTGTATGTCTAGCATCTGGTTTGTGAGAGGAAGTTTGTCCAGGACAACGAAGATGATACATCCAAAGACAAAGAATCAAAGATTTTAGATAAATTTTATGCAATTATCATATTATACATACATATTTTATCTTATTGTAAAAGACCAGAATGGTCACATGTAAAAGTTATGTAAAAGACCTATAAGGTCAATGATGTAATGCAACGGGAAGTCGCCATGCAATGTAACTTAAAAAAGAAAAAAAAGAAAAGCTACTAACATACTAACCCACTAACATCCATGATTTACTTTTCGTAGATTAGTTTTATTTTCTGCATGCATGCATGTTCGTGTATAATTTTCAGTTTGTTGATTTGATTATGCATTTTGCATGTTAATCTAAATCGTAATGACCCATGCACACATTTTCCTTCTATGCATGCCCACATTTAACTCGATATCATAATTAATTATGGTTTATTCATGTTATTTAATCTTCATGTGCACTTTACTTTTGTTACTTTTACTACATGCATATTTGGTTATCACATGTGAGACATGAGATGCATGGATATTCAGTTCACTTATCTATTACTTGCATGTCAGTTATCATAAAATTTGCATGTGCATTAATCGGTAATTTAATTTAATTATGAACATGAGTTACTATGGTGGTTTAACTAGGGTTAGGACAAGTGGGTCCTTACACCTTTCCTAGAGTTTATTGCTTGCTTCGTTGGTTGCTAAGTCAGCTACCTTTTTGCCCTTGGTGCCCTATTCTAGATGGTCTGTACTGGCGGTTGTGGCTGCTGGTTGGGGCTTGTATTTGCAGAACCCTTGTTTTGGTGATAAGAGATTAGATTCTCTTTTGGTGTGCTACACCATGGCCCTCCTTTGATCTATTTGGGTCTCAGAGTTTGTTTTCTTCACCCTTCGCTTTGAGGGGAGTTTCTTCTCTTGGCCCTATTGCCTTGGCCATTTCCAAAAGCCCTATGGAGGTGGGCTTCCTCTGGCTACCTTTCAGCTAGAGAAACCTTCTGTGGAGGTGGCTGCTTGTGCAGAGACTTTTAGTGCATTCCGAGATTATGAAGATTGGTAGCCCTAACATTAAGATATGGCCTGTCCTTTTTCAAGTTGGTGTCCTAGTGTGTGGATACCTACAACCTGGGGATCCTGGGCTTGGTATGGGTGATCTTGATGGTGATGCAATGGTTTCTTTGGACCCATGCTTTTATTTGGGAACTTCACTCAGTGTTTTTGGGTGTTTCCTTATGGTGAATGCCTTTTGTGTTATGTTGGGCTATAGTGGGGAAATGCCCTGCATGGAACTTGTTGGGCCTTGCGGGTGGCTACAGAATGAGGTCTTCTTCCCCAAGTGTTTTATTCATTGTGATTAATGTTGATGGTGCCTGTCCCAATTTTAGGTGCTAGGAGCTATGGTTTTTGGAGTTGGATAGTGGTGGTTTCTACCAACACCATTGAGTTTCTTTTTGTATTCTCGATGAGACTATCCATTTTGGTTTGTGTGGATAGTAGTCTTGTTATCTCCATTGGCCTAGAGTTTGATATTAGTTTTCAAGGGTTAGCTCTGACCTATGTTAGTTTTTGGTTATGGATTGGCATTTGTTTCAGGTTGGTGCTCACTTTTGAGGCTACTTTGGAGGTTGTTTTTGCCTGTTTTGAGGTGAGGTGTGTTTCATTCACAAAGACAAGAGTTTGGCTTCATCAATTCCCTTTTTTTTCTTTCGTAAATCCTATGGAGGTGGATGTGTCCCCTATAGAGGTGGTGATTGGATTTTTGAAAGAGGTTGATGGTTTTTCATGGTGGTCTTCTCTTCTTTGAGGTTGTTTGACTATTAGATGGACTCTCAGTTGGCTCTCTACTCAAGTAGTCTTCTCCTTTTCTATTAGGGGGTTAGTGCTGGATCATGGGGGGCCAAAAAGTGGTGATATGAAAAAAATAGCCTTCTCTACTTGCCTAAAAACATGAAAATCCATGTTGACTTTTTACTTGGCCTGGGTGTCAGTACACCTTGGCATGGTAAACACCTAGGTAAATCGGATATCGGATAAAATTAGATATCTGATATTATCCAATAATATCGGATATCCAATTTTATAGGTAATTTTAGATTAAAAAATAAATTATATAATATATAATGTAATATAATAATATATTATATATTATATATTATATATTATATAATATATTATTATATTATATTATATATTATATATTATATAATATATTATTATATTATATATTATATATTATATAATATATTATTATATTATATTATATATTATATATTATATAATACATAATATATAATATAATACAAGATTATAAAATATTATATTATATTATATAATACGTATTATATAACAATATAATAGTATATTATATTATTATATAATACATATTATATTATATAATATATAATATATAATATATAATATATTATTATATTATTATATTATAATATAATATTACATTATATATAATATAATATATTATTATATTATATAATATAATGTTATTTCTAAATAATTTAAGTATAAAAATTGGATATCCAATTTTCTGAGACAATATAATTAGTGTGAAAGCTCGTGAGTTATTTTTAACCCATGGGCTACATGATATTTTTGGAATCCAATATTCGGTCGGACTTGATATCTGGTTATTGGACCCAAATTTGCTAAAAAATACATTAAAAGGTAGGATTTTTATTGTTTTCAATCATTTTCATTTAATTTTTGTATTTTTTTAATGTTTATTTGTTTTTTCATTGAAAATATGCTTTTTTTTCATGAAAACTAGTTTTTTTTAAATCAAATACAAAATTGTTCAAATTTATTAACTAAATTCAATTGTTTACATTCAATTAGGTTAAAAATGGGGAATAACAGTGAAAACATTGATCAACCACAACCGCAACAACCAAACCATCCTTTGCCAAACCCTCCCTCAATTCGGGATTTACTTGCACAAAATTTGAACCAATTGAGAGGGATTGTAGATGTCTATCATTTGATCCCTTGACTAAACCCAATGTTTGATCCCCTCACGTCGATCATAAAGAGTACGGAAACCATCACTGAGGAGCATAATGCCGCTCTTTTGTGGCCAGATTCTATGAGGGAACAATATGCAGATGGCTTGTCCTATAAGGAGATCAAGGATCTTGAGAAATCCAAAGGCGCTATCACCACATTGTTTGTGAATCCTTGTATTGGTCAACGCGTAGACCCCCCAAAACAAAACTTTCTATTAAATGGTGCACAAATGATGGTATAGTGAAAAAAAATTTGGATCATTGGTGGATGGTTTTCGACAAATCACCCAACAACAATCTTGATGTGCCCTTCTACTTCATAAAAAAATTGTATACTGAGTTTGTTTTACGAAAACATGTGAACTACTTTGATATCTAACCTTTCTAGGGTGTGGGTTTAGGTATGCCCCAAAATAGACTTGGGGTAGTCAGAGTAGTCCAGGGCCCATATCTCTCACCTCCTTCTATTGATCCCCCACCTCCAATGCAGCATCCAAATATCATTTGTGTGGTAGCATCACAGACCATATCGGCTATTCACTCTTTGAGTAGCCTTTTTTTTCTCAGACTAGGTCAGTAGCTCAACCTACTTTTGATGGTAGTGGTACATCCGGTGGTGCTAATATGTCCTCCTTGGCTCCACACATTTGCGTACCCCATAGTTGTGTCATGTGTGGGCACATATGCTTGGGTCCAGTTGGACAACCTGTTGATCCTCCTGCGCATAGTGCAGATTATGAGGTGCATGAGATGCACGATGCAACATATGTTATGACACCGACTGGAGGATACACTGGGGAGTCCTCACATGCTAGAGGTGAGGAGGCATCTTCATCATACATTGATGATGTAGTGGTAAGATTTGTATTTTCACAGTTTATTCTATATTTTAAATAAATATTTATAATCTAGATAATATTAAGTACTAATTTTTATTTACATGGTCTATTCAATAGTTGATGACCGAGGAGGATTTGACATGGATCCAGGAGGGAACCTTGATGGCCATTTCATTTGGCCTTGATAGCTTGACGGTACATATATTATTGCACCTAGTTGTTTGTATTTTATTGTATATACATGCTCATCATTTATATTGGTATTAATTATATTATGTAGTAACTTGCATGTATATCTTATTTTACTCTTGTAGGGCACAAGCAGCGTGAGTGCGGGGCTATGTGATTTAGGATTTGGTAGTGCAGTTGGAGACAAGGGAAAGGTAATTGAATACAAATATGATTAAAAGAATAATTTAAATAAATTATAGTGATTATACATGTCCAAACATAGATTCATAGTTTCATATACTTGTTGTGCATATGTACAAAGAATTCTTGGCTTCACATCCTTGTTGACTACACCCACTATACTTGAAGATGATGAAGAAGAAGAGATGCCTCGAGTACATGTGTGCTTATTTTATTTTGTGTTTAGTAGATATAATTTGTTATTATCATTGACAATTATATGCCAACTTGTATCAATGTCATGTTTGTGAACATATGTAGGTTGCGTATGAAAATATTGAAAACATACCTCCTCTACCGAAGACATACATCAAAATTTTTGCAAAACCAAAGATAAAACATGGAGATGAGGTAAACAAGAATAGTTAAATTATAGTTCATTTTTATGTTAACTTTTCGAATGTGAGTTATATAATATAACTAATCTTAATTGTGTTTTGTTTTTTCTTGTGCAAGATCCTTAAAAGCCGAGCAGTGTGACAAAGATCGATTTTGATGATCCATGAACAACTTAGGATGTTATAGATAGTTTTGGGATGCTTACATGTCTAGTTGGCATGTATATTTTGTATATGGACATACATTCATGTATATAGACATACATTTTGTTTGATTTGGTGTTTATGCCATATTTGTGTATGGACATACACTGGTAATCATTTCATGAAATTTTGATGTATACAAAAGTTGATATTTGATCATATAAATTATTGGTAATCTGTGCATGGTGTTATAATGGAAATCTTTAATCTTCATTCCAATAATTAAGAATTGTTAATAATGGTTATTTAATGAACAATAAAATTGATGACCAATACAATTTATTTAATGAACAATACAATACAATTCATTTAATGAACAATAAAATTCATGAACAATACAATTCATTTAATAAACAATACAATAAAATTCATTATTACCCTATGCATGCTCCTATTCCCCCCCCAACTCGGTCGAACACTCGAGGTCATATCCTACCGACATCATCCCTTGAGCACCCTAAGTGCTAAAAATTATCAACCTTTGACGGGCCCTAACTTGGAATCTGTGGCACCTGCGAATGATCTGTTTGAACCTACGGGTCCAAGAGAGGGGTCTCTACAAAATCCTATCTTGATTTTTCAAGTTTCCCTATGGTTTTATTAGGGTAGCATTTTTCGGTTGGCAAAAAAATCATCAGTCTCATTCAATCGAATGTTGTCGCATGACCAATTTCTCGTTCTTCTCGTCATGATAATGAACTGTCAGCTCAAACATGTGCAGTTAGGCATTATTACCCTATGCATGCTTCTATTTTTCCCCCCCACTTGTCTGAGCGCTCATGGTCATACCCTACCGGCGTCGTCCCTTGAGCACCTTAAGTGCTAAAAAATATCAAAATTTGATTGGCCCTAACTCAAAATCCATGACACCTACGAATGATCTATTTGAACCTACGGGTCCACAAGAGGGGTCCCTACAAAATCCTATCTCGGTTTTTCAATTTTCCCTATGGTTTTATTAAGGCAGCATTTTTTCAGTTGGCAAAAAATTCGTCAGTCTCATTTAATCAAATATTGTCGCGTGGCCAATTTATTGTTCTGCCTATCGTGATAACGAACCATCAACGCTGACATGTCTAGTTAGGCATTATTACCCTATGCATTCCCCTATTTTTCTCCCCCACTCGGTCGAACTCTCAGGGTCATACCCTACCAGCGTCGTCCCTTGAGTACCCTAAGTGCTAAAAATTGTCAAACTTTGATGGGCACTAACTCAGAATCTGTGGTACCTATGAACAAACCATTTGAACCTATGGGTCCACAAGAGGGGTCCCTACAAAATCCTATCTCTATTTTTCAATTTTCTCTACGGTTTTATTAGGGTAACATTTTTTCAGTTGGCAAAAAAAACCTCAGTCTCATTCAATCGAATGTTGTCGTGTGGCCAATTTCTCGTTTTACTCATCATCATAACAAACCATTGGCTATGAAATGTCTAGTTAGGCACTATTACCCTATCTCCTATTCCCCCCCCCCCACTTGGTCAAACTCTCAGGGTCATACCCTATCGACATCGTCCCTTTAGCATCCTAAGTGCTAAAAATTGTCAAACTTTGTTGGGCCCTAACTCAGAATCCATGGAACCTGTGAACAATCCATTTGAACCTACGAGTCCATGGGAGGGCTCCCTACAAAATCCTATCTCGATTTTTATTGTTTCTTTATGGTTTATTAGGGCAACATTTTTAGATTTGGCGAAAAAATTGTCAGTCTCATTGAATCAAATGTTGTCACGTAGCCAATTTCTTGTTCTCCTCATCATGATAATGAATAGTTGGCTTAGAAATGTCTAGATAGGCATTATTACCCTATGCATTCTCCTCTTTTCCCCCCCACTTGGTTGAACTATTGGGGTCATACCCTACCAACGTCGTCCCTTGAGCACCCTAAGTGCTAAAAATTGTCAAACTTTGATGAGCCCTAACTCGGAATCCATGGCACATGCAAACAATCCATGTGAACCTATGCATCTAAGAGAGGGGTCCCTACAAAATCCTATCTCGTTCTTCAAGTTTCCCTATGGTTTTATTAGGGTAGCATTCTTTCGGTTGGCAAAAAAATGGCCAGTCTCATTCAATCAAATGTTGTCGTGTGGCCAATTTCTCGTTCTTGTCATCATGATAATGAACCATCAACTTAGACATGTCTAGTTAGGAATTATTATCATATGCATTCTCCTATTCCCCCCCCCCACTCGGTCAAACACTCAGGGTCATACCCTATTAACATTCTCCCTTGAGCACCTCAAGTGCTAAAAAATGTCTAACTTTGACGGGCCCTAACTCAGAATCCGTGGCACCTGAGAATGATTTGTTTGAACCTACAGGTCCACAAGAGGTGTCCCTACAAAATCCTATCTTGGGTTTTCAAGTTTCCCTACGGTTTTATTGGGGCAACATTTTTCTAGTTGGCGAAAAAATCGCCTGTCTCATTCAATGAAAAATATAGATAAACAAGCATTACAATATAGACATATAATGATCATCAATATTTGCATGTATTGTATACACATAATTACCATTACACTGGCATGTGACATCCATGAAGCGATATGCAAACATGATTTTTTTCATTATCAATACAACTACACCAATGTACTCATGTACAAATACATTGTATATCATCAATATAACTAAACCAATTTGCTCATGGATATTGTATATCATCATAAAAAAGTTACATTAATTCACATCCATATACAAATACAACATCCCACTTCATCTACATTAGACATCCTCATGTCCTAAGAGAAAAGATTACGTACATCAATGCCTGCATATAAATGAAGACCAAAATAAGTAACCTTTTTATGTGGAATGAATGTGCTACCAGAAACAAATTATAACACTAAATACAAATTATTTTTCCAAATTATAAATATATCATTTGAAACAATTTTAAGATGTACAAGATTGTATAATTATGAAACTTACCAGTTTCTCTGCATAGTATACAAGTATAACTTTCAAGAAAGATGCATGTTGATTAAAGTCCTTCTCACTATATTTCTTTGCATGGTTGAAGACGATGGTAGATATGATCATTTCTAAATAGAAATAAATTCACTTGACTTAGTGTTTATGCACAAAATTTAATCTCATTAATGCACAAAGGAATGTGTACCATCACCAAGAGTAAACTAGTCAACGGTGAATGATCTAGCATGAACCTGTATTTTTCAGAATTGTTAGTCTACATATAAAATGCATGGATGAACATAAAGGCTTTATGATAATCATCTCAACTGAAATGCATGATAATAAATGAAAAGGTGGGATTATATACCATAAAAATAAGTCCCTTCAAATTATATCAAGAGAACCCACTATGTAGAAGCAAAAATCATAATGCGATATTTTTGTATATCATAAAAAAATGCCTGTATGAGCATAAAGGTTTTGCGATAATTATATCATCAAAAATTTTCAAATAGTGTTGTCTTATAAAAAAAATTGTAAATTTCATCAAATGCATGATAATAAGTTGTGTTGCAAAAATATGTCCCTTCCAATTATATCGAGTGTACCCGCTATGTGCATCCAAAAACCGTGTTGCCAAAAAAAAACGTTCATCAATAGACCTATATTATGAACACATCCTTAATATACACATAACAAACTTGAAAATTAAGATTTAATGATCATTGTTTAAAATGAAATGCATGATAAAAAAATAAGGCACCATTAAAGACCTACTACTTAAATATGCCTGAAGGTTCACCTCTTTGCTTAAGAGTATCCAGTATTGCTTCATGATCAAGAGTAGTCACTGTCCATAGCTCTTTGGTCTTCAGTTTTGATTTATGCTTCAAGAACTTGTTTGAATTAGATTGCCAAAATTGTTGAATCTCCTCCTTCAGATTGTTAGTCAACTTTCTATCAATATGTGGAAGCCTCCCACAAAAAGCCCAAGTATCATGTTGAAGTGGATTGTTAATTCTTTGTCTTTGTGCAAGTGCTCTATCAAAAGTTTTATGGTTTATGTTAAAATCAACAGAAGTTTGTCTCATTTGACGAGCCTTCCTCAATTGATGGCTTACTAAAGAGGTTTTAATCACTCTTCAAGTGGATCTCTTATCTCTTTCTTTGGTATTCTTTCTAATAAAATTGAGAGCGTCAAATAGATTTTTGGCAATAATAGAATTTCTCTCCATCTTCTTGTTCACACGAATCTTCAATTTGTTTAGCAATAGTCTCATCTTTATCATCTTTAGCAATTGGACAAAGGGTTGGCATTGCTTGTTCAATGTCTTATTGCTAAAATTTTGGTCGAAAAGATGTGTATCCCACAACCGAACGATTCTTATTGACTTCTTGCTTTCAAGATTCACAATAATGTTCTCATCAATTTCAAGTAACCATTTTGGGGTTCTTGAAGGTATTGGAAGTCGAAATTGTCTTTCATCCATGAGAAGGTCTTCATTTCTAAAGTAATTAGGTGTTACATAATGTTCACTTGGTTGAGCAATTCCACCTTCAATGTCAAAGTTTTCTACATTTTCACCTCGAATGTCAAAATTTTCCACATGTTCACCTCCTATGTCAAAATTTCCTACGTTTTCACCTTCATTGTCAAATCCAAAATTTTTAATTTCCATTCTCATGTCATGTTGAGCATTTTCATTATCACTTTCAACATTTTCAACATATTGAAATTTTTTACTTTATATATCTACATTTTCATTTTCAATAACTTGTTCAACATTTTCAGATTCAATTTCCTCTTCACTTGAAGTAACATTAGCAATATTTAACATACCTTGTCTTCTCCTCCTATGACCTTCTCTATTTCTTTCTCTATACACTTGAATTTGGTCATTTGAAATTTTTCTTCTACGCTTAGACTTCCGACGACTACTACTCCCCATTTACCTCCATAAAGATGCTCCTAAATGATTGACAATGTAAGTTTTGACTTTCGGAATCTCTCAAAAGAACAAATTTATCTCAACTTATCTGAAAACCCGTGATCATTGACAAAAAACAAAATGTGAAGACTGTGGGCCATTGGAATCAACAAAATGGCCCACAGGGCTCTTTTTTATTTACAAAAATCAAATATCCAATTTTAATGTATAAATTTGTGGTCCCAATTTTTTTTTTTGTTGCCCCCATTTCTTTTACTATTGCCACATTAATGGCAATGACAGAAATTGGATATCCGATATTATTACTCATATTTTAGAGAGAGATATATTATGGGAGAGGGGGAGAGAGAGAGAGAGAGAGAGAGAGAGAGAGAGAGAGAGAGAGAGAGAGAGAGAGAGACCACGACCCCTTAGGACACCATATGACACATAACAACATAAATTGGTGTCGTAAGGGGTCATATGGTGTCCTAAGGGTTCATATAAGACAATATGACCCCTTAGGACACCATATGACCCATAACGACCCAATATGGTGTCTTAATGGGTGATATGGTGTCCTAAGGGGTCATATAGTGTCCGATGACCCATTGGGAAACAATATGACCCATAATGACAAAACTTGGTGTCTTAAGGGGTCATATGGTGTTCCAAGGGGTCGTAGGACACAATATGACCCCTATGGACACCATATGACTCATAATGACCCAATATGGTGTCATAAGGGGTCGTATGTTGTCCTTTGGGGTCATATGGTGTCCCATGACCTCTTTGGACACCATATGACCCATAAAAACACAAATTGGTGTCTTAAGGGGTCATATGGTGTCCTAAGGGGTCGTAGGACATAATATGACCCCTTAGAACACCATATGATGAATAATGACCCAATATGGTGTCTTAAGGGGTCATATGGTGTCCTAAGGGGTCGTAGGACACAATATGACCCCTTAGGACACCATAGGACTCATAACAAGACACTTTGGTATCTTAAGGGGTCATATGGTGTCCTAAGGGGTTGTAGGACACAATATGACCCCTTAGAACACCAAATGACCCATAATGACCCAATATGGTGTCTTAAGGGGTCATACGGTGTCATAGGACATAATATGACCCCTTAGGACAACATAGGACCTATAACGACCCAATATGTTGTCACAAGGGGTTGTATGTTGTCCTTAGGGGTCATATGGTGTCCCATGACCCCTTAGGACACAATATGACTCTTATAGACACCATAAGACTCATAACAACCCAATATGGTGTCATAAGGGGTCATATGGTGTTCTAAGGGGTTGTAGGATACAATATGACCCCTTAGGACACCATATGACCCCTAATGACACCATATGGTGGCATAAGGGGTCATATGACCCATAACAACACTGTATAGAGTTGTAAAGGGTCATATTGTATCCTAAGGGGTCATATGGTATCTTAAAGAGGTCATATGACATAATATGACCCCTTAGAATACAATATGACCCATAGTGGCACAATTTCATGTCTTAAGGGGTTATATGGTGTCCTAAGGGGTTGTAGGACACAATATGACCCCTTAGGACACCATAGGACCCATAACCTCTCTCTCCCTCTCCCCTAATATCTTTATCTCTCTCCCTTCCCTCTCCCCATCTCTCTTGCTTCATGCTCCCCATCTCTCTCTCTCTCTCTCCTAATCTCTCTATCTCTCTCCCTTCCCCCTCCCCGTCTCTCTCTCTCTCTCTCTCTCTCTCTCCCTAATATCATATACGAATTTATTTATAAATTAATATATTAAAATATTATATATTAATAAATAATAGATTAATTATGCAAATTTAGTTAGTGAATTTACTTATTAAAATCGGTTATCTAATTTTTGTTGTACAAATTTCAAATTTCAAATTTCAAATTTTGGCTCGGGAATGCTTTGGGATTTGGCTTGGAAGTGACAAGCCTAGAAAGTCAACTGAAAAAACATGTTTTATAGTATTCCTTGGTTTTCTAGACTTTACATTGGTGGCTGACGACTTTTTTGTAAAACGAAAAGTGTTTTTTAAGGACATTCTTAGCTTTCCAACAATATAAGGCTTGTCTTATTTCGAATTTAATAAATAATTATTATTTATTTTCTAATTGAATTTTGACAATAGTCTTGATTGATAAGCTGGTTGAAAAACACTCAACTTTCAAATGGTATAACATTTTTTGAATCCGAAACATGCATCACATCCTATGCTTCATCTACTATAGGGAAATTTTTTTTAAAAAAAATCATAAGGTTTTGACCAAGTTAAGGTGGTTAGACGTAGGAGTTTCTGAATTTTTGAAAAGTTGTAGTAAAAATTTCATAAATAATTATTTACTTTATAAAAAATTATAAAAATGTATCTGTCACATTCGGACATGAGTCTAATACTTATGTTATAAAATAATATTATAATTTGATTGTGATTAGGGTGGTTAGACATACATCTAATTCTTATCTTTGTCCTGAAATTTTATTACCACTGCATTGAAATTTGAAATTTTCATCAAATAGGATTTATTTGTTTCAAAAAA
Organism: Cryptomeria japonica; assembly: GCF_030272615.1. Lineage (NCBI taxonomy): Eukaryota > Viridiplantae > Streptophyta > Pinopsida > Cupressales > Cupressaceae > Cryptomeria > Cryptomeria japonica. The sequence goes on along the minus strand of NC_081405.1, from coordinate 245,885,017 downwards.
CAACTAGTAGCTTAAAAACTACATTTAATTTTCTATAGATTCTCTTGTTACATATTTTAAAAATAATTTTCACAACTTATTCAAATTTTCATGTCAAGTTGCATAACTCTAATTTTATGAAATTTCATTGCCACTTAAGGGCCTGTTTGGGCACACCATGATCCTGCACATACCCTAGGTGAAAAGGGGTTTTGTTGATGTAGATTTGACTTCCTAGTGGGGGTGGCCACTGTGATATTTTGGTTGATATGTGGAGCCTCTCATCCCCCTTATAAGGTTGCACCACCCTATGGGTTTTCTTCTTATTTCTCTTTGTAAGAGTCTTTTGATTCAGTGTTGATTTAGGCCTTTTTGGTCTCAGGGATGTAAGTTTTTGTGGCCTCCTTCCTTTTGCAGCCTTTGGGTTGATGTTGTCTATAGTCATTTGGACCTGTGTGCTTTGGAGGCCCTATTGTGGCCTCTTTTGTTCTTTGGACTGAGCACCTCTAATTTTTTGGTTCTGTAAAAGGTCAAGGCACTATAATCCTTTCTTTCATAATCAAAACATTTAAATGTTCTAATGGTCTTAGATTTTCATATAAACCTTGCTAATACATTATATACAATACAAACTTCAGAAAACAAATATCAATATAAAATGTAACCAAATAATCAATGTTTTCTTTATAAAATGCTTTGGTTGCAGCCTTTTACCTAGCAAAAATAAAATAAAAATAAATTTTTTGTTTTAGAAAAGAAATAAAAAATATAAAAATATTGAAATTTATAGAACAAGCATAACCTAAAAAATTTAGCTCTGCAGTTTAAAATTTAATACAATTTCAATTAATTCTCCTAACAATTTGCTACCTTGGAAGTGGGAAGAGATAGGACTGGTCATAGGTCATTTTGTCATAGGTGATTTTACTTAATGTTTACTAATGTTTTTGCAGAGCCTACATTGCAAGTCATTGTGCAAAATAAAGCAATAGTTGCTCAAGAAGCCATCTTTGCAAAAAGGGCCCATTCTTCAATTGTCCCTTGCAAAGATTTCTACTGGCTTAGAATATAGTGGCTCCTCTTACCTATAGTCAACTTTTGTGTGGCATGTTCTTCTAATTTGGCTTGTTTTTTACAAGCTTCGGTTGGGCCTACTGTGAGCTTCATGATTTCAATTTGTTCAATTTGTCAGATTTGGATATTTTCTTTTTTCTTTTTTCTCTTTTGCTTTTTTTCTATGTTGGGTTTTGGTGTTGTTCTTCTTTCTTCTTTTAAAAAAAAAAATTACACATCTTTCTTCTTTTTCTTTTTTACTTACAGTTAAATAAAAATAAAATTACACATCTTTCTTCTTTTCTTTTTTTCTTACCTTTTTAAAAAAAAAAAAATTACATCTGATCTGTTCTTCTTTTTTCTTTTTTGCTTACCTTGGTTTGCAATTCATCTATTTTTTTTCCTTCAGCTATCATGGATGTAGTTCAAAGCTTCCATGACAGTATGAGAATGCCTATAGATAAGAAAAGTAGAAGATTAATTATAGTTAGAAGATTCACAAATTTGTTAAAAAATAACAAGAATACTCTATTTGAAGATTTTTATAAAATTCAATGCTAAAATAATTTGCTAAGTATCAAGAATTGCCTAATATGCTACATAGATTTTTAAATTAATATGCTATAATTTCACTTTATTCTAAACCAATGTCAAGGTAAGTAATTGTACACTCCAGGATTTTCCTTATCCTGGAATGTAAAGATTACTTACCTAAAAATCTAGTGCGAAAATAATCTCTCTCTCTCTCTCTCTCTCTCTCTCTCTCTCTCTCTCTCTCTCATCTCTCTCTCTCTCTCCTCTCTCTCTCTCTCCTCTCTCTCTCTCTCTCTCTCTCTCTCCCCTCATCCTCCCTCCTTCTCCCCATTCCCTCTCTCCCTCTCCCTTCCTCCATACCCCTTCTTCTCTCTCTCTCTCTCTCTCTCTCTCTCATCTCTCTCTCTTCCTCTCTCTCATCTCTCTCTCTCCTCCCTCTCCTCCTTCCATCTCTCCCTCTCCCTCCCTCTCCCTGCCTCATACCCCTTATTCTCATCCCACCCTCTCTCCCTCTCTCTACCTTCCCTCCCCCCTCTTCTCTCCCTCTCTCCCTCTCTCTCCCTCTCCTCTCCCTCCCTCTCCTCTACCTTCTCTCTTCTCTCCCTCTCTCTCCTCCCCCTCCCTCCTCTATCTCTCTCTCTCTCCCTTCCTCTACCTCTCTCTCTCTCCCCTCCCTCTACCTCTCACCCTCTCTCTCCCTTCCCCCCTCTATCTCCCTCTCTCCCTCTCTCCTCCTCTCTCTCCCTCCCCACCCTCTTCCTTCCTCTCTCCCCTCTCTCCCTCTCCCTCCTTTTGCCTCTCCCACTCCTTTCCCATACCCCTTCTCTCCCACCCACTCTCCTCTCTCCCTCTCTCTCTCTCTCTCTCTCTCTCTCTCTCTCTCTCTCTCTCTCTCTCTCTCTCTCTCTCTCTCTCTCTCTCTCTCTCTCTCCCTCTACCTTCCTCCATACCCTTTCTTCTCTCCCAACCCCCCCCTCTTCTCTCACTCTCTTCCTCCCTCTACCTCTCTCCCTCTACCTCTCCCTTCCCCCCTCTTCTCTCCCTCTTCTCTCCCTCTCTCTCTCTCTCTCTCTCTCTCTCTCTCTCCCTCTACCTTCCTCCATACCCTTTCTTCTCTCCTAGCCCCCCCTCTTCTCTCACTCTCTCCCTCTACCTCTCCCTTTCCCCCCTCTTCTCTCCCTCTCTCCCTCTTCTCTCCCTCCCCCCCCTCTCTCTCTCTCTCTCTCTCTCTCTCTCTCTCTCTCTCTCTCTCTCTCTCTCTCTCCCTTCCTCTACCTCTCTCTCTTTCTCCCCCTCCCTCTACCTCTCACCCTCTCTCTCCCTTCCCCCCTTTTCTCTCCCTCTCTCCCTCTCTCTCCCTCTCCCTCCTTCCTCCTTCCCTCTCTCCCTCTCCCTCCTTCCCTCCTTCCCTCTCTCCCTCTCTCTCTCCCTCTCCTCTCTCTCCCTTCCCCCCTCTTCTCTCCTTCTCCCTCTCTCTCCCTCTCCCTCCTTCCCTCCTTCCCTCTCTCCCTCTCTCTCTCCCTCTCCTCTCTCTCCCTTCCCCCCTCTTCTCTCCTTCTCTCCCTCTCTCTCCCTCTCCCTTCCCCCATACCCCTTCTTCTCTCCCACCCCACCTCTCTCTCTCTCTCTCTCTCTCTCTCCCTCCTTCCCTCCTCCCCTCCTCCCCTCTCTCCCTCTCCCTCTCTCCCTCTCTCTCTCCCTCTCCTCTCTCTCCCTTCCCCCCTCTTCTCTCCCTCTCTCCCTCTCCCTTCCTCCATACCCCTTCTTCTCTCCCACCCCCCTCTTCTCTCTCTCTCCCCCCCCCTCGACCGCTCTCAATAACATGTACAAGGTACTCAAACTATTAGTTCCCTGCCCTGCCATAACTTTTTTAAGGCTTAGTAGCACATGCACGGTACTTATTACTTATAAGCACATACGGGGCACTATTCCCTATATTCGTTACCCTGTGATAACATTTTTTAGGCTTAGTAGCATGTATGCGCTACTTATTAGCCCAGAATGGGGAAAAAAAATACCATTGGGCTTGTCAACATTTATGGTCTAACAACACATACGTGGTTTATAGACATAGTTCTAGTTGCCCAAGAGCCTCAATGACCTCAAAAGAAGTTTTTGAGGTCGTTGAAGGCCCCACTGGAACTGTTTCTGTACTTCTATTACTGTTGTATACATAAAATTAAGTGAATTTTTCGTTTTTGCATGATTTCAAATGATTGAATTGTTGTTTTTATTAGTTTTTTGTTTTTACATGGTTTCAAATGATTGAATTGTGATTGTCTAATAGTTTGATTCCAAAAAATAGTGATAAGATGCATATTTATGGTTATTTATTTATTTTCGAACTTTTCTTTACATATATATGTAATATGATTCTATTTAGGTCAACTGATATCAACCTTGGGAAAGAACAAGCAAGGAATGATGGAACAATGAGAGGCTCAAAAGGAAAGACAAAGGCAATGTATGAAGAAATTGCATGACATAAGAACAATGGGAGAAGAAGGTATGTCATACTCAACATCTCAATTCGATTTACCAAATGAATATAATGCACCTAATGCAATTGAAGAAGAAACATTTGATAATTTACCATTTGAACCTAATGCAATTGAAGAAGATACCGCATTGAATAATCAATTAAATGATGAACATATTACACCTTCTCTACTTGATGAATTGAATGCACATAATGCACCGATGTTAACGCCTCCTATAATCATTCGTAGGAAACCAAAGTAACTAATTCACATTGATGAGAATATATTGAAGTCAATGCCCAATAAAATGAATGAATGAACTTGTAGGAGAATGGTTAAAACAATATGACAAAACTATTTTAAAAACTTAAATCAAACCGCAAGATGTCAATTAATTGTTCAAATGATTAAAAATTTGAATTTTAGAGAGACAATGAAAATTCTAGGCCTGAGATCATCTGAAAGTAACAATGAAAGAACTATTGTCAGAAATCTATTTGATGCATATCAATATATTGGTTCAAAATCACATAGTAAAGATTCAAATGCTACTCGATGTGTCATTACATCAACCATAATGAGCAAGAAAATAAAAAAAGATCATTTGATAAGCAAAACAAGTAAGTCATTAAACGTTAGTAGAACAACATTAAGTAAAGCATTAAAGAGGTGAGAAAAAATAGAGGAACCTAACAATAATTCTCTTTGGGCATTCTCAGGTAGACTACCATGCAAAGACAAGGTTGTTGTAGATGCACTAAAAACATTAATTGAAATTTTCTGGCATGACAACACATGAGTATCGCCCAACCAAAGAGATGTTGTTAGAAGGTGAATTGCGTATAAAAATCATAAGCCACATGAGAAACACTATTTGGATATGACTCAAACTAAATTTTATGAAAGATTCCTTCAAAGGTTTCCTCAAATAAAAATTTCTCAAAGATTTTTTGAAATGGAAAAACCTTTTTATATTAAGATTAATCATGTATGCACCACATGTTGTTGTAGGATGCATATTGAATTTTCCATGCATTATGATATGTCATATTTGTTCTACTTTGCACACTAATGATATTTTGCAGGAATGTAATATACAAGCACCTCCTAAGTCGGCAAGAGAATTTATTTCAAGTGTGCTATGTAATAGACATGATGGTTGCATTTATTATAAGATTCCTTGTTTTGAAGGTTCTTGTGCTATATGTGGTGGTTTGCAATGTTTACCAAGATGCATACATTTGGAGAGAATACATGAAATTGGTACGAAACTAGTTTCTTTCGAAAAATACAAGACAATCGCATATGGAGTTAAAGATGGAAAAGATTTGAAGAGATGTGAGTTAGTGAAAAATGATATATGTGTAGCTCAATTTATGAAAATGTTTCAAGAGAAACTAGTTTATGAGTACAAAATTCATACACATAGAGCTTGATGGTTAGATGAGAAATTCAAGTTATGTAAGGACACATTTCCTTTTGGCACCATTATCTCTATTGTTGATTTCACTAAAAATTATACAATACAACCTCAAAATGAAGTGCAATCCATGTATTATCACTCTACACAAGTTTCTATTTTTGTACACATAGCATTCATGCATGTAAATGATAGCATAGAAGAGGATAGAAAGGTTGTAAGAGAGTATCACTTCTACATAAGTGATGATTGTACTCATTCATCAGAGTTTGTACAAGGATGCTTTAATGTTTTCTATGATAGTTTAAGGGAAAGGAACATACAATACAACAAACACTTAATATGGTCAGATAATTGCACTGCACAATTCAAGAATGCAAGGATGTTTTATTGGTTGACAAGGATACATGTGACAAGTGGTGTACAACATTTTTTGAATTTCACTAAGGCTGGACATGGTAAGGGAGAGCACGATGGTGTAGGAGCATATGTAAAAAATCCCTAGTCAAGGAAGAATTGAAGTACGAAGGTGGTGCTGAGTTGGTAGATGCAGAAATAATTGTGCGATGGTATAAGTCTACAATGGGTCCTGGTAATCCAGGTATGCCATTGGTTTGTAGATATTTTTGGTTGATCACTAAATCTAACATTGAAAACTATCTAGATTGTTGTACAGTTGTAGGATCGAGTGACATGCACTCATTTATGAGTTCAAATTCAAGTTCACTAGTAATTTATACAAGACAGATGGTATGTTTTTTCTCTTCATGCATGTATTTTTTGTGGGAAGAATGTGAATCAGAAGAGTGGGTTGACAAATGGTGTTGTAGACTGTTGGTTCCCATTGATTCATATCAAATTCCCAAAGCACTAGAATTGAGCCAGATGGAGACATCAGTAGATTTTGACTATGTATCTGACCTTGTGGATTCAGGTGATTTTTTGAGTTATTTTTTTTGCAAGTATTCTTTTTGGTTCATTTTGTTGTACATCATACTTTATTTTTGGTATTAATTAACACTTTATAAAATGCGGGTCATGTGTATGCAGTTGTTGTAGAAGAGAACGATGAAGCAGGAACAGATTACTATTTGTGTCATTGTGTTGAGCCTAAAAGAAAATTGACAACCATGATCATTGATGGAGAGGGTATTGAGTACCCAATAGAGTCTGTTGTCGTGATAGGAACATGGCCTCAGAGATACCCTATCAAGAATTATGATGTTTGGTTTTTTGAGGACTTTGAAACACAGAGACATATTCTTCATTTCTCTAACCTTGTTGTTGCAATAAATATTCATTTGATGAAGTATCATGGTAGACCTCATAACAAGATTTTATGGAAGTTTCGTGAATCTGACCATGAGGCAATACTTGACACAATACGGGTTAGAGCTGATCCTGAAGGCTCACTTGATTGATTCTACGGTTCAGAGTAGAATGATTTTGAGAATTTTCTATTATTGTCGACGAATTGTTCTATATTTGTTTTTTGTATATATAAATGCCCATGAGATGGTTTTTACATGTTTAGGGGTATAATTTTGTATATTTAAGTGGCAATGAGCTGATTTGTACATATGTACATGCCAAATTTTGTATATTAAAATGACGATGAGCTGAATCGCACATATTGTAATGCCAAATTTTGTATAAAAGCCCATGAGATGATTTGTAAGACAATTTTTTGTATAATCAAATAGCCAAGAGCTGATTTGACCATATTTAGAGGCAACTTTTTGAATAATATGTGACAATCTTTTGTGACTATTTTGTGTGTCAATGTTTTGGGACTATGTTTTGAGTATATGTGATGTCTCCCTGGTCAATCATGAGCATTCTTGATTCTTGTATAATAATGGATAATTATTTGAGTCATTATCGGGTCATAGGGGTCATAGATTGAGACTAGATACAATTTGAGCAAAAATTGTCATTGTTGTCAAAAAAATTGTCAAAAAAGTTGTCAAGCAACTTCTACATTGCATTGGTAGGGTATGACTCTCAAAGTTTTGGTGCTTTGGGATGCATGATAGGGGCATGCCTAGCGTAAAAATTCCCACCTGAACGTGCTCATGATGTTGGTTTGTGCATACGATGAACCGAATCAATTCTAGCCAATCTTGCAACTTTTCCTTGCAAGTAATTGACAGTTTTTGGAGCAGGCAAAAAAATGCTACTAATTGAAAATGGCTCTAAGTCGTTGAAAACTGAGATAGGCCATTGTAGAGGAGCCTCACACTATCTCATGGGATCAAACAGATCAACTGTATATGTCCTGGATTGGAAGAAATAGTTCATCAAATTTTGACAATTTTTTGGACTTAGGGCACTTGAGAGATCGCATCGGTAGGGTATGACTCTCGATGTTCTAGTGCTTTGGGATGCATGAAAGGGGCATGCCTAGCATAAAATTGTCCATCTGGATGCGTTCGCAATGTTAGTTTGTGCATACGATGAACCGAATAATTTCTAGCCAATCTTGCAACTTTTTCTTGCAAGCAACTGACAATTTTTGGAGCAGGCAAAAAAATGCTACTAATTGAAAATGGCTCAAATTCATCAAAAACCAAGATAGGCCATTGTAGAGGAGCCTCACATGACCCCATGAGATCAAATAGATCAACCGTTTGTGTCCTAGATTGGAAGAAACAGTCCATCAAATTTTGACATTTTTTTGGACTCAAGGCACTTGAGAGATCGCACCGGGTAGGGTATGACTCTCGACGTTCTGGTGATTTGTGATGTATGACAGGGGCATGCCTAGTGTAAACCTACCCACCCAAATGCATTCATGATGTCGGTTTGTGCCAATGATGAACCAAATCAATTCTAGCCAATCTTGCAACATTTCCTTGCAAGCAACTGACGGTTTTTTACGCAAGCAAAAAAATGATACTAGCTGAAAATGGCTCCGAGTCATCAAAAACTGAGATAGGACATTGTAGAGGAGCCTCACACCACCCCACGAGATCAAACAGATCGACCGTATATGTCCTGGATTGGAAGAAATAGTCCATCAAATTTTGACAATTTTTTGGACTTAGGGCACTTGAGAGATCGCACTAGTAGGGTATGACTCTCAATGTTTTGGTGCTTTGGGATGCATGATAGGGGCATGCCTAGCATAAAACTACCCACCTGGATGTGCTTGCGATGTCGGTTTGTGCATATGATGAACCGAATCAATTCTAGCCAATCTTGCAACTTTTCCTTACAAGCAACTGACGATTTTTGAAGTAGGCAAAAAAATGCTACTAATTGAAAATTTCTTTGAGTCATCAAAAACTGAGATAGGCCATTGTAGAGGAGCCTCACATGACCCCATGGGATCAAACAAATCAACCGTATGTGTCTTGGATTGGAAGAATAGTCCGTCAAATTTAGACAATTTTTTGGACTCAGGGCACTTGAGAGATGGCACCGGTAGGGTATGAATCTCGATGTTCTAGTGCTTTGGGATGCATGAAAGGGGAATGCCTAGTGTAAACCTACCCACCAGAATGTTCTTACGATGTTGGTTTGTGCATATGATGAACTGCATCAATTCTAGTCAATCTTGCAACTTTTCCTTGCAAGCAACTGATGGTTTTTGGAGCAGGCGAAAAAATGCTACTAATTGAAAATGGCTCCGAGTCATTGAAAACCAAGATAGGCCATTGTAGAGGAGCCTCACGCAACCCCATAAGATCAAACAAATTGATCGTATGTGTCCTGGATTGGAAGAAACAGTCCATCAAATTTTGATAACTTTTTGGACTCAAGGCACTTGAGAGATCGCACTGGTAGGGTATGACTCTCGACGTTATAGTGATTTGGGATGCACAACAGGGGCATGCCTAGCATAAACCTACCCACCTAAACACACTTGCAACGTCGGTTTGTGCATATGATGAACCGAATCAATTCTAGCCAATCTTACAACTTTTCCTTGCAAGCAACTGACATTTTTTGGAGTTGGCAAAAAAATGCTACTAATTGAAAATGCCTCCGAGTCATCAAAAAATAAGATAGTCCATTGTAGAGGAGCCTCCCATGACCCCACAGGATCAAACAGATCGACTGTATGTGTCATGGATTGGAAAAAATAGTCCATCAAATTTTGACAATTTTTTGGACTCAGGGAACTTGAGAGATCGTACCAGTAGGGTATGATTCTCGATGTTCTGGTGCTTTGGGATGCATGATAGGGGCATGCCTAGCATAAAACTATCCACCCAAACATGCTCATGATGTTGGTTTGTGCATATGACGAACCGAACCAATTCTAGCCAATCTTGCAACTTCCTTGCAAGCAACTGACAGTTTTTGGAGCAGGCGAAAAAATACTACTAATTGAAAATGGATCTGAGTCATCAAAAACCGAGATAGGCCATTGTAGAGGACCCTCATTGGACCCCACAAGATCAAATAGATTGACTATATGTGTTGTGGATTGGAAGAAATAGTCCGTCAAATTTTGACAATTTTTTGGACTTAGGGCACTTGAGAGATTGCATCGGTAGGGCATGACTCTCAACGTTCTGGTGCTTTGGGATGCATGACAGGGGAATGCCTAGTGTAAACCTACCCACCTAAACATGCTTGTGATTTTGGTTTGTGCATACGATGAACCGAATCATTTCTAGCCAATCTTGCAATTTTTCCTTGCAAGCAACCGACGGTTTTTGGAGCAGGCAAGAAAATGGTACTAACTGAAAATGGCTTCAAGTCGTCAAAAATTGAGATAGGCCATTGTAGGGGAGCCTCATGCAACCCCATAGGATCAAATAGATCGATTGTATGTGTCGTGGATTGGAAGAAATAGTCTATCAAATTTTGACAATTTTTTGGACTTAGGGCACTTGAGAGACTGCATGAGTAGGGTATGACTCTCGACATTCTACTATTTGGGATGCACAATAGGGGCATGCCTAGCTTAAACTTGCCCACCTGGATGTGGTCATGACATTGATTATTTGCACACGACAAACAAAATTTGACCATTGCGAGCGTGAGGGTGCTCTCGCACCAAACAAATTGTTTGCTTATATTCATATTATCGATTTTTGTTGTTTATATTCATATTGTTAATTACATATGCAAATATTTATTTAAATTTATAAAAGGGAAGCCACCAAATACAATGAATACACAATAATAAACTAAATACAAGGAGTTTTGTAGGGTTCATTCAACATTTTAGAAATTTTATCAAATCATATTCCACGATTGCAATGTTTTATGTCATATATTTTTGTTGTTTATATTCATATTGTTGATTCCATATTCAAATATTCATTTAAATTTATGAAAGGACAACCACAAAATACAATGAATATAAAATAATGAACTCATTACACATTTATTGGATCGAATATCAATATTTATATATATATAAAAAGGCATGTCTACCAAGTCAATACAAGTATTACAAAAATGTGGCATATGCATGTCCAAACCGATATACAATAAAAATGTAGAATATGTCTACATGTATTGGTCATTCTATGACCAAAACTAACACTATATGATCCTAAAATTGTGGTGGACCATCAAAATCAAGCCTCTTCGGCATAGTACGCGGCTCTATAGATAGTTACAAAATCACAATTCAAAAGCCAAGTTAGAATTCTTTTGTAGAAAACAGTTCACAATTAACAACATAACTGTGCATTTAACTTTAATTCCTTTGTAATTGAAATGTAGATTACCTCATAAGCTGATCCAGGAGCTAATGTCTTCGCTCTCCTCTCCTTGTCACTCTTAGGAGTTTTCTTGAAGACATACATAAATGGATCCACATTATGGCCATACCGCGAAGGAGTCTATTGTAGATTAAATGTATAATTAATACAATTTACTAACATAAATATATCAAAAACACTTAAAAGATATAATATAGAGAACAATGACGTACCTGTGCCTGAGATGCTTCTCCAATGGACTGAGGATGGCTCACCATCGATGTACAAACTGTCACTATTACCTATACAAAAAATGTACAAAGATTAAATACAATTAATATAATGATAAGTATTGAAGGTTAAAAACAATTAATTTTACATATCAAACAAAAGTGTACCAGATCCTGAGATGCTTCTACAGTGTAAGGAGGAGGGTTTGCCATTGACGAAATATGTATGGATATTTCCTGTATGAAAAAATTATAAGATTATAATATATCACAAGTTCACATGTATGTGTGCATATAATCACGAAATCAAGAAAATAAAGTAGAGATACATACCTCTGCCCTCTCTTGATCTGTGGGTGAATCAGGTGCATTCAACATATCCACAAAGCTCAATGGTCAATGTACATGTAAAATAGACAAAAAACACTAATCAATCTACAAACCCCAACTAATACTTGATTTCAATATTTTCAAACAATTGTACAACTAAAAATGTATTTAATTACCTTCTTCACACGTTTTGGCGTCTTCGAGGAATTCTTTTTCTTAGGACGAGCCCTAGATGCAGAGGGGGTACCCTAAAAACACAAAATTAACATGAGATATTAGTACCGATAATAAATTAAACATAATTTTAAAAATCTAAAATGAAATGACTCGCATATTCCATCAAAACAATACATAAAAAGAGTTGTACAAAATATGATACCGTATAGCCTTGTAGGCCAAAATTGATCGCTGAGAGCGTGATGTCATCAATTTGGGACATTTTGTCCCCTGTCAACACCTACAAACCAAAAATTGGACCAAGAATTAAAGATCATTAGTATATCTTGTATTTTTTTGAATTCAAAGTGTACTATTCTATTTTAACATGATACAAAATTTATACCTTAGGCATCGAAGTTGCAGCTATAGTACCTGGGGGAGGTGTATGGGATATCACTGCTGCATCTTGAAATGCATATTATTTGTCTCAATTTAAATCGATGTATAAATGAAAATTCATTTATGTAATTACAAATTTAAAGTGTCTGATAAATAAAATGTTATGAATTCAAATCAACACACCTATGTTTGTGGCTCATGGGCAAACACCATGTCCATCAACTCATCTGTCAGTGCGACATCCTCAACCATGTGAGCCTGACATCTACAACTGCAAATTGTGCATAGATGATATGAGTATCCATCTACATCGACTGCATCATCTATGCCGAGCATATCCTCGAGCAACTGACACACATATGCTCGATGGGATCTATGTCACCCTCTAACAACTCATCATCCAATACAATAGGGTGTGCTAATGACATCCCATGTTGGATGATGGCACCAATCAATGTTGTGGCCGCCTGAAGAGTCTATAGCTCCATCGACTCTTTTAGCTCTAATGGGACAACCTGATGTACCTTGGGTTTGGGTGCTAGGGGGCAACGACTCTCTACGGCTAATCACCTACAGGCTCTAGGTCTATCTTGGGCAGAGCCACCACCTCTACCATGAAACTATCTGATGTCAAAATAGTTTGGCTGCACATTGAGCACAAACTCACAATATATTTTTCTCAAAAAATATAATGGCACCTCATAATTATTACAAGGTGGATCATCAAAGACCATCCACCATCGCTGCCAAAAGAGATTCTTCATTTGCGCATTGGTACACCAATGTATTGGAAACCTCTTTGTATTAAGAGGTAATGACTGACCAGTTTTGGGATCAACAAAAAGGGCACATATTTGTTGTCTAGAAATATTTTTGTTTTTTACTCTATTGTATGATAGCCCATTGGCATAGAATTGACGACACCTATCCCTAAAGCTTCCTCATTTGGTAATTTCTGTGGAAACAGCTATGCAACCACTATCTAATGTTTCTAGGCTAGTGGCGAGGGATTGATGATGGTCAAGTTCAAAAGTTTTCAATTTTACAATCAGTCTATTGATTTTAGACATATTTTTTCCTAACTGATTAATTAATTCTTCCTGTGTTTCGGCTGTGTGGTCAAAAGAAGGATTTGGGGGTTGTTCTTGTGTGTTTTTAGGAGGTGCATTTGGTTGTTTTTGTGGGTTTTTAGGAGGTGCATTTGGTTGTTCTTGTTCTGGATTAGAAGAATCTGGTTTTTGAAACAAAAAATAAAAAAACCTAATCAAAATTAATGAAATTAAATTTAAAATGTAAAACAAATTGCATAAAACGGAAAGAAAGACAAAAATAAACAAAAACTAACCTTGATCCATAGCCTAGAGGACAAATCTAGCACCCCGTTCGCAGTTTAGGTGAGAAAATGGGGAAAAAATGAAGTTAAAAACGTGATTTACTGTTAAATGAGACCTAGTTATTTTTTGAAAACTTTTTTACCAGGCACCACTTACATGGTTTTATTTTGATTATTAGCACGTACGCGCTCATTTTTCTATGAGTAGTGCGTATGCACTCATTTTCCTAAGCCTAGCGCATACGCACTCATTTTCCTAAAAGCAGCGTGTACGCGCTACCTTTTCTAGGCTCGGGAAGAACAAACCTAAGCGCGTACATGAGAATTTCAAATTTTGTATGCGCTGCTTGTTTTTCCAAGTTTTTTTGGGTGGTGTCCACTTTTCTGACCACCATCTTTGTGCATAAACCCATCAACAACTTAGGATGTTGTAGTCACATAAATCTGTCCACTTAATTAAATGAATATTTAGTATTTATTTGATTATTTAACCACCAATCAATAATTAATTAAATTAATATTTAATTTATTCATCTTAACCCTCTTTTCCTATTAATTAAATAAATTATTTGATTTAATTCACTTAACCAAATTCAGACCATTAATTAAATAAATAAATCATATTTGTTTAATTAAATCTTCTCTCACATTTAAATAAATGAATATTTATTTAAATCCCCCAAAATCCCATCTCTCACATTTAAATAAATTAACATTTATTTAAATCACCTTTATCCTCCTCCCACTTGCATTTTCCTACAAATGCAAGTTGCACAACTATTTTAAATAAATAAATTATTTATTTAAAATCCTATTTATCCTCACCCACTTGAAACCTTTAAAGGTTTCCCTTAAAGTCTTCAAATTTAATGGCTTCCTTGTAGAGCCTTCTCAAGCCTTTAATGGTTTCCCTTAAAGTCTTCAAACTTAATGACTTCTTTCTAGAGTCTTCTTAAGCCTTTAATGGTTTCCCTTAAAGTCTTCAAGCATTTAAATGCTTTATCTTCTTTTTTCTCATTTTAAATAAATTAAGATTTATTTAAAATCCAAATTTCACATTCACATTTAAATAAATAAATATTTATTTAAATATCTATCCAAATGCAAATTACACCATTTAATTGAAATAAATGATTTTATTTTTAATTGAAAATCCCAAAATTCCTCCCACTTGCATTCTTCTACAAAATTCACTTGCATGGCTAAATCCCTTTTAGATTCTTCTAACCCCTTCTAATTAGCCTAATCCTGTCCTAATCATTATCACATTCCTATATAAAAGGAAGTCACTTCTCAAAAACCTCCAAAGTCTCCAATAACCATTAAAGGCTTTTTGTCTTCAAATGGTTAACCTCTAAAGTCTTCCAAACCATTAAAGGCTCTTACATAATCATTTATGGCTAACTGACCTTTAACCTTTGGTTAGAGACTTTCCTCTAACTTAACCATCCTTTTGACTCATGGGTCTCTTCAAAGCATTTATTTCTTTGACTAAGGTAACCATTTAACCCTTGCACATTCATTTATCCCTTGGATAAAAGGAATATCCATTAACCTAACCCTAACCCAACCCCCTAGGGTAATCATCATGTCCCCTTGAGCATTTAATGCTCCCTATCTCTCCTCTCAAGCCTCCTCATGGTGACACTTGTCAACATGGGATTGGGTTGAAAGTCTCACATGGATTGAATATCTTTCAATCCTAACCCTTGTTAAGATTGCTCAATCTTAACCCTTCATTTCCCTATTTCTTCTATAAATAGAACCCTTCTCCTCAAGCAAAGGAGGAAGCATTAGAGTATTATTGTTATACTGGTATTATCATAGATCTTTTTCATAGCATCACTATCTACACTTGCATAGCATTAATTTATCATTTTCAACCATCTTGAATCTTCATATGGCATCCATGGCTAGTGCTAAAAGTTGAGAGCTACACTCATGTGGAACTTGGAGAGGAAAGGAACAAGGGAGGAGCAACTATGAGCATCTTGATTAGCATTTGGAGTAGTATAGTTTATCTATTCTATGTCTGTATGCTTTCTATTTCATGCTTAATATCTCTCTTTATATGCCTGTTTAGGATAATCTTTTAGTGCTAACACTAACATTTGTTTCTTGTTCTCTTGTGTGTGTTGCCATCAAGCAAATTTTCTAATCCTTTTTACAGAGCATCAAATGTTATAGATAGTTTTGGGATGCTTACATGTCTAGTTGGCATGTATATTTTGTATATGGACATACATTCATGTATATAGACATACATTTTGTTTGATTTGGCATTTATGTCATATTTGTGTATGGACATACACTTGTAATCATTTCATGACATTTTCATAAATACAAAAGTTGATATTTGATCATATAAATTGTTGGTCATCTGTACATGGTGTTATCATGGAAATATTTAATCTTCATTCTAATAATTAACAATGATTAATAATGGTTATTTAATGAACAATACAATTAAGTTTATTTCATCATAAGTGTTGTTTGTATGATGAACAATACAATTCATTTAATGAACAATACAATAAAATTCATTATTACCCTATGCATGCTCCTATTTCCAGCCCCCCACTCAGTCAAACACTCGGGGCAATACCCTACTGGCATCGTCCCTTGAGCACCCTAAGTGCTATAAATTGTCAAACTTTGACGGGCCCTAACTTCGAAACTGTGGCACTTGCGAATGATCTATTTGAACCTACAGGTCCAGGAGAGGGGTCCCTACAAAATCCTATCTCGGTTTTTCAAGTTTCCCTACAGTTTTATTAGGGTAGCATTTTTTTGATTAGCGAAAAAATCACCAATCTCATTCAATCAAATGTTGTTTCATGACCAATTTCTCATTCTTCTCGTCGTGATAACGAACCATCAGCTCAGACATGTCTCTTTAGGCATTATTACCCTATGCATGCTCCTATTTTTCCCCCCCACTTGGTCGAGTGCTCGTGGTCATACCCTACCGACGCCGTCCCTTGAGCACCTTAAGTGCTAAAAATTATCAAACTTTGACAGGCCCTAACTTAGAATCCATGGGACCTACAAATGATCTGTTTGAACCTACAGGTCTACAAGAAGGGTCCCTATAAAACCCTATCTCCATTTTTCAATTTTCCCTATGGTTTTATTAGGGCGGCATTTTTTCGGTTGGCAAAAAATTCATCAATCTCATTCAATTGAATGTTGTCGCATGGCCAATTTATCATTTTTCTCATCGTGATAATGAACCATTAGCTCTGACATGTCTAGTTAAGCATTATTACCCTATGCATGCTCCTATTTTTCTCCCCCACTCAGTCAAACTCTCGGGTTCATAGCCTACCAACGTCATCCTTTGAGCACCCTAAGTGCTAAAAATTGTCAAACTTTGATGGGCACTAACTCAGAATCTATGGTACCTATGAACAATCTATTTGAACCTACGGGTCCATGAGAGGGGTCCCTACAAAAGCCTATCTTTGTTTTTCAATTTTCTCTACGGTTTTATTAGAGCAACATTATTTTAATTGGCAAAAAAAACCTCAGTCTCATTCAATCAAATGTTGTCCCATGGCCAATTTCTCATTCTGCCCATTGTGATAACAAACTATTGGCTATGACATGTCCAGTTAGGCACTATTACCCTATCTCCTATTTTGGCCCTCCACTTGGTCGAACTCTTGGGTTCATACCCTACCGACATCGTCCCTTGAGCACCCTAAGTGCTAAAAATTGTCAAACTTTGTTGGGCCCTAACTCAGAATCCGTGGAACCTATGAACAATCCATTTGAACCTATGGGTCCATGAGAGGCCTCCCTACAAAATCGTATCTCGGTTTTTCATGTTTCCCTATGGTTTTATTCGGGCAACATTTTTAGGGTTGGCAAAAAAATCGCCAGTCTCATCCAATCGAATGTTGTCACGTAGCCAATTTCTTGTTCTACTCATCATGATAATGAAAAGTCAGCTCAGACATGTCTAGTTAGGCATTATTACCCTATGCATTCTCCTATTTCCCCCCCCACTCGGTCGAACGCTTGGGGTCATACCCTACCAGCTTTGTCCCTTGAGCACCTTAAGTGCTAAAAATTTTCAAACTTTGATGAGCCCTAACTTGGAATCCATGGCACATGCGAATGATCCATTTGAACCTATGGGTCTAGGAGAGGGGTTCCTACAAAATCCTATCACGGTTCTTCAAGTTTCCTTACAGTTTTATTAGGGTAGCATTTTTTCGGTTGGCGAAAAAATCGCCTCTCATCGAATGTTGTCGCATGGCCAATTTCTCGTTCTTCTCATCATGATAACAAACCATCAAGTTAGAAATGTCCAGTTAGGCATTATTACCCTATGCATTCTCCTATTTCCCCCCCCCTCCCCACTCAGTCTAACACTCGGGGTCATACCCTACCGACATCGTCCCTTGACTACCTCAAGTGCTAAAAAATGTCAAACTTTGACGGGACCTAACTCGGAATCTGTGGCACCTGAGAAAAATCTATTTGAACCTACAGGTCCACAAGAGGTGTCCCTACAAAATCCTATCTTGGTTTTTCAAGTTTCCCTACGGTTTTATGAGGGCAACATTTTTTTAGTTGGCGAAAAAATCGCCAGTCTCATTCAATGAAAAATATAGATAAACAAGCATTACACTGAAGACACATAATGATCATCAATATTTCCAGGTATTGTATACACATAATTACCATTACACTTGCATGTGACATCCATGAAGCGATATGCAAACATGAGATTTTTTTATTATCAATACAACTACACCAATGTACTCATGTACAAATACATTGTATATCATCAATTTAACTAAAACAATTTTCTCATGGATATTGTATATCATCATAAAAAAGTTACATCAATTCACATCCATATACAAATACAACATCCCAATTCATCTGCATCAGACATCCTCATGTCCTAAGAGAAAAGATTACGTACATCAATGCCTGCATATAAATGAAGACCAAAATAAGCAACCTTTTTATGCAGAATGAATGTGCTACAAGAAACAAATTATAACACTTAATACAAATTATTTTTCTAAATTATAAATAGATCATTTGAAACATTTTTAGGACATACAAGATTGTATAATTATGAAACTTACCAGTTTCTCTGGAAAGTATACAATCATAACTTTGAAGAAAGATGCATGTTGATTAAAGTCCTTCCATTACATTTCTTTGCATGGTTGAAGACGATGGTAGATATGGTCATTTGTAAATAGCAATACATTCACTTGACTTAGTGTTTATGCACAAAATTTAATCTCATTAATGCACAAAGGAATATGTACCATCACCAAGAGTAACCTAGTCAATGGTGAATGATCTAGCATGAACCTGTATTTTTAAGAATTGTTAGTCTACACATAAAATGCATGGATGAACATAAAGGCTTTATGATAATCATCTCAAATGAAATGCATGATAATAAATGAAAAGGTGGGATTATATACCATAAAAATACGTCCCTTCAAATTATATCAAGGGGTGAACTCACAGTACTGGTTCCCACTTTTTGATCAACTTTGACACTTAGATGAATATTTTGAAAAAAACCTTCACTTTTTGACACCTATAACTTTTAAACTGTTAAGAATTTGAAGATGATATAAACTAGTGATTTTTAACATCTTGTTTGTAGATTCTAAATATATTTTTTGCAAATTTGTTTGAATAAAATTTTATTGATTTTTCCATCTCCCTCAAAAAGTAGTTGTTTACAGTGAACAACATTTTTTAAGAGTGATGTGTATCCCAAAATGCATAATTTTTTTTCTATAGATGATAAAAACTTAATTCTTTTGAATTTTGGTTTGTAACATCAATACCCAAGGCATGCACTTGGTTTGATAGTGATAAGTTGAATATTTTTTATTTTATTAAGTTTTGAAGTTTGACTAATTATAATTTGGATATAGGTGTACATTTGAACACATAACTTGTTCTATATATATCAAAATTCAATTTTCTTTTTTTTGTTAGAAAGAAAACACCAATACCTAGTGCATAGATATTTTTCAGATTTTTTTTGAATTAGTTTACTATTTTTCCCAATGCATTGAACAAAGAAGTTCATGTTCGGTGAAAAACCTATATTCATAAGATATAAAATAAAAATATGTTAATGAAATTAAATATATTAAAAGTTATACTATTTAGAAATCTTATAATAAGGACTAAATACTTTAAAAAAAAAACTTTTAAATGAATTAATTTGACCCCCCAAAAGCTAATGTAAAATTGCTTTTTTATTAGCATTTGATAGATGCAAAGGGGACTCCATTGCAAGTATGATTTAGAAGTAGAGAGGTTCTATCCAAGAAATTTTGATCTAAGAGCCTTTGATTTAACTCTCTTCAATTAATTACATCAAATGGGACCTCTTAAAGCTTAAATTATTTTATTTTAAAAAAAATGTATGATTTCAGCGAAAATCAGGACATACCCAAAAGTGGGAACCAGCTTTGTGAGTTCACCCCAAGAGAACCCTCTATGTTGACACAAAAATCATAATGTGATATTGTTGTATATCATCAAAAAGGACTTGCATGAGCATAAAGGTTTTGCGATAATTATATCATCAAAAATTGTCAAATAGTGTTGTCTAATAACAAAAATTGTAAATCTCATCAAATGCATGATAATAAGTCATGTTGCAAAAATATGCCCCTTCCAATTATATCAAGTGTACCCACTATGTGCATGCAAAAACCATGTTGCCAAAAAAAATGTTCATCAATAGACCTATATTTTGAACACATCCTTAATATACATCTAACAAACTTGAACATTAAGGTTTAATGATCATTGTTTAAAATGAAATGCATGATAAAAAAATAAGGCACCATTAAAGACCTACTACTCAAGTATGCCTAAAGGGTCATCTCTTTGCTTAAGAGTATCCAATATTGCTTCATGATCAGCAGTAGTCACTGTCCATAGCTCTTTGGTGCTTAGTCTTGATTTATGCTTCAAGAACTTGTTTGAATTAGAGTGCCAAAATTGTTGAATCTCCTCCTTCACATTGTCAGTCAACATTCTATTAACACGTGGAACCCTCCCACCAAAAGCCCATGTATCATGTTGAAGTGGATTGTCAAGTCTTTGTCTTCGTGCAAGTGCTCTATCAAAAGTTTTACTGTTTATGTTAAAATCAACACAAGTTTGTCTCATTTGATGAGCCTTCCTCAATTGATGACTTACTAAGGAAGTTGTAATCACTTTTCGAGTGGCTCTCTTATCTCTTTCTTTGGTATTCTTTCCAATAGAATTGAGAGCGTCAAATATATTTTTGGCAATAATAGAATTTCTCCCCATATTCTTGATCATACGAATCTTCAATTTGTTTAGCAATAGTCTCATCTTTATCATCTTTAGCAATTGAACAAAGAGTTGGCATTGCTTGTTCAATGTCTTATTGCTAAAATTTTGGTCGAAATGTTGTGTAGCCCACAACTGAACGGTTCTTGTTGACCTCTTGCCTTCAAGATTCACAATAATGTTCTCATCAATTTCAAGTAACCATTTTCAGGTTCTTGAAGGTCTTGGAAGTTGAATTTGTCTTTCATCCATGAGAGGGTCTTCATTTCTAAAGTAATTAAGTTTTATATAATGTTCCCTTGGTTGAGCAATTCCACCTTCAATGTCAAAGTTTTCTACATTTTCACCTCGAATGTCAAAATTTTCCACATGTCCACCTACTATGTCAAAATTTTCTACGTTTTCACCCTTATTGTCAACTCCCAAATTTTCACTTTCCATTCTCACGTCATGTTGAGCATTTTCATTATCACTTTCAACATTTTCAACATATTCAAAATTTTCACTTTCAAAATCTACATTTTCATTTTCAATAACTTGTTCAACATTTTCAAATTCAATTTCCTCTTCACTTGAAGTAACATTAGCAATATTTAACATACCTTGTCTTCTCCTCCTGCGACCTTCTCTATCTCTTTCTCTATAGACTTCAATTTGGTCATTTGAAATTTTTCTTTTACATTTAGACTTCCAACGACTACTACTCACCATTTACCTCCACAAAGATGCTCCTAAATGAGTGACAATGTAAGTTTTGATTTTCAGAATCTCTCAAAAGAACAAATTTGTCTCAATTTGTCTCAACTTTTCTTTTGGGGTCATATGGTGTCCCATGACCCCTTAGGACACAATATGATAGATAATGACAAAATTTGGTGTCTTAAGGGGTCATATGGTGTCCTAAGGGGTCGTAGGACACAATATGACCCCTATGGACACCATATGACTCACAACGACCCAATATGGTGTCATAAGGGGTCGTATATTGTCCTTTGGGGTAATATGGTGTCCCATGACCCCTTAGGACACCATATGACCCATAACAACACAATTTGGTGCCTTAAGGGGTCATATGGTGTCTCAAGGGGTCGTAGGACATAATACGACCCCTTAGAACACCATATGACTAATAACGACCCAATATGGTGTCGTAAGGGTTCATATGGTGTTCTAAGGGGTCGTAGGACACAATATGACCCCTTAGGACACCATAGGACCTATAACGACCCAATATGTTGTCACAAGGGATCGTATGTTGTCCTCAGGGGTCATATGGTGTTCCATGACCCCTTAGGACACAATATGACCCTTATGGACACCATAAGACTCATAATGACCCAATATGGTGTCATAAGGGGTCATATGGTGTTCTAAGGGGTTGTATGATATAATATGACCCCTTAGGACACCATATGACCCCTAATGACACCATATGGTGGCATAAGGGGTCATATGACCCATAATGACACCGTATAGAGTCGTAAAGAGTCATATGGTGTCTTAAAGGGGTCATATGAAACAATATGACCCCTTAGAATACAATATGACCCATAGCGGAACAATTTGATGTCTTAAGGGGTTATATGGTGTCCTAAGGGGTTGTAGGAAACAATATCACCCCTTAAGACACCATAGGACCCATAATATCTCTCTCCCTCTCCCCTAATATCTCTATCTCTCTCCCTTCCCTCTTCCCAAATCACTCGCTTCACCCTCCCCATCTCTCCCCATATACCTCTCTCTTTCTCTCTCTCTCTCTCTCCATTTCCCCCTCTCTCTCCCATCTCTTCCCCCTCCCTCCCTCTCCCTCTCTCTCTCTCTCTCTCTCTCTCTCTCTCTCTCTCTCTCTCTCTCCTAATCTCTCTCTCTCTATCTCTCTCCCTCCCCCCTCCCCATCTCTCTCTCTCTCCCTCTCCATCTCTCCCTCTCCCCTAATCTCTTTATGTCTCACTCCCTTCCCCCCCCTCTCTCTCTCTCTCCCCTAATCTCTCTGTCTCTTTCTCCCTTCCCCGTCCCCCTCCCCATCTCTCTCTCTCTCTCTCTCTCTCTCTCTCTCTCTCTCTCTCTCCCTAATATCATATACTAATTTATTTTTAAATTAATATATTAAAATATTATATATTAATAAATAATAGATTAATTATGTACAAATTTAGTAAGTGAATTTACTTATTAAAATCAGATATCTCTCTCTCGCTCTCTCTCAATCCCTCCTTTTCCCCCTCTCTCTCTCATCTCTTTCCCCCTCCCTCCCTCTCTCTCTCTCTCTCTCTCTCTCTCTCTCTCTCTCTCTCTCTCTCTCTCTCTCTCTCTCTCTCTCTCTCTCTCTCTCTCTCTCTCCCCCCCCCCTCTCTCTCTCTCCCCCCCCCACTCCCCCCTCTCCCTCTCTCTCTCTCTCCCTAATATCGTATACTAATTTATTTATAAATTAAAATATTAAATATTATATATTAATAAATAATAGATTAATGGTGTGCAAATTTAGTTAGTGAATTTACTTACTAAAGTTAGATATCCGATTTTACTGGATATCTAATTTTTGTTGTACAACTTTCAAATTTCAAATTTTGGCTCAGGAATGCTTTGGGATTTGGCTTGGAAGTGACAAGCCTAGAAAGTCAACTAAAAAAATGTGTTTTTCAGTATTCCTTGATTTTCTAGACTTTACATTGGTGGCTGATGACTTTTTGTAGCCAAAATTGATAAAACGAAAAGGGTTTTTTAAGGACGTTCTCAACTTTCCAACAATATAAGGTTTGTCTTATTTAGACTTTAATAAATTATTATTATTTATTTTCTAATTGAATTTTGACAATAGTCTTGATTGATAGGCTGATTGAAAAACACTCAACTTTCAAACGGTATAACATTTTTTGAATCCGAAACATGCATCACATCCTATGCTTCATCACTATAGGGAAATTTTTTTTAAAAAGAAATTCATAAGGTTTTGACCAAGTTAAGGTGGTTAGACATAGGAGTTTCTGAATTTCTGAAAAGCTGTAGTAAAAAATTCATAAATAATTATTTACTTTATAAAAAATTATTAAAATGTATGTGTCACATTCAGACATGAGTCTAATACTTATGTTATAAAAAATATTATAATTTGATTGTGATTAGGGTGGTCAGACATACATCTACTTCTTATCTTTGTCTTGAAATTTTATTACCACTACATTGAAATTTGAAATTTTCATCAAATAGGATTTTATTTTTTTCAAAAAAAAACTAGTAGCTTAGAAACTACATTCAATTTTCGATAGATTCTCTTCTTACATATTTTAAAAATAATTTTCACAACTTATTCAAATTTTCATCTCAAGTTGCATAACTCTAATTTTTTGAAATTTCATTGCCACTTAAGGGCCTGTTTTAGCACACCATGATCCCGCACATGCCCTAGGTGAGAAGGGGTTTTGTTGATGTAGATTTGACTTCCTAGTGGGGGTGGCCACTATGATATTTTGGTTGATATGGGGAGCCTCTCATCTCCCTTGTAAGGTTGCCCCACCCCATGGGTTATCTTCTTATTTCTTTTTGTAAGAGTCTTTTGATTCAGTGTTGATTTAGGCCTTGTTGGTCTCGGGGCTATAAGTGTTTGTAGCCTCCTTCCTTTTACAGCCTTTGGGCTGATGTTGTCTACAATTGTTTGGACTTATGTGCTTTGGAGCCCCTATTGTGGCTTCTTTTGTTCTTTGGATTGAGCACCTCTAATTTGTTGGTTCTGTATAAGGTTAGGGTGTTGTTATCCTTGCTTTCATAATAAAAACATTTAAATGTTCTAATGGTCTTAGATTTTTATATAAACCTTGCTAATACATTGTATACAATAAAAACTTCAGAAAACAAATATCAATATAAAATGTAACCAAATAATCAATGTTTTCTTTATAAAATGCTTTGGCTACGGCCTTTTACCTAGCAAAAATAAAATAAAAATAAATGTTTTGTTTTAAGAAAGCAATAAAAATTATAATAATATTGCAATTTATATAACAAGCATAACCTAAAAAATTTATGAAAATTTAATACAATTTCAATTAATTCTACAAGCAATTTGCTAGCTTGGAAGTGGGAAGAGATAAGACTGGTCATAGGTCTTTTTGTCATAGGTGAGTTTACTTAATGTTAACTTAATGTTTTTGCAGAGCCTAGATTGCAAGTCATTGTGCAAAATAAAGCAATAGTTGCTTAGGGAGCCATCTTTGTAAAAAGGTCTCATTCTTCAATTGTCCCTTGCAAAGATTTCTACTGGCTCAGAATATAGTAGCTACTTTTGCCTATAATTTTATAGTCACTTTTGTGCGGCATGTTCTTCTAATTAGGCTGGTTGTTTACAAGCTTCGGTTGGGCCTACTGGGAGCTTCATGATTTCAATTTTGTTCAATTTTGTCAGATTTGGATTTTTTTTTTCTTTTTTCTCTTTGTTTTTTCTATGTTGGATTTTTGGTGTTGTTCTTCTTTCTTCTTTTAAAAAAAAAAAATTACACGTCTTTCTTCTTTTTTAAAAAAAAAATTACACATCTTTCTTCTTTTTCTTTTTTACTTACCTTTGAAAAAAAAAAATTACACATCTTTCTTCTTTTTCTTTTTTACTTACCTTTTTTAAAAAAAAAAATTACACATCTTTCTTCTTTTTCTTTTTTACTTACCTTTTTTGAAAAAAAAAATTACACATCTTTCTTTTTTTTCATTTTTACTTACCTTGATTTGCAATTCATCTATTTTTTTCCTTCAGCTATCATGGATGTAGTTCAAAGCTGCCATGATAGTATGAGCATGCCTATTAGTGTGTAGATCATTTCAATAATTTGCTAAGTATCAGTGTTAAAATAATTTGTGAAGTATCAAGAAATGCCTAATATGCTACATAGAGTTTTTTAAATTAAATATGATATAATATGCTATAATTGCCCTCTATTCTAAACCAATGTCAAGGTAAGTAATTGTACATTCCAGGATTTTCCTTATCTCTCTCTAAATATTCCCTATCTATGAGATTTTCAATTATCTTTTTAATTTGTTTCATATCTGGCTTGAACATGTCTTTAACCTGCTCAGTGCATTGCATCACTAATTCCTTATGAGCTAATGTTTCTCTGCTCTTCATAATTCTTACGATCAAAGCATCAATCATATGTTGGCTATCTTGAAACACAGACTTCCCAACATTTTCTTTTACATTGTCTGTGGGTGCCAGAAGTCGGATCTTCCTCTTGTTACAGGAAAATTTTGCATCAATTTCAAAATAGTCTGTTTCTTTCATAGATTGAGTATCTGGTAATTTACTTAGGATTCTGTATTTTGAACATGCAAGAGAATTCAGCAATGCAATTGTATCTTCAACATTCAAATTCAATTGGGATTTGACGCAAAAATCGTAATGCGATATTGTTGTATATCATCAAAAAAGACCTCCATGAACATAAAGGTTTTGCGATAATTATATCATCAAAAATTGTCAGATAGTGTTGTCTAATAACAAAAATTGTAAATCTCATCAAATGCATGATAATAAGTCATGTTGCAAAAATATGTCCCTTCCAATTATATCGAGTGTACCCGCTATGTGCATGCAAAAACCATGTTGCCAAAAAAAACATTCATCAATAGACCTGTATTTTGAACACATCCTTAATATACACGTAGCAAAATTGAACATTAAGGTTTAATGATCATTGTTTAAAATGAAATGCATGATAAAAAATAAGGCACCATTAAAGACCTACTACTCAAGTCTGCCTGAAGGGTCATCTCTTTGCTTAAGAGTATCCAGTATTGCTTCATGATCAGCAGTAGTCACTGTCCACAACTCTTTGGTCTTCGGTTTTAATTTATGCTTCAACAACTTGTTTGAATTAGAGTGCCAAAATTGTTGAATCTCCTCCTTCACATTGTCAGTCAACTTTCTATCAACACGTGGAAGCCTCCCACCAAAAGCCCATGTATCATGTTGAAGTGGATCGTCAAGTCTTTGTCTTTGTGCAAGTTCTCTATCCAAAGTTTTACGGTTTATGTTAAAATCAAAACATGTTTGTCTCATTTTATGAGCCTTCCTCAATTGATGGCTTACTGAGGAGGTTGTAATCACTCTTCAAGTGGCTCTGTTATCTCTTTGTTTGGTATTCTTTCCAATAGAATTCAGAGCATCAAATAGATTTTTGGCAATAATAGAATTTCTCTCCATCTTCTTGTTCATACGAATCTTCAATTTGTTTAGCAATGGTCTCATCTTTATCTTCTTTAGCAATTAACAAAGATTTGGCATTGCTTGTTCAATGTCTTATTGCTAAAATTTTGGTCGAAAAGTTGTGTAGCCCACAACGGAACGGTTCTTGTTGACCTCTTGCCTTCAAGATTCACAATAATATTCTCATCAATTTCAAGTAACCATTTTGGAGTTCTTGAAGGTCTTGGAAGTTGAATTTGTCTTTCATCAATGAGAGGGTCTTCATTTCTAAAGTAATTAGGTGTTACATAATGTTCACTTGGTTGAGCAATCCCACCTTCAATGCCAAAGTTTTCTACATTTTCACCTCTAATGTCAAAATTTTCCATATGTTCACCTCCTATGTCAAAATTTTCTAGGTTTTCACCTTCATTGTAAACTCCCAAATTTTCACTTTCCATTCTCACGTCATGTTGTGCATTTTCATTATCACTTTCAACATTTTCAACATATTCAAAATTTTCACTTTCAAAATCTACATTTTCATTTTCAATAACTTGTTCAACATTTTCAAATTCAATTTCCTCTTCACTTGAAATAACATTAGCAATATTTAACATACCTTGTCTCTCCTCCTATGACCTTCTCTATCTCTTTCTCTATACACTTCAATTTGGTCATTTGAAATTTTTCTTTTACGTTTAGACTTCGGACGACTACTACTCCCCATTTACCTCCACAAAGATGCTCCTAAATGATTGACAATGTAAGTTTTGACTTTCAAAATCTCTCAAAAGAACAAATTTGTCTCAGCTTGTCTGAAAACCTGTGATCACCGACAGGAAACAAAATGTGAAGACTGCGGGCCATTGAAATCCACAAAACGGCCCACAAGGGTCTTTTTTATTTACAAAAATCGGATATCCGATATTAATGTATAAATTTGTGGTCCCAAATTTTTTTCCGTTGCCGCCATTTTTTTTACTGTTGTCATATTAATGGTAGTGAGAAAAATCAGATATCTGATAAAATCCGATATTATTACTCATATTTTAGAGAGAGATAGATTATGGGAGAGGGAGAGAGAGAGAGAGAGAGAGAGAGAGAGAGAGAGAGAGAGAGACCATGACCCCTTAGGACACCATATGACACATAACAACACAATTTGGTGTCTTAAGGGGTCATATGGTGTTCTAAGGGGTCATAGGACACAATATGACCCCTTAGGACACCATATGATCCATAATGACCCAATATTGT
The DNA here is from genome assembly GCF_030272615.1 of Cryptomeria japonica. NCBI lineage: Eukaryota > Viridiplantae > Streptophyta > Pinopsida > Cupressales > Cupressaceae > Cryptomeria > Cryptomeria japonica. The sequence goes on along the minus strand of NC_081405.1, from coordinate 245,856,676 downwards.
ATCTTAAGGGGTCATATGGTGTCCTAAGGGGTTGTAGGACACAATATGACCCCTATGGACACCATATGACTCATAACGACCCAATATGGTGTCATAAGGGGTCCTATGTTGTCCTTTGGGGTCATATGGTGTCCCATGACCCCCTAGGACGCCATATGACCCATAACAACACAATTTGGTGCCTTAAGGGGTCATATGGTGTCCTAAGGGGTTGTTGGACACAATAGGACCCCTTAGAACACCATATGACCAACAACAATGCAATATGGTGTCTTAAGGGCTCATATGGTGTCCTAAGGGGTCGTAGGACACAAAATGACCCCTTAAGACACCATATTGGGTCTTTAATGGTCATATGGTGTTATTAAAATTTAATACAATTTCAATTAATTCTCCTAGCAATTTGCTAGCTTGGAAGTGGGAAGAGATAGGACTGGTCATAGGTCTTTTTGTCATAGGTGAGTTTACTTAATGTTTTTGCAGAGCCTACATTGCAAGTCATTGTGCAGAATAAAGCAATAGTTGCTTAGGGAGCCATCTTTGCAAAAAGGGCTCATTCTTCAATTGTCCCTTGCAAAGATTTCTACTGGCTCAGAATATATGGCTCCTCTTGCCTATAATTTAATAGTCACTTTTGTGTGGCATGTTCTTCTAATTTGGCTGGTTGTTTACAAGCTTCGGTTGGGCCTACTGGGAGCTTCATGATTTCAATTTTGTTCAATTTTGTCAGATTTGAATTTTTTCTTTTTTCTTTTTTCTCTTTATTTTTTCTATGTTGGGTTTTGTTTGTTATTCTTCTTTCTTCTTTTTTTCTAAAAAAAAATTACACATCTTTCTTCTTTTTAAAAAAAAAATTACACATCTTTCTTCTTTTTCTTTTTTACTTACCTTTTTTAAAAAATAAAATTACACATCTTTCTTCTTTTTCTTTTTTCCTTACCTTGGTTTGCAATTCATCTATTTTTTTTCCTTCAACTATCATGGATGTAGTTCAAAGCTGCCATGACAGTATGAGCATAACAATGTATCACAATATGAGCATGCCTATTAGTGTGTAGATCATTTCAATAATTTTCTTTCCCAGAAAAGTTTTATTTTAAAATTTTTAAAATTAAAGCAAAAAATATCTTTTAACATATTCCACATAGATTTTTAAAAATTAAATATGTTATAATATTACATAATTTTATTAATCTATTGTAACAACGTTTCTTACAGTTTCACTAAATAATGTTCTACACTAGAAATTCAATGGTAATTTCAAATAAAAAATTAGTATAAATAGATTATGATTATCATCCCATTTATTTATTTGCTGCTTAATGCTTAATATCAGCATATGTGTCAATTTTCTTCTATTACTATTAATGAAAAATAAAACCTGCTATATAATATTATATTCATATGAGACATCCTAGGTGATGATTTGATAGTCTAGAGTTAAGAAAAGTAGAAGATTAATGAACAGCATAAGATTCACAAATTCCGTTAAAAAACAACAAGAATACTCTATTTGAAGATTTTTATAAAATTCAATGCTAAAATAATTTGTTAAATATCAGTGTTAAAATAATTTGTGAAGTATCAAGAAATGCCTAATATGCTACATAGATTTTTTAAAAGTAAATATGCTATAATATGCTATAATTGCCCTCTATTCTAAACCAATGTCAAGGTAAGTAATTGTACATTCCAGGATTTTCCTTATCTCTCTCTAAATATTCCCTATCTATGAGATTTTCAATTCTCCTTTTAATTTGTTTCATATCTGGCTTGAACATGTCTTTAACCTGCTCAGTGCATTGCATCACTAATTCCTTATGAGCTAATCTTTCTCTGCTCTTCATAATTCTTACGATCGAAGCATCAATCATATGATGGCTATCTTGAAACACACACTTCCCAACATTTTCTTTTACATTGTCTGTGGGCGGCGGAAGTCGGATCTTCCTCTTGCTACAGGAAAATTTTGCATTGATTTCAAAACAGTCTCTTTCTTTCACAGATTGAGTATCTGGTAATTTACTTAGGATTCTGTATTTTGAACATGCAAGGGAATTCAGCAATGCAATTGTATCTTCAACATTCAAATTCAACTGGGATTTGACTTGTGAAAAACTTAGCGTCTCTGTTTCATTGAACAACAGAAGTGCACTCGCATGACAAGGTGTTCCGACTATTTGAATTTCACCCTGGTCAAATCTTCCAATAATAATGCATGTTCCCAGAGAGTGTTTCCATGTTAGCCTTCTGTTCATTTTTTCTCTTTTATAGAATTCTTTGAATGACTCTAAATGTCTCACCATTTCAACAGGAAGAACAAGTGATTCAGGTGACTTATAGCTTGGCCAGAAGCCAGATGTCAAAACTGTGACAGAGAATTCTATTCCAGAACATGGATGAAGAGGATTATGACTCAGGTATTCCACAAAATCTGATTGGGTTTTCATTGCCAATGTCCAATCAGTAAGCATGCCCTCCATTTTAGATGTAAATTGTCTTCCACACTCAAACTTCAACTTAGCTAACATGCTTTTTTCATAATCAGCATTTGAACTTCTATGGGACAGAAGCCTATCTGCGAGCTTCTTCCTATAAAAATCTGCAACCATGTCTTTGTCATGGACGCAGGGAAAGATCTTTGCAACCTTCTCAAGGGCATCTTCAACATCTGAATATGTCATGTTTCTATTCGTCAAAATATTGTCACAAAATGTGACCAACAATTCCCAAATACTGCTCCCTGCAACTTTTTGATTGCAAAAATTCTGAAAGGCTGCCATGAGTGCATTTTTGAAAAGGCAGTGGTTCATAAATTTCTCCTCCACACATTGCAAGTATTTCTCATTCAATTGAATAACACTCCTCACAAACTGATCTTCTACACTTGCAATCACTTCTTTTCCATTATTTGCCTTTAATGCCTCTGCCGCCAGTTGTCCTCCATGATTAACAAAAAACGTACAATGCCTGGTAACATGCTGTCTAAATATTTTGGCCATGAGCTGAATGCCTTTATCTATTCCAGAAAACAAGTTAAGCATCTCTGAAAGATCATCCATCTTGTCATTTTTCAACAATGGATGACAATCTGAATCTTCCTTCAGAAGTTGGCATTCATGCTTGCAAAGAAGTTCATTTTCTACCATTTCTAGATACCTAGTTTGGCTACTTCGATGCACACAATGCATTGCAATGGTTTCTTTCTCCAACCTTAAATACTCAACAACCTTCAGCAAATAATCTGGACAAGAATACTCACATATCCATGAAGCAGTCTTTCTGGAATAGTAAATGCCGGTTTTTCCGAAAACGGCGACTTCAAAATCTTTATAGTAGTCCATCCCAAAATCCCACACCATACACACAACATTCTTCAATAAAGTCCCATCAAGAATGCTCTCACCTTCCCGCATTTTATTAATTTGAACCATCATAGTAGCCAGCACATTATTGCACAAAACCTCATTGTAGACTATTTCAGGGAAGCATCTCCGAGCAGTTTCCTCGGGTTCTAATATTATCGAGTAATTTGAACTGGTCAAACGAAAAGACACAAATTTGGATAGAATTGTAACCATTTGTTTGTAAAATTCCCATTCCTTTACAACTTCTGTCAAAAGAAACTCATCTTCTTTCTCCCTCAATGCGGGAACTACTGATGAATTGATATAATCTTTTAAGGCTTTCTCATATTCAGAATGCAGCATACGATAACCTACTTTTTTGCACTTTATATAGATTTGATAATCAACCTCCAAATATTCAGTAGGGCCATATGGGATCTTCCCTTCGACGATTTGCTTAACCTTTGCAATTGCAATTTGCAAAGGATCCAATTCCTCCATCTCCATCATTGTTTATGGATTTCTGCAGGCATATCTAAACTTCCCTCCCTAAACAAAACCACAATAGATTGAGTTTTGAGCCAAACATAGTTGTATAAATATATCCAAGGATTTCACGAAACACTGCGAATTTCTAGGCCGACGAGCTATGAATCCCAAGCTCGAACCCCATGGCGTATGGCATGGGTGATAGTAGGATTTTCACTTATTGTTTTGTTTTTTCTTGATTAAAACTTCTTATGTTAAGACCTCTTCTATGCACTTCCATTTTATTGATAGGATCTTATCCTTCTCAAAATCAAGTTGTTTAAAGTTGTTTTAAAATATAGTTTTTGGATTTCTATAAAATATAGATTGTCATTTATTTTAATCAGTTTTCCTATTCGAGTTTAGAATATTTTTAACAGTAAACAATTTTACAAGAAATTTTTTTAATTAGGGATTACCATGTAATGATTATATTAAATTGTTTAGAATTAGGAATAAGAATAAAATCAACAAACCATATGAATACAAGTTTTGCATGGAGAAATCTTTTGAAGAAAAACTTCCACACAAGAAATAGTGTAATAATGTATAATTTTATTCAATGTAAAGAGATACATCTAGCATAGTAACGCTCTTTTCATTTTGATGATATTTTAACAACACCTATATGTAGACACTAAAAATCCGTATCACCTGTGTTCTCCATTTTTAACCTAATCACAAGTATGATCTTCATTAATCACATGATCCTACCCTGTTTCCCCTTTTTCTGTTTTCTACCCAAATCTTTCCATTTTCTTCCCATTTCAAGTTTGAGGTTACATTTTACCCTTAACTTCATCTCTCTTGCATCAAATATTTCCCTTGTCGCCTTTGCAGTGATGTTTTGCTTAAATGCATCTCGATTAGGGTATTTTGATCCTGATTCGATCCTCTCATTTCAAGTTTTTCATTTCCTGTCCAAATATTTTCAATGTATTTCCTTTTCAAGTGCAGAGGTTGCATCTTGACCTCTCCTTCATCCCCCTTGTGTCAAATGTTCCCCTCTCATTTCAGTGGTGTTCGGTTTTAACCAAGGTACCTGTCTCGATTTTGAGGGTTTTTCGCCTTCTTTTAGGGTCCTCTCACTTCCCGCTTTCCATTTTCAATTTTGTTGGCTCCCCTTTCCTTCCCGCTCCTATGTTGAGGTTGCATTTTTACCTCTCCCTCAGCCCCATGGAATCATATTTGTCCTTTCTTTGCCCATTGACATGTTTTGACCTGGTTTATTAGGAGTTGCTCGGTTTTACCCGATTTGCCCTAATTTTCTAATTTTCGCTTGAATCTTCCCATTTTCTATCCAAACCTTCTCAATTATTTCCAATTTCAGCTACTTTGACCCAAATTGACTTAATTTGACCTAATTAAGTTGTTCGGACGTCAGTTTGACTAACTAGTTCTTTTAGATTTAATTAATTCTTTAATTAATTAAGCCCCTTTTTACTAACGTTTCTGCTTCTAATCTCTTTAATCTTTCATCAAACCCCTCCCTCTTAAAATTAATTATATAATATTGCATTATTTAATTAATTCCTGATTTATCTGCTTTGATTAAGTAGTTTTAATTAATTAATTAAAGGTTCATTTCATAACCTATAGTTGAATAATTTATTTAAATTATTCAATTACCTAATTATGTCTTTGAAATTAAATAACTTTCTTTATGTATTTAATTTTCTAGTTATCTTCTCATATGAAGATAATATCTTCTTTTTTCAAAATTTCAGTTAAAAATATCCTCCTAATTTTTGAAAATGGTAATTATATCTTGTGATTTATCTTTAAATTTTGAAAATCCTAATTTTTTGGAATATCTCATTATTTTTTAATTTTTATTTTAAAAAATGAGGTATGCATCCTCGAAAAATCTATTTTTTTGTTTTTCTTCACTTTTTCCTCCATCTCCTTCATCCTTCCTCGAATGACAGCTCTATTGTACATTCAATTTGGTCCATCCATCCGATCAAAAATATTTTTGATCTTGCCTATTCCTCGGGTCTTCGGTTTTCTATAAATTGAGGCCTCTCCTTCAATTAATTCATCTAGCCTTCATGCATTCTTATCCATCACATTTCCACATGTAATTTTTAAGTCATCTTATTTTGTTAGTTTATCCAGATATCTATTTTTTATGCATTGTTATTATGTCTAATTTTCTAGCACTAATATCCATTTGTCCAATTAATCATCTACCTTAGGTAATGTCATTTTTAATCACTAGCATTTAGCAATTAGTAATAATTTTAACCACATATTCCTACTAAATCTCCAAATATCATCTCTTTGCTTTCATTTGTTTCATGCACCTACCATAATGAGAGTGACATATCATCGTTAGAGATAAAAGGAAAAGCCGCGAAGTGTAATTGAAGAAGCAAAAGCAAATGGTTTGCATTTGATTTCATGTTTTGTTTCAATTATTTCAATGCTCAGACTAGGAAAGTTAGCATGTAATTCAAAGTTTTGTGGTAGCTTAGATTCAATTGCATGTGTTTTGGTTTTCAAACTGATTAACCCCGTTTTCCTAGATCTACACTATATATCTAAAAAATAAATTTGTACAACTTAAAGAATTGGTTGATGAACACTACAAATGGTTTCCCAAAATAAAGTACCATCTAGTCTGTCCACCCGATCAACAATATTTTTGGTCCTGCCTATCCGTCAAGTCTTCGGTTTTCTATAAATTGATGCCTCTCCTTCAATCAATTCATCTAACTTTCATGGATTCTTATTTTGTCACATTTTCACATCAAATTTTTTAGTAATCTTATTTTGTCAATTTGTCCAGATATCTAATTTTTATGCATTGTTATTTTGTCTAATTTTCAAGAACTCATATCCATTTGTCCAATAAATCAGCTAGCTTAGGTAATATCATTTTTTATCACTAGCATTTAGTAATTAGTAATCATTTTAACCATGCATTCCTAGTAAATCTTTAATATCATCCCTTTGCTTTCATCTATTTCGTGCACCTAGCATTATGAGAGTGACATATTATTAGAGATGAAAGGAAAAACAATGAAGTTTAACTAAAGAAGCACAAGAGAATGGTTTGCATTTATTTTCATGTTTTGTTTCAGTTATTTCATTGATAAGATTAGGAAAGTTAGCATGTAATTCAAAGTTTTGTGGTATCTTAGATTCAATTGCATGTGTTTTGGTTTTTGAACTAATTAACCCCATTTTCCTAAGTCTACACTATATATCTATTAAATAAGTTTGTGCAACGTATAGAAATGGGAGATGAACATTACAAATGGTTTCCCAAAATAAAGTACCATCAAACCATTATAAAATACACAAAATCCCAAGCTTAAAAAAAATAGGCTCCTTTGATAATAGTAAATGTAAGTCCTAATGAGACAAATGGTAAAAATAATCTTCATAACAAAAATAGATAGAATCTTTGACTTGTAACTCCTTCATAATGGATCATAACCTAAGATAGGCATCCAAATTCACCACCTAGCTCATATGAGACCCACAAAAAACATGCAAGATGCTACAATACTCAATTTCTCATACCCAAATTGAGAATGAATATAAAAAATAGCATCATGACCATCATTTCCAACTTTGCCTTCTTCATAGCTACATATAGTGATTAATGATATTCCTTATGAATATTTATCATAAATTATTTTCTATTTACACCCTAGAATCGAAGGGAACTTTCAAAGAGTGTTAGAAATACATGGAATATATATAAGATTGAAAGCTAAATGGTATCTCAATCCCAACATTTTTTTCATTTGACATTATACATTGCAAATACAGGACCTAAATACAAGCATAATTTAGTATAAGGATCAAGTTTCATTGCCTTCATACATGAATAGAACAAAGTTTTGGTTACTAACTGTAGTACCCCTTCCCTAATCAGATTCTAATCTTGGTTTGACCTTGGTTAGTTTACCATGTTGTAATGTTATAGTCAGATGTTATGATTATTGTGCATACCTATTAATGTGGTTTTCACATCAATTCTTATATAAGTTTATTTGTTCTCCTGATTCGTGTTATTAATCTCGGGATAACACTTTCATTATATATATATATATATATGCATGTGTGACTCATGGTTGTAGAAGATTGCAGGTACAATACCGCATAGGTATGAGGTTCGTCTCCACCTGGATTCACAGGTTTGAGTGTGCCTCTTTGGTCCTTAGAGATTGGATTAGGTGGTCGTAAGACCCTCGTTTTACCCTTGTCGTGCTCAAGTGAACGTCATCAGTCACTCGTCAATTTTCCCCTTTGGTTGGGTATGGGGGTCATATGTTTGCTCGACTTTCTTGGGTTGCATGCTTTGTGTGTGGTAAAATTGAGTATTTTATCCTAAGTATTTAATTTGATTAAATGTGTGTTTACACATTAGTAATTAAGGGACTAAATGAAATAGGCCCCCTTTTTGTGATTAATCATTAATTAGAATTGCTCAATTTGTATTTGTAGCAAGTTCGATTAAATGGTTAATTTTAAATGATGAATTTATTCAGCTTATGCTTTTTGAAAAGAAAGATTAAATTTTTTTCGAAATAGAAATAATTTACCCTCTTTGGAATTTTGGAAATAGAAAGGTTAATTTCAATCAATTGAGAAAATCAATTTCTTAAGGAAAAGCAAGTTTAGTATATTTGTTAAAAAATAAATAAAAGAATGATTTTTCATTTTATTTGAAAGAAAGTATTTTTAAATCCAAAAATAAGAATTTTGTTCAAACTTTTCCCATTTAACCTAGGTTTGAAAAATATTTTTGGAGGATTATTTTTGGGGAGTTATTTTTGTGAAAAATATTTTGGAGAAGGATTTTTGGAGAAATTTGGGCATTTTGGGGGTAGAAGGATTTCTTGAGGTTGTAGGTTGGGCTCTTCACCAAATCCTGTCTAGGATTGCTGAATCAAGTAGGATTCTTGGTTATCTCTTTGGTTTCTTTGTTTAATAGAAATTGTTTTGGATTTTGAAGAAATATGGTTGTGAAGGTTGCAAATCCCATATATTTTGGAGAAAATGGAAGAGTGGTAATTAAACCTCCAACTCAAACCCTCCTTGCTTTCTTACCAAACCTCTAGTTTAAAATTTTGGTTGTTCTCAATAAACTTTGTTAAAACTCCATGAATGTTCTCAGATTTAAGTTTTAATCTAGGGATGGTAGCCGACTGCTATCATAGGGTAGCAGTGCTACCAAAGGTAGCAGATTGCTACCATACAGTAGTAGAGCTACCAATGGTAGCATACTACTACCATATGGTAGCAACTCCCTTCCTCGCATAACAATGCATCCTTATAAAGTTATTTTTATATTTACATTTTAATATTAATTTAAAATATATTTTAAATTATATTAAATTTGTATTTCTTTAAATATAAATTATTAAGTAAATTAATATATGTTGAGAGGATATTTTGGAAGTCTTTAACATATGATTTTGATAAATTTTGGAAGGTAAAAATTAATTTACGTTATTTAGTAAATTTTAGAGAATGAAATAATATTTATATTATTTGGAAAATATTGAAAAAATAAATATTATATTATTTGTTAAATTCTTGGGAATTACAATAATATTTTAGTTTGGAAAATTCTGAGATTGAATTTTATTTCATTAGGAAATGATTATCTACTATAGTTTCTTTTAATGTATATTTACATATTTTGGAGAGTGTATCTCGGCATTGGAAAATATAAGTTAGATAAACTGTCTTCGAACAAATAGAAAATAATGTTTTATTTTGAAAAATGAATATCATATTTTAGTTGATTAATATTTATTTAATTATAGTAATGTGATTTGGTTTGAAAGCTCATGATGAAGTATTTAAATTATTGTATGATGCAAAACAAATTTTAGTGAGTTAGTAAACCATGAGTGACATGTACCTAGACAAGGTAGATAGATTGCAATCAAACTTAGATCCATTAGAAAACTAGAATGATTTTAATGTTTAAACAATATGGAACAAGATTTTCTTTTCCGATTTATGCCTATGCATGTTTAATTTTTTGTATTCACATTTGCTTAAAAAATGGCAATCCCTTGATTGTGATTGGTAGATATTGTCATATGTTGATTTGGGTACCTACTTATGTCCTTGATCTCGAGTTTTGACTGTTTTCATGTGATGGTTTTGTATCCAGTCATGCCTTTTATGTGAGTGTCGAATGTTGCTATGTGGTCGACCATAGCTGGTCATGTCTCTTGTCAGAGTACCGTCAATCAATGCACCTCGTATGAATTCTTGTTTGACCAAGTGGGTATTCCTACCATATTGAACTCTATAATCTTGTCTTGGTGTATGCCTTGGTTTAGGAGTTTCGTATGTTTATGGTCTAATGTCATATGGGAAAGTGGCTTTTGAGTGGGGGCTGTGCCCAAAGTGGTTGCAGGGTAACCCATCAAAAGTGTGTCTAAATAAGTGATAACCTAATAGCATTTTAGAGAGGTTAGTTAATGAAAATACTAAGTAAGATAATTTTACCTCATGCATGGGATGAGGGCTAGTAAAGGCTCAACATGCAGTGAGAATGCCTGAAATGGCAAACCATCAACCTTGTCTTCATGAAAGGTTGTGTTGGGTCCACATGAGACTTGGATGGGCTGGAGGTTCGGGATAGGTTGCCAAGGTAACCCAGTAGATGGGGCCGAAACCTATGGAGACCTATCATGGTAGCCATACCAAGTTATGTGTGACACTTGTCCCTTATGTTCACTGCTATTTGTGTTGTCTTTGATAGGAGCACTTTTGTGGAGTTGTCGCGTTGTTTATACCCTTGTGAGAACTTGTTATTCATCTTAAACCATGGGTTGCTTATGATGGGTTGCGAAGACCTAGTTTCGTGGGTGCTCCAGTTGATCTTTGTATTTGCTTCTTATCATGTTTAGTTGGATCCTTTTTCCTATTTAGGGATCATTCGTATCTATTGGACCGATATGGTCGTATGTATTATTGGTTTATGTCCTCCTTGATGGCAAGATGTAAATGATGTGAACCTTATGTATTCTTCACCCTATTATTTTATCAGAGGGGTCTTACAGTTGAGCAGACCTAGAGATGTAGCCCACTAGGGGTGAACCCCGATATCATTTCGGTGTTATGTTGTGTTTTATGTTCTTCTATTTCCTTTTTAATTTAGCATGTATGGATGCAATTTTTGTTAAAAAGTATAATGTAGTTTAGATGAAATTAATCTTAAATGCATGTATGTAGTCATCTTATTAAATGCAGTAATTTGGATCATGGAACATGTAGGTTAGTATTACAAAAAAGTATTCTTTAGTTTGTAATGAAATTAAAGTATGCATGGAAAATTATAGATGCATGTCATATGTTTTGAATGTAAGATTGTACGTGATGTATGGATAAATTGTAATGGATGAACTTAATCATGTTATCTATAATTTTAATTTACCAAATGAATTTATCCTTGTTTATGTATTACCACATCATTAAGTTAATCAACTTAATTGGATTAATTAGCGTGAGTTGAGTTAAGTGTTAAATTAAGTAATCATGTTGGGAAACTCTTTAGGTGTTATTTAGTCTTCCACTGTGTTATCTGAGCTTATGATATCTCATTGTATCATTATGTTGTGTTTAATTTTAAAATAATAAAATATTGCTTTCTATTCTTGTGTTTTAGCTTTATCCCTTCGGGGTTTCCAAGTGGGGCATTACACTAACATCATAAGAATACTTACAATATTGTCTAGACTACCAACCTTCTTTGACAAGACTTACCATTCTCAACCATTTTTTGCATAAAGTAATTTTAAACATCAACATTCTTATTACATTCATGATATATGAGATTGGACTACCCAATAAAATAGAACTCTTACTATCACAACCAATCTAATAATATTACAATTAAAACTAATGCATGTGTACAAAGTCCCTATAACCAAATTATCTCCTTATAAATAGGTATAATGGTCATATATTCTACCTCATTGGTAAAGAAAAGCAACCATGGGATACCTTTAACTCACCCAACTCATTGCATCTCCAATCAAAGAAAACACGTATCCATGCTAATGGACCTTACACTATCCAATTTGTATGCCCTAGGAGTCTTCATCTACAAATCTCTATATGTGTAATAACTTTTCCACATAATAGATATCATGATGATAAAAATTAATATAAAAAGTTCCATGCAAATATATTGTAATGCCATGTTTAAAAAATGATACAACTTTCTTTTTAAATGAAAATAACAACACTAAATACACAACAATAATGTGTTGCACTTCCTCTACAATGTGCACACAAGAATCATATGGGACACAATGAGACAAAGGCAACTAAAATAAGAACAAAATCATCATTGCACAAGAAAAGTGGCAACAACAAAAGATTTAAAAATCATGAGAAAAATCCACCATGATGAACTTATGGGAGAGAAGATCAACAACACCTAAAAGATAATATTGTATTAACCAACAACCACATTCTCTCACATCTTACAAAGATGGGATGAGAGAATCATCAGCCTCTAATCCCCATTCAGACATACATACAATCTCTAACAAAATACTCATAAATTAACACCAATGATGGAATATCTAGGAGCTAACATCAATAGAATAGACAATGACACTATCATTTTTTTTTAAAAAGAGTAGGATAAGGGTACATGCACCTATAATACACCCAATACGAACCTTAGAAAACATCAAACATAATGGACAACCTTCACAAGAGGTTTCCTAATTAGGAGAGTACAAATCCTCCACTAAATGGAATGATAATAGATCACTTCCAAGAAAAAAAATGCTTCCCAAGGAAGGGAGATGCCATAAATCTTAAATTATGACCTTTATTAATGACAAGAAAAACTGAAAAGACTCTTAATGTTCAGGGAGAAAAATTTTGTACACAAGGTTTTACTATTTGAAGCTCAAAAGTACTTGACGTCTAATGAATGGGAGGATAATAGTTTTCTAAGAGGACTATAGTGTCTAGACTAGACACTATTGCCTTGGTGGAATAGTAGCACCTAGGTGGGACACTAACACCTAGGTAGGGCACTAGCCTATGCATTGTATTCCCGTTATGGAACTAGTGTCCTATTCTAGTGTAAGAGTCAATTTTGGGCACTGCAGTTCTTTATAGGTGCTATAGTCCAATCTGAGCACCGGTTTCCTAGCCAGTGGGAAACTCAATGTTAGGTATTGATCACAAAAGATGCACTAAGAATTAAGGACCATCTAAGAGGGTCTATAACACATTGTGCACTCTAAAATGCCAAAACATGAGTCGGGATAAATGAAGGTTCATTTCCTCTGAGCAGTATATAGAAATAAAACATATGGGAGAGGGTAGGGAGAGGTATTAGGACCTCATTAATTCTTGTACACACTAACCGAAGAAAAAAGACAACAAGTAAAGGAGATACACTAGCTTTCAACTTTACAAGGTTTCATAAGAAGCCTCAAAATGACCCAAAATGACTCAATACCCTAAGGATAGACACCAAGAGACTTCACAACCACAAGATGAGATTAAAAAACTATCCTAAACCACTCCAAGATGCATTATATTCACTTTGAAACTCAATTTGAAAAAAATCTAAAGTTCATTTTACTGTTTTCATAATAAATCATAAAAACATAATATGATATATTTGTGCTCAACTCCAACATTGAGGGATGTAACCAAAATATCAATATCATTATTATGTACATAAAATTTACGCTTGCAAAACCATATCGTTATTGGAGGTGGGTATGTGCAATATCATGGTGGGCCAAAACAGGCCCTTAAGTGGTAGCGAAATTTCAGCAAAACAAAGTTATGCAACTTGACATAAAATTTTGAATAAGTTATAAATATTATTTTAAAAATATGTAAGAAGAGAATGTGTAGAAAATTGAATGTAGTTTCTAAGCTACTAGTTGTTTTTTGAAAAAAAAAATTATTGTAGTGTCCTAAAATTGCGACACTTGCAATTTCGACTGCATTTCGGTCTTCACGATGGCGACACAACGCGCAACCTGAATGGAGACCCCAAAACTTGCTCACGACACCAAAAACTGCATTTTTCATGCACCCTGGCCTAAACCTCCTTGCACCCTGCTGCCCCGGGAGGTGGGACCAGAGCGCCCAGCGCCCTGGTCCCTCAGGACCAGGGCGCCCAGCGCCCTGGTCCCTGGGTCCTATTTTGGGCCTGGTCTCCTAAGTGGTATCGGGTCTTTTTGATTGCAAATTGGAAATAAACTTCCCTGGTCGGCCTAAGGTCGGGAAAATCAGTCTATCAGCCCTAATTGACAAGTATATAAACTACATTTTCCTCTCTCATTTGGGTAGATGGAAAAAAGGTGAAAGCAAGATTCAAACATTCAAGCATTCAAGCATTCAAGCAATTGATCATTTCAAGTCTCCATTCAAGGCTAAGTGTTGCATTCAAGTCAAGGATTCAACCATTGAAGAGGAAATCACTTATTACATGCTACAACATACAACAATACAACATACAACATCTAAACCTTCACACATAAGGATACCAACATCCTTAGAACAAGGTATTAGTACTTGTTTTACATTACAGTCATTTACATTTACAGCACTTGCTCATTTCTTGGTTAATTCCAAAACCGGGGTTTGACCTAAAGGCAAACCCCTAATCCCTAACCCCCCAATCGTCTTCGCTTTTCTGTGTGTAGGTTGCAGGTACGCGGCTGAAATTGAAGATCTGGAATCCTTGTGCAGAGACGAACAGATCCCACTTCGTTTCGCGGATTTTTCGGAGGACCGTGGCGCCGGGCGCCATCGTCTCGACAACTTTTGCTCAAATTTGCAGGACAGCACCGTATCGACATTCTACTACTAATTCCAGGTCCGCAGCTTCATCCTATAACCTAAACTCAGTTTATAAGCGAATCTTCATGACTTTCTATGCATTCCTAGCTTAATTTCCTTAACAACATTCTTTACAAAAGAGGGTAGCCTTGCTTTCCTAACCCTTGAAATTCATCTAGCATCCAATCTTACATTGTGTGGGATTGGATCTTATGAGTTTCAACCCCTCTTTTGAATGTAAAGTCTCCCTCCTAAGTGAAAAACCCATCGAATCCTAGCGAACCTCCCTTCTCTCTCCTCGGAGTTAGAAGAGGGGAGAGCAACTAGGGTTCGACCATGATTTTTCCGCTTTACATTTTGGTGAACCCGACGTGAACATCCTTTCTGATTTTTCATGCTTAGATCTGAAAAAATTGATTACATTTCCATGTTTGATCTTTTGCAAAATTTTAGAGGTGCTTGCATAAAAACCCTAAAATTTCTTTTGAACTTTTGAAATGCTTAATTGTTAATGCTTGCTTCAGATCTGCTTTTCTATTACAAATTATCAATTCATATCTGTGCTTTAATTTTGAAAATTAGGTGGTTAAATGTCAAAACCCTAATTTTTGAAACCTTTGTCTGATAATTTGACCGATCAAAACATCTCCAAATCAGCTGTAACTTTGGATTCTGCAATAAAATCACAATATCTTTCATCCCTGGAAATTTGGAAAAAAGTTGCGAAGACCATGTTGCACTCCGAGCGCCATCGTCCCCGACATTTTTTCCAAAATTTCAGGAGCGAGATCTTGCTGTATTTTCCTGCTAAAATCCAGAATTTTGGCTGATTTTATCAATTATAACACCTTCAAAATTACAGTCAAAGTTGGTCTTGTGATTACTTGGTCTAGGGCTCCTAATCATTCAAAAATCATCAAAATCAAAATTTTGTGTCAAAACTGTGTTCTTACTGTCTTAAATCTGAAAAGTGTATTTGCATTCATTCAAAATTTCAGTGCTTTATTCAAATTCTTGCATTTTGTGACTTTTGAAATTAAGTGCTTAATTACAACAACTTTGATTTCCGCTTTCAAAATTGAATTTTGTGTGAAATTGAGTCAATTTTTAAATTTCAAAACTTGCATTGCTTTTGACATTCCCTCTAAAATCATAAAATTCAAAATTTCAGTTTCTCTCTCTTTTTCAAAATTCAAAATTTTGCATTTTTCGACAATCTTGATAGGGTTCAATTTTGAGATTGCAACTTTAATTTGGCCTATCTACAGATCGTAAAATCCCTCAATTTTTTCAGATTAGCTCTAAAATCATCATACCTTTCATCCCTGCAAATTTTGAAAAAAGTTGCAAGGACCGTGTTGCACTCCGAGCGCCACGGTCCCGAACATTTTTTCCGAAATTTCGGGAGACTGTCATGATTGCATTTAACAGCTTAAATCTGGAAGATTGGCTGGTTTTATTGAAAATTGATACCTCTAAAATCAAAATCTTTTCTCTCTCTCTAGTGCATGAGTTTTACAACAACAAGCCCTACTTACACTATTCCCGTTAGACGAAGCCGTAGAATTAAGTCTTTCCGAGGTTTAACTACCGAGGAGATGGAACTTAATTTGAGTAGCCTTTTTAACGAGGACATGGGTAATTCCTCTAATCCTCCTAATGATGGAGAAGCTCCCCATGAAGTTTCCATTGAACAACTTTCGAAATTGGATAACCAATTTGACGATTTTCACCAATGGATGTCTCATGAGTATCCCGATAGTCAAGCTCTTCCTTTAATTGAGGGTCTAAAACGCATGCTTCAAAGTGATAAGAATGGAATTGATGTCTTGCGCGGTATTGCACACATTGTGGATTCGAATGTGATGCCTATGAATAGTTGTGCTGAATCTTTAGGTTATACACAACCTCCTACACAAGTCAATCATTCTATTCCTTTGACCACTCCTATTGCTAGCATACCTACTTTTACATCAAACATAATGGCTACTTCTATACAAGATATTCCTCCTATGATTACCAGTCATGGGGGCAATCCCTCTTCTTCAAGTAATCCTCTTCCTTCATTCAATCCGACTTCTTCATTCATTCCTTCAATGAGTGTTCCTATTACATCTTCACAAATGAACATGACGCAAGGGGGCAATTCATTTAACCATTCCATTCCTCCTTGTAGTGTTCCTACTATCCAATCATCCCCTATGGTTGATTATCATAGGGTCCCACCACCTTACTCTTTACCCTCTTTCAATAATATAACACCTCCATCTCAATCTAACACACCTAATATGAACTTTTCGACTGAAGCTACCATTAACAATCTTGCACAAACTGTCTCTTCTTTACAGCAACAAATTGCCTCTATGAATCAATCTAAGTTTAGTGTGCCCACATTTGATGTTGCGAGCCCACTTTCTCTTGACATTGTTTGAGCTATTCCTCCTAAACATGTTTAAATCCCGCATTTGGAGCTCTATAATGGTAAAGGAGATCCTCTAACACATGTTAAGACTTTTCAAACAATATGTACCGATTTTGCTTATGACCCAAGGTTGCTTGCGAAACTATTCACTAGAACATTAAGAGACAAAGCCCTACAATGGTATTGCTCGTTGCCTTCTTATTCTATTACTTCTTTTGAACAACTTGCAAATTCTTTCATTCAACAATTTCAAAACAATATAAGTCCTAAAGTTACTTTGATTGATTTAATGCATTGTAAACAAGGTGTTAAAGAAAAAGTGACTGGTTTCATTGGTAGATATAAGCATTTGTATGCTCAAATTTCTTTTCCAGTGCCTGATAATGATATTCAAAGAATCTTTATTTCTAATTTGCAAAAAGATATTCGAGACAAACTTCTGTTTTCTGAGTTTACTTCTTTCCAACAGTTGTGTGCCACTCTTCACAATTATCAACTGACTGTGAGTCAAATGGAACAATCACATCCTATGGCTCCGAGTGATAAGGGTGATAGCAGTCAACAACCATTTGGGAAGATTAAACCAAATAGAGATTCCATCAAATTCAATGAAAACATCATCAACAACAATGTGAATGCAGCATCAGGTGTGCCCCCTATTTCTAAATTTTTCAAGAAAGAAAGAAAGTATACTCCTTTGAATGAATCATTGCATGACATTATGAATAAGTTATTGGGACAAA
This sequence comes from Cryptomeria japonica, assembly GCF_030272615.1. NCBI lineage: Eukaryota > Viridiplantae > Streptophyta > Pinopsida > Cupressales > Cupressaceae > Cryptomeria > Cryptomeria japonica. The sequence goes on along the minus strand of NC_081405.1, from coordinate 245,838,827 downwards.
ATGTGCTTACTCTTCCTCCTATAAGACAAATTGATCCTGCAAAGATTACTTCACCTTATTTTGATCATAAAGCTTTTTGTCATTTTCATCGTCAGCCTGGTCATGATACTGAAAAATGTTTTTCTTTAAAGGGTAAAATTCAGGATTTGATTGATAATAATAATACTATTTCTGTTTCTGGAGTGAATGATAAAGGCAACACATCTGTAGCTCCTCCTAACCAAAATCTTCAGATTTTTACTGATCCATTACCTTCTCATACTTCTCATACCTCTAATGCGATTGAGGCTAATGATTCCTCTCTCTCATCTGATGGTCTTGTGTCTATGACTCCGAATGTGATTAACTTTGTAGAGCAGCAAGAAAACCCTAAAGAACTTTCCATCACATTTGATTCTAGTGAAACCATTAGAGCACCTGATGGTCCTTTATACATAGTTGCAAAAGTCAAGAATATGCCTTGCCGTGGAGTGCTTATTGATCCTTCGTGCATGGTTAATGTTATTACTGAAGAATTTCTTTTTACTTTGCAATTGAATCAAGTAATCTATGACAAAATAGATGTGGTTGTGAAATTGTTTGATGCATTTTCTTCTCCTGCAATTGGTTCTATTACATTGCCTATTGAAGTCCATAACAAATCTCTTGATGTGAACTTTTCTATTATTCCATCTTCCGAACAATTTCGTGTGAAGCTTGGTTATCCTTGGCTATCTTCCATGAAGGCTATTGCTTCCCCTATTCATAAGTGTTTAAAATTTCCCCATAATGGTGAAGTTGCTACTGTCAATCATAGTCTCTTTAAACCGGCTGAAAGAACTTCTAGTGTTCCTATTGATTACTTTTGGCCTAAACAATTCCAATCCCTTCCTCCGCAAAGTGATCATCTTTTTAAATCTTATCAAAAGTGGAAAACAGACATGATCCTATCTCTAAGTGAACCTAGAACACCTAAACTTGACATTCCTATCATTCTTGAGAAGGAAGTTCTTCCTTTGAAAGATAAAACTAATGTCTTTCCTCAAGAAGATTCCCAACCCGTCCCCATGGATGTGACTATGTCTATGCCTGATAAACCTTCTAAAAGTAGACCTATACCTCCTCGTCATGATGGACTTGGTCTTCTTCCTAAACTAAAAATTCCTCCTTTATATGGAGCAGTTCCTCCTCCTGCCTTTTATAGAGAAAAGAGACCTTCTTCTTCTCCTATTATCCAGCCTAAGAGACCACAACCTAAACACCCAAGTGATAAGGATGAGAACATTCCTCCTCCTCTATCTTCTACACTTCCTACTAAGACTAGACGTAATCGTTCCACACGCGAACGCCGACGAAAGCGTCGTCTTAGGGCTCAAGCAGCCGCTTCTCAAACTTTGTAATCTCCAAAAACACCTTCAACAAGCATTATTCCATTTTCTCCTCAGCCGGATATTGAGCCTAAATCTCCTAAACATAAGATGCATGATGGTCTTGATCCTTTGCGAGTTAAAGATCCTATTTTTATAAATCTTGATGATGATATAGATGAAAATGTTATTCATGATGAAAATGTTACTCCGCTTGCTTCTGACAGTGAATATGAACTTGTTGATGTTGATAACCATTTATCTAATGAATTTTCTAAAGCACTTATCCTAGCTCCTAGACAAGAACAATGTGGCTTGGAACATGAACATAGCCCTTGTTTGGATCTTGTGATAGCTCCATCTGCTGTGTTGGATGTTCCTCCTCTAGCGTGTTCCTTGCCTTCCCGAAACATTGATCAGCAAGATCGGGGGGTAGATGACGTGCTAGACTAGTTACATTAGCATAGCAGATTCTCTCCCCCTCTCTTTTGTTACTTCTTCTATATGTTATTCTCATTCTTCTATTTGTCATCCTTAGTGTTGTCTACTTGAGGACGATGCAAAGCATTGAGATCTCTTTGGTCTCTCTCATGTTGACTCAAAAGACACATGTGTTCCCTTCTTCTAGGTGACCTTCCTTGATTGGGGAATGAAGAACAATTATGCATACATACATATGATATATATACATGAATTATCATATAGCATACTGACCCCGAGGAAAGCGAAGTCACCTCATGCTTTGTGTTTGTGTTTATTATCCTTGGGTTTATCTCACACTTGGGGGCTAAATCCTTGCGATAACGTGCTCCTTTCCTTTCTCATTTCTTATGTGTATCACTACGTTAAAACAATCACCCCCGTTGAGGCGTGTGCGATCACTTTAACGTAGGGGGGCATACACCCTGTCTATCCCTTCAAGATACTTGAAAATTTCTTGGCGAACTTAGCTTTGCCTTGAAAATTTTTGGTATTTCTTTTGCATGACTCATAGTGAGGGACCTTACTACTGACAGTCATGGTTCTCCCTCGTGATCTTCCCTTTTACTTTGTCAATCGAAGTCGTAAGATCCTTAGTCCACTGGGGGCTTGGTGTATCTTGCCTCCTTGACGTGGTGAAAGTCTTTCAATATTGTTTCCTTGTACTTTACCGGAAGTATGAGCTCACATACTCCCGCTAAAGTGGGGGCTAAATGTAGCGTCCTAAAATTGCGACACTTGCAATTTTGACTGCATTTCGGTCTTCACGATGGCGACGCAACACGCAACCTGAATGGAGACCCCGAAACTTGCTCACGACACCAAAAACTGCATTTTTCATGCACCCTGGCCTGAACCTCCTTGCACCCTGCTGCCCCGAGAGGTGGGACCAGAGTGCCCAGCGCCCTGGTCCCTCAGGACCAGGGCGCCCAGCGCCTTGGTCCCTGGGTCCTATTTTGGGCCCGGTCTCCTAAGTGGTATCGGGTCTTTTTGATTGCAAATTGGAAATAAACTTCCCTGGTCGGCCTAAGGTCGGGAAAATCAGTCTATCAGCCCTAATTGACAAGTATATAAACTACATTTTCCTCTCTCATTTGGGTAGATGGAAAAAAGGCGAAAGCAAGATTCAAACTTTCAAGCATTCAAGCATTCAAGCATTCAAGCAATTGATCATTTCAAGTCTCCATTCAAGGCTAAGTGTTGCATTCAAGTCAAGGATTCAACCATTGAAGAGGAAATCACTTATTACATGCTACAACATACAACAATACAACATACAACATCTAAACCTTCGCACATAAGGATACCAACATCCTTAGAACAAGGTATTAGTACTTGTTTTACATTACAGTCATTTACATTTACAGCACTTTCTCATTTCTTGGTTAATTCCAAAACCGGGGTTTGACCTAAAGGCAAACCCCTAATCCCTAACCCCCCAATCGTCTTCGCTTTTCTATGTGTAGGTTGCAGGTACGTGGCTGAAATTGAAGATCTGGAATCCTTGTGCAGAGACGAACAGATCCTACTTCATTTCGCGGATTTTTCGGAGGACCGTGGCGTCGGGCGCCATCGTCCCGACAACTTTTGCTCAAATTTGCAGGACAGCACCGTATCGACATTCTACTACTAATTCCAGGTCCGCAGCTTCATCCTATAACCTAAACTCAGTTTATAAGCAAATCTTCATGACTTTCTATGCATTCCTAGCTTAATTTCCTTAACAACATTCTTTACAAAAGAGGGTAGCCTTGCTTTCCTAACCCTTGAAATTCATCTAGCATCCAATCTTACATTGTGTGGGATTGGATCTTATGAGTTTCAACCCCTCTTTTGAATGTAAAGTCTCCCTCCTAAGTGAAAAACCCATCGAATCCTAGCGAACCTCCCTTCTCTCTCCTCGGAGTTAGAAGAGGGGAGAGCAACTAGGGTTCGACCGTGATTTTTCTGCTTTACAATTATGTTTGGCAAAAATTTGAAATTTCAATGCAGTAGTACTAAAATTTTAAGAGAAAGATAAAAAGTAGGTGTATGTCTGACCACCCTAACTACAATCAAATCATAATATTTTTTTATAATATTTTTAATTAAGTAGTAGACTAATTTCCAGATGTGACACATACTGTTTTGTAATTTTTTTTGAAGTAAATAATTAAATATGATTTTTTTACTACAACTTTTTTAGAAATTCAAAAACTTGTAATTATTTATTAAAGTCAAAATAAGGAAAACCTTATATTGTTAGAAAGCTGAGAATCTCCTAAAAATCCCTATATTGTTGGAAAGCTAAGAATGTCCTAAAAAATCCCTTTTCATTTTATCAATTTTGGCTAAAAAAAGTCATCAACCACTAGGGCAAAGCCTAAACTAACAAGGAATACTCAAAAACACATTTTTTCTATTGACATTCCAAGGTTGACATTTGCTAGCCGAATCCCAAAGCAATCATGAGCCAAATTCCAAGATTTCAAATTTTTTTAGAGGAATCGAATATCGGATATCCGATTTGTATAATTTTTTATTATAAATAAAATTAATAATATTTTGTATATTATTATATATTAATATATAATAAATATGTTATATATTAATATTATAATATATAAATCTATATATTAAAATATATTATTAATACTTTTATTAATTTATTAATAATAAAAGATATCAAATATTGGATAATATCTGATGTCTAGTACTTTGTTTAGGATAGGAGGAGAGAGAGAGAGAGAGAGAGAGAGAGAGAGAGAGAGAGGGTTGGCAAGGGATAAGGGGAAAGTGATCTAAATAGGGAGAGAGAGAGAGATGGGGAGAGAAGGGTAAGGCAGAGGGGGAGATAGGGAGAGGAGGGTAAAGGGTTTTAGAGAGAGATGGGGGAGAGGGAGAGAAATATTTGATACCTTGTTTAGGAGACACACAGAGAGAGAGAGAGAGAGAGAGAGAGAGAGAGAGAGAGAGAGAGAGAGAGAGAGAGAGAGAGAGAGAAGGGGATATGGAGAGAGGGAGAGAGAGGGGGGAGAGACTAATTAGGGTAAGGGAGAGAGAGCGGGAGGGAGAGACTCTTGGGGAGAGTGAGAATATAGATGTCCTAAGGGCTCATATGGTGTCCTAAGGGGTGATATTGTGTCATTAGGAGTTATATGGGTCCTAAGGGGCTACACATGTGTTAGAACACCATATGACCCCTTAGGATTGTTGGAGATTGTTGTTGCTAGGATATGTTGTTGTCATTGATGTCAACATATTCTTGTGATCTATTGCTCTAGTGATTGCAGATTGGTTTATTATGATCATGGTTTGGTGTATGGAGTATTTCTAGTATCATTATATCTTTCTGTATTGGTTTTGGTGATCTGAAAAATTGATCATATCATATGATCCGGTTTGCAGTTTGGTTTTTTTATCAGTGCTTTGCAGAAGTTTGGTATTTCCTCTGACATATTTTGGTGTGATTAGATCTTGAGATGAGTTTTTGGGAGATTATTTTGGATGGTGTTGTGTATCTTCATTTCAGATGGTTTGTGATTTGGTGCTTTGCAAGTTATCTTTCTTCATGACAATTGCTTTTCTTTGAGCACTCTTGAGTTTTCAATGTTGATTGATGAAGATTTGATAAGTGGTGTTGGTGCAGTTGTTACTGATGACTCTAACATGCTTGTTGGTGTTTCCTATTTTTTTACTATTTTTGTTAATGATCTGTATTGATCATTGTGCAAGTTTTTGGTGGTTTTGCTGAATTGGTGATGTTCTTTGTGTTATGTAGTATTCCTAATGGTGTAGCATGTGGCAATTGATCTTGACGTGATTTTCGGTGGTGTTGCGTATTTGGAGTTTTGGTTTAGGTCCATGTTATATCATGTATATAATTATATTGGTCTGGTGGTTGATCTTGGTATCGTGTGATGTAATTTTATAACTGGGTGTTGAGGGTTTAGCTGACCTTATTGTCAAGGTTGATGAATTGTATAAATGGATGGTTTAATCATGTAATTTAGGTATCAAGGTTGTGTTTGCATTATCTGAGAGTGGAGTATGTGTGAACAAGGGATTTATCTTCTAGTGTGGTGTATTGAGAAGACATTGTTGTAGAATAGACAAATGTGCTTAATCAAAATTATCATCAGTCATTTGTAGATGTTATTATTGCAATTCATTTCTTCCAGATTGTAGTCTGAATCTTGTTGTAAGGTAGTGAGACTTCCCTAAGGGTTATAGCCTTCTAGGTTATTGTATCTTTTGTTGTGAGCTTTAGGCAATGTGCCTAAATGTTGGTGCATTCCCCATTGTAATCATTTTCACATACTACTATAGAGTATCATCTTATTGTGGGTACGTTCCCACCATAGTTTTTCTTTGTACCAGGTTTTCCACATCAAAATTATGATGTTGTGTGTTGTGCTATCAATCTGGTTATCTTTGGTGTTGTTGCAGTTTATTAGATTTGTATTTGTGGTTGATTTTATCAATCCGATGAAAACTGACTCACCCCCCCGTCCTTACTTTTCTTTAATTGTTGTTGCCAACAATTGGTATCAGAGCTAGATCCTCTGGAAGAAGCTTAACCGCTTGAGGAGATTTGGGATGGCAACTGGAGGTGTTATCTTTAGTAGGAGAGTCGGAGATTTGATGGAAGTAATTATGCTATATGGAAGAACCAGATGTAATTGCATTCAAGATGTCTTGGAGAAGATTAGTGGAAGATTACAAAGAATGTGTATTCTGTTCCTCCTAATGGACTAGTTACTGTTGATGAGATCAAGGAAGTTGGAAACAACATTAGAGCTAAGGAAGCATTGTTGATCTCCCTGATTGATTCAGAAATGACTAATGTAATGGGACTTTAGATTGCACATGAAATCTGGGAGAAGCTTGAGACCCTGTATGAAGGAGATAAATGAGTAAAAGTTGCTAAGTTGCAGAGTTTGAAAGGGAAGTATAGGATGTTGAAAATGGGAGAAGATGAAAACATAAATTCATTTATGGCTAAGGTAAATGAACTTGTCCTAGATATCAGATGTTCCAATGGAATGCTTGAAGAAGATGAAATTTTTGCTAGGGTGCTAAGATCATTGCCTCCTACTTACAAACATAACATACCTGTTGTGCTGAGATATAAAGTGTGACTACTGCGACAAGAGATATGTTTCCTGGAAAGATTGTTGTATTTGAGGTGAGTGAATTTGGTAAATCTCTTGGAAAGTCTGAGAAAACATTTAGAGCATTTGTATCCAGAAATCAGAAGTATGATCCCAATGAATGCAAAATATCCAGACATGACAGAGAGAGAAGAGAGATGGAAGTGCAAGAAAGAGAATTGGATGATCTTGAAGTATTGATTGCACGGAGATTACCTAACGAAGCCAATAAGTATGATGGAAAATTGTCTTTGAAATGTTTTCCTTGCAATAAGATAGAACATTTTGCTTCTAGATGCCTAGAGAGAATGTCTAAATATGATAGGCATGATAAATTTGATAAGTATGGTAGTAATGATGTATATGAGAAGCATGAAAAGTATGCTAAGCCTTACAAGCCCAACCAGAAGTATAAGCATCAAAAGAACTGTTATTATGTTGTTGATGAAGGTGTTACAAATGAAGAATTAGAAGGAGATGAAGTTGTGTTTATTGCTATAAAAGAAGATGGACTGATACCTATTGATTCTACAAACTGCACTATTGAGGAGAAAGCTTTAGCTACTAAAGTTGAACAGAAAGATGAATGAGTGATTAACAATGGTTTTTCACATTATATGACTAGTGATAAAAGCAAATTTGTGAGTATGGAATGATATGATGATGGAATAGTAAGATTTGGAGATGACAAAGCCTATGTGATCTATGGTAGAGGTTCTATTTCCTTTGATGGTAAGCATAACATTGATGATGTCTTGTATGTTGAAGGTTTGAAGCATAATCTTCTAAGTGTTGGACAGATGGTTGACAAAGGTTATGATTTACAATTCAAGAATGGAAAATGCAAGATCATAAATGCCTCCGGTATAGAGATTGCATCTGGAACTACGAGTGAAGATAATATCTTTGAATGCTGGTGAAAAAAGTTGCTTGATTTATCAGATTGATGAAAGTTGGTTGTGGCATATGAGCATGTGTCATGTTAATTTTGATTCAATGATTAAGATAAGTTCTACATAAACTATTAGAGATTTGCCTAAAATTGTTGAGCCTGTTTATCCAGTATATAAGGAATGTCAAATGGGAAATCAAAAAAGAATTTATTTCAAGAGTAAGCAGTAGACATCTCATGGATTTCTAGATCTCGTGCATTTCGACCTATGTGGACCTACAAATATTAGAAGTGTGCAGGGTGACGAATACTTTATGTTACTAATTGATGATTATTCTAGAATGATGTGGGTTATATTTTTTAAGGAAAAATCATAAGCATTGGACAAATTCAAGATATTCAAAGCAAAGGTTGAGACTGAGATAGAATTGAAGGTGAAATGTTTGAGATCTGATTGAGGAGGAGAATTTTGTTTCTGTGAGTTTGATTCATTCTGTGAGAAGCATGGGGTTAGAAGACAATTATCTCCTCCTAGAACCCCACAATAGAATGAATTTGTTGAAAGGAAGAACATAATTGTCTTGGATGCTGCAAGGACTATGTTGATTGAAGGGAATATTCTGAAGATATATTTGAGAGAAGTTGTTAGCATTGTTATTTACAAATTCAATCGAGTGCATATAAAAGGTGATAGTGGTAAGACTCCTTATGAACTATCCTTTGATCATGTTCCTACTATGAGATATTTTAGAATTTTTGGTAGCAAGTGTTGTATCAAGAGAGACGAGGATATAGGAAAGTTTGATGCAAGAAGTGATGAGGGAATCTTCTTGGGATACTCAACCAAGAGCAAAGCCTATTGGTGATACAATAAGAGACTGAGAAAGATAGTGGAAAGTACAAATGTGAAGGTTGAGGAGAAGTGTGGAAGATAAATAAGAGCATGTGGATATGATGATGATCATCATATTATTCAAACACCTATTTAGATTGAAGAATTGAAGCAGAATGATCCGATAGAGACAGTTAATATGGATATTTCTACTGTTGGTGGAGAGGTACAAGAACGTGAAATTCAGAATAATCAAAAGACTTTGAGGTATGTAAGATTGAATCACTCTGAAAAATTAAATTATTGGTGATAAAAATAAAGGTGTGATAACTATAAGAAGGCTAGTTGTTGAAGAGGTATGTTTGATTTCCAAAATTGAACCTAAATATGTTGTTGAGGCTTGCAAAGATGACAATTGGATAAGGGATATGGAAGAAGAACCGAATTATATTGAAAATAATAACACATGGGAACTTGTTCCTAGACCTAAAGATAAGAATGTGATTGGTACTAAATGGGTATTCAGGAACAAATTGAATGAAGCTGGTGAAGTTGTCACAAATAAAGAAAAATTGGTATGTAAACGATATTCACAAAAAGAAGGAATTGATTATGAGGAGACTTTTGGTTCAGAAGCTAGACTTGAAGCTATTAGACTGTTTCTTGCATATGTTACGTATAAGGATTTCAAGGTATATCAGATGGATTTCAAGACAGTTTTTCTAAATGGAGATCTTGAGGAAGAAGTCCACATTGAGCAACCTGGTGGATTTTCATTATCAGATGATGGAGACATGGTATGCAAACTGAAGAAATCTCTTTATGGATTGAAGCAAGCCCCTAGAGCCTGATATACTAGATTGGATAAGTATTTTTTGAAATTAGGATTTAATAAAGGTACTACTGATAGTAATCTGTATTTTAAGATTGAAAATGATAACATCTTGATTGTTGAAGTCTTTGTTGATGATATTATCTTTGGAGGAGATGATAAATTGAGTATGAAGTTTGTCGGTGATATGTAGAAAGAGTTTGAGATGTCTATGATAGGAGAGATGAAATTTTTCTTAGGTTTGTAAATTTTATAGACTAGAAACTAAATATGTGAAGGAACTATTGAAGAAGTTTAGGTTAGAAGACTCCAAACCAGTTGGAACTCCTAAGGTGACTAGCTAGAAATTATCTAAAAATGATGAATCTCTGAAATCTAATAAGACTTTATACAAATCTATGGTTGGTGGACTATTATATCTAACTCAGACTAGACCAAACATTATGCATGCTATGTGCATGGCTGCTAGATATCAAGTTGATCTAAATGAGAGGCATGTCACTATTGTAAAGAGGATATTCAGATACTTGAAAGGAACTATGGATTATGGTTTGTGGTATACGAGGAATAATGATTTCATGTTATGTGCTTACATTGATGCTGATTGGGATAGTGATGTTGATGACCAAAAGAGTACCTCCAGTGGTGCATTCTTTTTGGGTAAGAAATTGGTTTCATGGGCGAGTAAGAAACAAGATTCGATGTCCTTATCTACTATTGAAGATGAGGACATTGTTGCAGCTAGTAGCTGCACTCAAGTAGTTTGGATAAAGCAATTGTTGAAGGATATCAGAGTTATCTATGATAAGCCTACTGTCACATATTGTGATAGTTCTAGTACTATTAATATGTCAAAGAACCTAGTGCAACATTCAAAGACTAAATATGTATAATTAAATACCAGTTCTTGAGAGAAAAAGACAGTGAAGAGGAAGTAAAGTTGGAGTATGTGTCTACAAAGGAACCGATTGCTGATATTTTTACTAAGCCTTTGCCTCCAGATACATTTGTCTATTTGAGAGACAAGTTAGGGGCATCTATCCCTCCTAATGAGAACTAGATGCATTGAGTTGCATCAATCCGGTGGACTTCACAATCTTATCTTCTTGTCTGGATTGATGAGTTTATGCTGCTCCTTTGGTGGAGTAGTCTTCTTATGGCTGGTTATGTGATTAAGGGAGAGATAATCATGATTTTCTTATCTAAGGGGCAGAGTAAGTTTGGTTTTCTATTTTGAGAATCTTTAGAATTGCTGTCAAAGGGAGAGAGAGGCATGTGAAAAACTATTTTATCTACCTGATTTTAGGGGGAGGTTGTTTGAGATATTTTCTCTCTTTGCATTGATTTTTTTTCACATCCATATGTTTCCATCAATGCCAAAGGGGGAGATTGTTGGAGATTGTTGTTGCTAGGATATGTTGTTGTCATTGATGTCAAGATATTCCTGTGATTTATTGCTCCGGTGATTGCAGATTGGTTTATTGGGATTATGGTTTGGTGTATGGAATATTTCTAGTATCATTATATCTTTCTGTATTGGTTTTGGTGATCCAAAAAGCTTAATTGATCATATCATATGATCGGGTTTGCAATTTGGTTTTTCTAATTAGTGCTTTGCAAAAGTTCAGTATTTCCTCCGGTATATTCCAGTGTGATTAGATCTTGAGCTGAGTTTTTGGGAAATTGTTTGTGATGGTCCTATGTATCTTAATTTTATGTGGTTTTATGATTTGGTGCTCTGCAATTTATCTTTCTTCGTGACAGTTGTTGTTGTTTGAGTACTCTTGAGTTTCAGATGTTGATCGATGAAGATTTGATAAGTGGTGTTGGTACAACTATTACTAATGACTCTAACATGCTTGCTAGTGTTTCCTAATTGTGTCCTATTTGTTTTGATGATCTACATTGATCGTTGTGCAATTTTTTGGTGATTTTGATGAATTGGTGATGTTCTTCATGTTATGCAGTATTCCTGATGGTGTAGCATGTTGCAGTTGATCTTGGCATGACTTCCGATGGTGTTGTGTATTTTGAGATTTGGTTTAGATCCATATTATATCATCTATATCATTATATTGATCTGGTGATCAATCTTTGTATTGTGTGATGTAATTTTGTAATTTGGTGTTGAGGGTTTAGTCAACCTTGTTTTCAAGGTTGATAAATTATATAAGTAGATGGTTTAGTCATGTAATTTAGGTATCAATGTTGTGTCTGCATTATCTGAGAGTGGCGTATGTGTGACCAAGGGATTCAAATTATGGTGTGGTGTTTTTAGCAGAGATCAGTGTAGAGCAGACACATATGCTTAACCAGAACTGTCATTAGGCATTTGTAGATACTATTATTGTAGTTCATTTCTTCTGGATTGTAGTCTGAATCTTGTTGTAAGTCAGTGAGACTTCCTTGAGGGTTGTAGCCTTCTGGGTTACCAAACCTTGAGTTGTGAGATCTAGGCAGTGTGCTTGAATGCTGGTGCATTCCAAATTATAATCATTTTCACATACTACTACAGAGTATCATCTTATTAAGGGTAGGTTCCCACTGTGGTTTTTCCCTTAACCAGGTTTTCCACATCAAAATCTTGGTGTTATGTATTTTTCTATCAATCTACTTATCTTTGTTGTTGCTGCAGTTTATCAAATTTGTATTTGTGGTTGAGTTTATCAATCTGGTGAAAACTAATTCACCCTCCCTCTCAATTTTCTTTCATTGCGGTTGCCAACAAGGACAACATATGACCCATGAGGACAACATATTGTCGTTAGGGTTCATGTGATGTTTTCAATGGTCACATGGTGTCTTTAGATGTCATATGGGGTCATAAGGGGAAACAAATGTGTTAGAACACCATATAACCTCTTAGGACACCATATGAACATCATATGGTCCTAAGAAGTAAAGAAATCAATAAGTCAATCACATAAATTAATGCCATAACACAAATAATTATATGTGGAAAAACTCAAAGAGGAAAAACCACGATGGGATTTGTGACCCACAATATCAATCCACTGGCCATATGAAAATATATTACAAAATATAGGGGCCTGCACTTGTAGGAAGGCTTATAGCCTAGAGCACACTGCTCATCGCAAAAGAGTCTCACTACTACATACAAATCCAGACTACTATCCAAAAGAATGAGTCAACTGCAATGATAACATCTCTTATGCCTGAATACAGTTCTGGTTAAGCTCTGTCTGTTCTAGTGTGAAACCCTAAACCCTTTCTGGAATAGCCTCTTAAATAAATGTCCTCACATAGATGATCTCTCTCATATATCTCACATATCCTTCCATTACATCTCATATCACACTCTACTTTATAAAAAATGATCTAATCAAGTGACCTATATACCCGTACAATCCTTTATGCCTTATGTCAGCTTACATAGATAATTATAAAGTGAATATACATGTCAGATCAATTACATATATACATGAATATCAAAATCAATTATCGATTTCCTGATCTCCCAAATGATGTTGGCCTTCTATACTGTTATCTTGATGAAGTAATGTTGGCCTTTAATGTTGGTACCCAAAGAATTCCTCCTACTAGTGAAGATACCTATCGGTGTCGGTGTTGGTGCCGGTGCTGGTGCCGGTGAAGTGTCTACTGGTAAACAACCAAACCAAAATATGAAATTTGGAACATGTTGCCATCAATGGCAACATATTAGAACCAATCAATTGAGTGTCAATTTCCAACAATCTCCCCCTTTGGCATTGATGGCAACACTCATGTGAAAAATGATAATGGTTTCCATCTGTCGACTTCATTCTGAGATTGCTCCCCCTCAATTGAATATCCATTTGTGATCAAGATTTAAACAAAATACTCCATACCTCCATATCTCCCGATGTCAAGAATATATTTTTCACCTATACCTCCCCCTTTGACATCAATGCCCAAAAAAAATACCAAAAATTAGGATGAAGAATGAAAGACAGTAGAAAGAATGTCCCAAAACACCTTACCAGAGGTGAATATACTTGAAAATTTCTGGATAGGATTTCTCCAAAAGCTCTAGATAGGTATCCCAACCCGATTTTAGTGTGTCAGAAATAGATACAATTCCATTAAGCATATAGGCATATGACTCTTTATCCTTAAGCTATGCCGGTGTGGGCCTACCGACCATATCAATACACTCCTTCTTATGTACACTTAATGAGTCCAACTGGAGACTCGCCAATCCTCTAAGACCTCTAGCTCTCCTTATAGTTTTATCATTATCCCTCTCAAGAGCTAAAACTTGAGCTTCCAATACTAAAATCTGACCATCAATAGATGTAGTCAAAAAATTTGAACCATCAAAAGAATTGACTATACCTACAATATTCTCTCGAGTATCCTTAATCCTTTTATCTAAATTTGCTATAATTAAACCTGTGTTACAACATACTCTATAAATTTTAGTACATTTCCTCAAAGCATTATCAATCAAATTTAGCTTATCATTAATCTCCTTCTTCTTTGACTCAATCATTTGATCAAAAGTTTCTCTCTTAGCCTGTGTAAACCTCTCCAGTGCCTATCGGATTGATATCTACTGTAAAAGATTGAAAGTCCTTAGAAATGTGCTTTGTGATTATTTTAAGCTTGACGGATGGGTTTCTTCTTTGTCAAATCTGCACTCCGGGACAAGTCTATGCAAAATAGGGATAAACTGATCAATAACTCCTTTGTCCATAGATCCTTCCTTCATCATCTTCTATGTAGACATCATCATGAGCTTAATAGCACTCATCTTAGTTAATATTTTATGTTCAACCTGTGAGGTCGATTAACAACAATGATGCGCTCACTACCAGTTCCCTACTAGATTCCTCTTTCTTCTCCTCTGATGGTTTATTAACTTGTAAATCTTCCTATCTTGCACCAGTGGCTTCACCACTTGGTGTAGTAACAGTTAGTGCCAGTTCCTCCTTATGAACTATGACCTCAACCTATACATTTTGATCCAGAGGACTAATGTCCTCAACATTAGTAACCTATACACTTGCAACCTTTACACTCTCTAAATCTGCTGGTATCTCAACATACATTAGATTCTATTGGGGGCTCTAAATCCAATATCTTAATATCCTTCAAAATTGTAGATGGGGTAACCACTATACCTTTACCTTTCCCTTCAACGGAGATGTTTGTATTATCTATTTTAGCCTTCGGTGAAGTATAAAAACTAGGGTTTACAATAAATAATTGAACCCATGCCTTGTGGGCCTCCTTGACTATCTCATTAACCCTTCCTAACATAAGACTAAATATCCTATGCTTGCTATGAAATATCTTTCTATCTGCAACCTCAAAAGTCTTGTACAACTCCTCTGGAGTAATAGATGCACGAGTAGTTAACAACTCTTGAATCTTTATATGCTTGTCCTCCTCCATAGTTGATAATTTTCTAGCATCTAAGTTGTCATATAGCTGTGCTGGTATTTGATTTTCAATTTCTAACAAGGCTTTCTTATATATATCCAAATACAAACTTCTCTCCATTCATCATTATCTAAATTCTCAAAATAAAATTGTACATTTTTTAACATACCATCCTTACTTATTTCATCAGCCAATTCTGCACAAGTCTTGGGTGGAATAATAGTTACATTACCGGTGAAAAATGTCAGATCAATGTCATCTATCTTGTTTCTTCTTCTATTACCAGATGGAGAAGAAGGTGTTTCCTTTGGAGCTCTCTTCTGTGTCGGTACCCTGATTGTGACTTTCCTAACCGGTTGCATCCTATCTTCCTCCTTAGGCTCTTCACCTTTCTTCCTCAATAGCCTCTTGAATCCTAAGGGTGTGTCATCATCAGATCTAGAGTTTGATGGAATAGGCTCAATAAAAATTTAGGCTCTTTCCTCTTCCTTCCTTTTTCGAGAACAACATCAATTAATGCGTTGATATCCTGAGATACCTATTCAACAAATTTACTTGCCTTTCCCTGTTGTTTCTCCCTCTTCTTTTGGTTAAACTCAGTTTCAACCTCTTGCTTTTTTTTGTTTTGCAGTACCAAAGGATTTCTCAGCTTCATCAATAGGTTCATCAATTAACAACTTTGTGTAAGCATCCAAAATCTATGCATCAACTTCATAACCCATTTCTTCAATCTATATCTTTCGGGGCTTGACAACTTCCATCAAAGTTTCATCCTTTTTAACCATGAAGCATATCTCAGTTGAGTATTTCTCAAGAATTTCCTTTGGAACCCTCTCCCTAGAATTCATAGCCTTCTGTAATACCTTGAAGTAACCCCAAACTTTGTCATCTCATTGACTACCCAATGTAGCAATAGATTGTTTTAATTGTCTTCCTACCAGGATATCAAATGCCCATTGTCTCTTCCCAAATCTGAGAGTTTCATTAATGAAAAATAACATCAAACATACAATAAGATTTCCATACCAGAATTTTCCCTTCTTTTCTCCTTTCATCTTCCCTAGGTTAATTAACAACTCATATAATATCCATCCACAGAGATCTAACTTCTTATTTTCCCTCATCATCTTATGTGTTGCATAAATGTAGGAGCTAGAAATAGAGTTCAGATGGTTTGATTGAGTTACCTAGTATGCAATAACCATGCTTCCAAATTTTATGTCTCTATCTATGATAGTGCTAACCCTCATTGATCGACAGTCTGATGTTGCATTGGTGAGCTTGTTAACCTGATCATTAGAAATCTTCTTCTCTAGACGTTGATTGATCTATGGCAAACAAGTGATGGCCTTGATGGCCTCCTTTGAGATCTTATAAGGTCTGCCCAACCAAATTAATTCTCCATGCACTCTACTCAAAACATATTTGACAATCTTATCTTCAAATTCATGAATATCCAAAATGTCAGTAAACCCTAGATCCTCAATATGCCTGTACTCGGACTTAATCTTTCCAGAATCTCCCATTAACTGGCTCATATACATGCTCTCAATATCATTGGTTTCCAAATCCTCAATGTGGTAGTGAAGGTAAGCTTTGACATCTTCAACATATAGAACTGCTTCCGAGACATGGGAAAAAGCGCCAACAGAATCATCCAAGGTGGCAATATGCGAACATCATTTAAAAATCAACCTAGGATGATCCTTGACCTCAAAAATAGTAGGATTTGCAATAAAAGTATGTATAGAGGATGATCCCACTTCCATGATGAAAGATAAATACCTGGGAAATAGTTGCCGGTGAAAACCATAAAGAACTCTTCTGATCGCTAGTAAAATCGCTCAAGAATATATCGATCGCATTGAATTGCCTTAGACTCGCTCTGAATTTCTCTAAATGCAAAGTGATCAGAAATGAAGTGGACTCGACCTTTTAATCTCCAAGAAACCCTAATCTTTCATTGATATGAATGACTTCCAGTGAAAGATACCAGATCTTGGTCAAACATCTCCATGTCGGATAAGCATTTACAATTTCTGGAAAATCTTCTAGAACCTCTTCCCAAGGCATAAATAGTATTGTCATAAATTTTGCCTACCCCTAAGGCATTTTCCTCAATTACCGGATGAGCTTCCTGCTGGTGCAGGAGCAACCTCCTCTATTGGTTGACTAACTAGAGCATTTCTATTTGTTGATTGATCATCTATCTTCCTGACCCATTTCTTTATATGATCTTGCCAAATTTCATTGACCTATTTTCCTTTATCATTTGATCCATCATTGTTAACCAATGGATTTATGCTTCTACATAACTTAGTTGTGTGTCCAATCTTGTTGCATGTATAATATGTAACATTGTTCTTTTGAATTTCTTTGCTAAAATTGGTATAATTGTTTGACTTGCACTGATTGGCTATATGTCCAAATTTTCCACATGCATAATATTTAACATTCATTCTTCAATCTTCTATCTTATGACCATACTTATTGCATTTAGAATATTGTTTGGGAGTAGAAATATAGTTTTGATTTTCTTTATTTCTACATTGCCTAGCCATGTGACCAAATTTATTACAAACAAAGCATCGACAATTAAATTTGTAAGCATTAAGCTGCCTTACCGGTCCCTTCTAATTTTGATCTTCATTTGCAATACCATAACTCTAACCTTGTTCAAATCCAAGTCCACTGGAATCTCCATTTTGTCTTTGAATTTTTAACAATTCATCAAGTTGTGCTTAACTAACCTTGAATTTGTCCTTGTACTCACTTACAACAATCAAATCATCTCTCAGAATTATCATTTGTCTCTCAAGTTCTTGTTCATTACTCTAGGATTGTACTAAATCAGTTATCATCATATCATTTTCATGAACCAACCTAGTGCATTCTTCAAATTTGTCTTTTAGAGATATAGCAAGATTTTCTTCCTTCTTCTTCCGATATTTAATCTCCTTTGACATCCTCATGGTTAAGGATTGCATTTCATTCCTCATAATCATGTTCTCCTGACTCAGCTTCTGACATTTACCATTAATAGCATCCTTCTCATCATTATCCTGATTTTGTAGAAGTTCCTTCCTCCTAGCTTGAATAGATGACAACCTCTGATGTAGGATAAGTATGAAATCCTAAGCAGAATTCAATTCATCTTGTAACTTTAAGTTCTTCATCCTTTTAGCATCATAATATTCAAGTTCTACCTCAAGTTGCCTCTCCAAACTCATATCCATAGATTCCAGATTTAGGATCTTCCTCAAGCTATTAAACTTCCTTTGAGGGGAAAGGCTAGGCTCTGATACCAATTGTTGAAATCCAAGAACACTGAGAGGGGGGGGACTGAATCAGTGTTCTACCAAAATGATCGAATTTAACCTTATTAAAACATGCATTCACCAACTAGTAAACTGGTACATATAAGATTGAAAGAAGTAAAGAAATCAATAAGACAATCACACAAATGAATACCATAATACAAATAATTATACACAGAAAACCTCAAAGAGGAAAAACAACGGTGGTACTTGTGACCCGCAATATCAATCCATTGGCCATATAAAAATTTATTACAATATATAGGGGCCTGCACTTGCAAGAAGACTTATATCCTAGCGCACACTGCTCATCACAAAAGAGTCTCACTGACTACATACAAATCTAGACTACTATCCAGAAGAATGAGTGAATTGCAATGATAGCATCTCCTATGCCTGAATATAGTTCTAATTAAGCTCTGTTTGTTCCAGTGTGAAACCCTTAACCCTCATTGGAGTAGCCTCTTACATAAATGTCCTCACATACATGATCTCTCTCACATATCTCACACATCCTTCCATTATCTCATATCACACTCTACTTTATAAAAAATTATCTAATCAACGGACCTATATACCCTTACAATCCTTTATGCCTTCTGTCGGCTTACATAGATAATTACATATTGAATATACATGTCATCTCAATTACATATATACATGAATATCAAAATCAGTTGTCGATTACCAGATCTCCCAAATGATGTCAGCCTTCTATACTATTATCTTAATGAAGTAATGTCGGTACCCAAAGAATTCCTCCTACTGGTGAAGATACCTGTCGGTACCAGTGAAGTGTCAGCCAGTAAACAACCAAACCAAAATATAAAATCTGGAACATGTTTCCATCAATGACAACATATTGAAACCAATCAATTGAGTGTCAATTGCCAACAAGGATGTCATGTTGTTCTAAGGAGTCATATGGTGTTATAAGGGGTCATGTCGTGTACTAGGATGTTACAAGGCGTCATATGGCATTGTTAGGGGTCATATAGTGTCCTAAGGGTCCACACATGTGTTAGGACACCATATGACCCCTTAGGACACCATATGACCCATTAAGACACCATATTTTCCTAAGGGATCATATGGTGTTATAAGGGGTTATTTTATGTATTACAATGTTAAAATAGGTCATATGACCCCTTAGGACACCATATGACCCCCCCTCTCTCTTTCTATTTCTCTCTATCCCTTTCCCCCCTCCCCTCTCTCTACCTCTCTCTCTCTCCCTTCCCCTCCCCCCCTCTCTCACCCTCACCCTCACCCTCACCCTCTCCCTCTCCCTCTCTCTCTCCCTCTCCCTCTCCCTCTCCCCTTTTCTCTCTCTCTCTCACCCTCTCTCTCTTCCTTTCCCTTTCCCCTTCACCCTATCTCTCCCTTTCCCCTTCTCTCAATCTCTCCCTTTCTACTTCCCCCCTCTCTCTCTCACTCACCCTCTCTCTCTCTCTCTCTCTCTCTCTCTCTCTCTATATATATATATATATATATATATATATATATTTCTCCCTTTCCCCTTCCCCCTCCCTCTCACCCTCACTCTCTCCCTCTCATTATCCCCCCCCCCATCTCTCTAACTCACTATCTGTCTCGTTATCCCCCCTTATCTCTCTCACTTTTCTTATATGCAAAGAAATCAAATATCCAATATTTATCTAATATCCAATTTGATCCCATTAGGGCACCAACATTCAAATATTTGACGCTAATGGAAATTTTGGTGAGAATATAAAAATTATGTACAGATATCGGATAGCTAATATATGGACCACACACAATAGGTTCGTGGGCCATTTTGTGTACTTCAAGGGACCCTTCATTTGTGTTGCAAGAGAAAATCATAGGTTTTCAAACATACAGTAAGAAAAATTTTCTTTTGAGAGATTCTTGTAGACAAATTTGTCATTGGAAATCATTTTAGAGCATCTTTGTGGAGGTATAATGGGGAGCAGAAGTCATCGAAAGCATAAATGTAAATTCAAATGAGAAGGTGAAATTATATAGACAAAGAGATAGAGAATGTCATAGGAGGAGAAGACAAGGTATGCCAAATATTGGTGAAGCCTTTGCAAATGTTACTTCAAGTGAAGAGGAAATTAAATTTGAAAATGTTGAATAAGTTAGTGAAAATGAAAATGAAAATGAAAATGTAGATTTTAATATTGGAAATATTGAACATGAAATTCAAAATGGGAATGACAATGTTGAAATAGATATTGAAAATGTTCAACATGATATTGAATTTAGGAACGAAAATGTAGTAATTGAGAGTGAAAATGTGGGAATTGACAATGAAGCTAAAAATTTGGGTGTTGACATTGAAGGTGAAAATTTGGGAATTGACATTGGAGGTGAAAATTTGGGAAAATTTGACATTGAAGGTGGAATTGTTCGACCAAGTGAACATTATGTACACCGATTACATGAGAAATGAAGACCCTCTCATGGACGAAAGACAAATTCCAAATTCAAGACCTTCAAGAACCCCAAAATGGTTACTTAAAATTTATGAGAACATTATTGATAATCTTGAAGGCAAGAGGTCAACACAAACCATTCGATTGTGGGCTACACAACTTTTTCAGCCAATATTTTAGCAATAAGACATTGACCGAGCAATGCCAACTTTTGGTTCAATTGCTAAAGATGCAAAAGATGAGACCATTGCTAGCCAAATTGAATATTTGTATGAACAAGAAGATGGAGAAAAATACTATTATTGTCAAAAAAAAAATTAATGCTCTCAATTCTATTGGAAATAATATCAAGGAAAAAGATAAGAGATCCTCTCGAAGAGTGATTACAACCTCCTTAGTAAGCCATCATTTGAGGAAGGCTCGCTTTATGAGACAAATTTATGTTGATTTGAACATAAATTATAAAAATTTGGATAGAGCACACACAAGAAGAGAAATGATCGATGATCCCCTTCAAGATGATACATGGACTTTTGGTGGGAGGCTTCCATGTGTTGATAAGAAGTTGACCTACAATGTGATGGAGAAAATTCAACAATTTTGGCACTCTAATTCTAGAGTATCACCCAATGTAAAGGATGTTTTAAAGTTAAGAATTGGTAATTGAGACCGCACATTGCATCCTAAACATTTCTTGGAATCAAGCCAAACAATTTTGTAGAAAATTTTTTGTGAAACATATCCAACTTTACAAATATTGCAAAGGGCCTTTGAATTTCGAAGCCATTTTATTGTGTGACTCTTAAGATTCGTAATACTCGATGTTCCAAATACCATGTGGAGTTTTTGATGTACCATGAAATTTTATGCTATATTTGTTCTACGGTGCATACTAATGATATCTTGCAGGAGTGAGGTGGAATGCAATTTTTGAGATCATCAAGAGACTTGATAGATCCATTTTTATGTCCTAGAGATGATGGATTTTTTTTATAGAAATGGTTTTTAAATGAGAAGTGCTTACAATGTGGTGGGTTTTCAAATTTTATTTCTTATTTTTATGAGGGTAGAGAAAATGAGTTTGGAAAGAATATTGTTGAGAAAAAGAGATACGAGATAGTGAAATATACTTTGAAGAGTGGAGGTGAAGGTTCTAGATGTGAGTTGGTCTCTAGAGAAGTTAGTGTTGCTGATTTCATTTTGGATTTTAAGGAAAAAAATTCTACAAGTATGGAAGGAATACCCATAGGTTGTAGTGGTTGGATCAATAGTTCAAGATATGTAAGAACTCTTTCCTGATTGGCACTATTATATCGGTGGTCGATTTTGCAGAAAATTGTACATTGAAACCACAAAATGAGGTATAAGCTTATTATTACAATTTAATTCAACTTGCTATTTTTGTCTACATAACATATAGACATGCCCCTGATAGTACAGAAGAGGATAGGAAGATAATCAAGGAGTATCACTTTTATATGAGTGATGATAGATATCACTCCTCCAAGTATGTGCAACATTGTTTCGATAATTTTTTTGAGTTCTTGCAGGAGAAAGGTATTGCAATAGATTAACATCTCATATGGCTAGATAACTGCATGGGTCAATTCAAGAATGCTCATATGTTTTATTGGTTGAGCAGAATGCATGTAGAGAGGCCTGTACCTCATATTTGGAGTTTTTTTGAAGCAGGGCATGGGAAGGGGGATCATGATAGAGAAGGTGCATGTTTGAAGAGAGCTCTAGTTAAGGAGAAATTGAGGATTTTAGGTGCAAAATTATTTGATGTACGTTCAATTGTTGATTTTAGTGTAGCTCAACAATGTCACAGGGAGGGAATCTTGATTCAAAAATGTGTACATTCTTTTGGTTGGTTGAGGAGGGCATAGTGGGAGACACATTGGATTGTCAAATAATTAAAGATTCTTTAAAGATGCATTCATTTTACAACTCAGATGCAAGTACATGGACCATTTGGACATGAGAATTGGCTTGTTTTTGTCAAAGTTATGTTCAGTTTGATTGGGATCAGTGCGAGTCAAGTCAATGGGTTGATATGTGGGTTCCACAAAGTCTAACTCCTTTATCTCAAACAATATCCATGTCAAATGATGACATGGAAATTTCAAATGAGTATGACCATCTTTCAAATCTTCTACAACTAGGACATGTTTTTGCAGTGGTTGCACCACAAGGGAATGAATAGAGATCAAACTATTGGTTGGAATGGTGTGTACAAGGAAAGTAGAAGAAAACATAGTGAGTGACAGATGATGATGGGTTCATGTATCCTGTAGGTTAGTTATTGTTGTAGGAACTTGGAAACATACATAATTAGAAAGAATGACATACCTGAATTTGAAGACTGCGCGAGACACAAAACCATTATCATGTATTCACACGTTATTATAGCTACACATATCAAGTTGTTGAAGCATCAAGCAAGACCAAAGATAAAAGAACTATGGACAATGACTAGTGTTGATCATGAAGCAATACTAGATACTCTTAAGCAAAGAGATGACCCTTCAGGCACACTTGAATAGTAGGTCTTTATTATCTTTTTATTTTAATCATGCATTTCATTTCAAATAATGATCGTAAACCTTTTATGTTCAAGTTTTTTATATGTATATTAAGGATTCTTAAAAATGCAAGTCTTTTAGATGAACAATACTATTGCATCACAATTTTTGCATGAATGTTGTGGGTACACTTGATATAATTCATAAGGATGTATCTTCACGACATATAATGCGACCTCTTTGTTTATTATCATGCATTTCATTTCAAACAATAATCATAAAACCTTTATGTTCAAGTTTTTTATGTGTAGATTGATAATTCTTAAAAATGCAAGTCTTTTTGATGATATACAATATTATTGCATCAACATAGTGGGTACACTCAATATAATTTGAAGGAATGTAGCTTCAAGGTATATAATCCCAACTCTCCATTTATTATCATGCATTTAATTTCAAATAATGATCATAAACCTTTGTGTTCATGTTTTTTATGTGTAGATTAACATTTCTTAAAAATGTAGGTCCTTTTTATGTTGTTCACATATCTTTGTGGTATATGATCCCACCTCTCCATTTATTATCATGTTTTTTTGTGTAGATTAACAATTCTTAAAAATGTAGGCCTTTTTTATGTTGTGCAGATTGCTTATGTTGGTCTTCATTTATATGCAGGCATTTCTCTAGGTAAGCTTGGCTCTTAGGACATGAGGATATTTGATGCACATGAAGTGGGATGGTCTATTTGTATATGAGTACATTGATGTAACTTTGTTATGATGATATACGACATATTTGCATAATGTATTTGCACATGAGAACAATGGTGTACTTGTATTGATGATATATAATGTATTTGTGTACATGAGTACATTGGTGTAGTTGTATTGATGATATACAATGTATTTGTACATGAGTACATTGGTTTAGTTGTATTGATGATATACAATGTATTTGTACATGAGTACATTAGTGTATTTGCAATGATAATGATGAAAAAAGATGTATAGACTAAAAAATCTTATATAGTGTATGACCCACTTATGTATGTTCATGGATGTCACATGTAAGTCTAATGGTAATTATGTAATTAGAATATATGAAAATAACCTGTCAAATTTTGACAATTCATGCAATGCATTCCTCCTGCATTTGTTTCACAATTCATAGATGAGAAAGACTGTCATATGCTTTCCTATATGGTGTTACAAAGCCCAAATGGATAGGAGTGGGAGGTGGAGTTAAAGAATACAAATCATAAATTATAATTTGGACATGGTTGGAAAGAATTTGCCAATTATCATTATTTGAAAATGGGAGATTTTGTTGTGTTCAAATACATAGGAAAATCATACACAGAGTTTGATATGTTTGGAGGATTTGGGTGTGTGAAAAACATTAGTGCTTGTCATTTTGAGGAAACAAATATTGTTTCAAGTAAGAGATTCCCTTCTAATAAAATGTACAGTTTAAATAAATCTTTAGGCAATTAACTACTAATTGACCTAGATTCTAGTGAGGAAAATAACAAGGATTGGGTGGCTGCAAATCAGTGAAAAGGGAAACTCTCATTTCTTGGTAAACAAAAGTTTTGTTCAAAAAAATAGAGCTTCTATAACTAATATATGAAGTTGATATTCAAATTGCATTTTTAGGAGAGAGTTGGTATTGTGTAGGGGAAAAAGTGAGACTAAGTATGGAAACCCTAATCCCACCCTCATACACACTCATGGAATACAAAAGAGACTAGGGAGGTAATGCACTTTGGCTAATTCTTATGAGAAAGAGAGAGTCATGGATTACCTCTTAGGTTTTCTATTCTTTTGCTGTAAATGAGAGACTAATGATGCAAAAATGCAATCTAACCTAGAATGCATGTAAAAAAGCAAACCCTAATATGAGAATATAGATCAAAGAACAACTGATATATTGTTGAAAAGTACAGATCAGAAGCCAAAATTAGAGGTACACTAGTGTTTGAAATCTAAGCATAAATGTCCTAGACTAGGGTGCCACACCACTGTCCTAATTCTACAAGTTTGGAGTTGCAACTGATAAGATAGGTTATGCAGCCTTCAAGACACTATTCTGCTAAATCCCACTGATAGAGGGTAGGAAAATGGTGCCACACCACTTCTCTTGGAAGAACCAAGGCACCACTCCCCTATCCTTAGGGATTTTGTTGAGATCTACAACCAAGAATTATCCTTGTGTCCTCTTTCGATCCCGAAACTTCCAGTGATGCTTAGATTCGAACCTGTACCTGAAGCTTAAAAACAAGGTTTGGGGTGTCTATGTAGGGTTTTGCCTTAGTAAAACCCCTATGTTGGTGATTTCCACCTCCACAAATAGTCAATAAAGTACTGAAAATGTGTGTGCAAGAACCTTGTGTACATGCAAGATCCTAAAATGAAAGCAAACAATCTAGAGCAACCCTAAGGAGTAAACCCTAATTGCTTATAATTGATAAAGTAAATGCTCTAAATCCATAATGCAAAGTGATCTAAAGCATGAATATGAATCAAAATGAAGCTTATGCAAAGACATAAAAACAACATGAAATTACATCCAACCCCAAGGGAGAGGTACAAGCCAATAAGCAATCGATGATCTCCTATTGTTCCTCTACATCTTCAAAAGCTCCCAATTGATAAAACTATGCTTGATGAGTGTTTGGTGGATGAATGTTTGAATGTTGTTTAAGACTTCAAAGATCTACTCTTTCACTGCAAATAAGGCCCTTATGCTCCAAAAAACTGCTCTTAGATTCTTAGTAGAAGACCCCTTCAAATGAAGAAAGAGAGCTCTTAAGTATGAAACCCTAGATCTTAATTTCATGTTTAGGCCGAAATAGGATTTTAATTTCTTGCCGATCATTTGGGGTTAAGCATTATTATTTCATACGATTGTGCTCCCAAAATTTTGGGGAAAAAGCCGAGGACCATGTGCAATCCTGCCACAGTCTGACCAACTTTTCGCCAAATTTTTGGGGCTGTTAGATATGATGATATTAGAGAGGATCCAAAGTTACATATGATTTTGAGATGTTTTGATATACAAAATTGGGCCTTAAAGGTTGAAATAGGACATAATTAGGGTTTATGATTAAATGATTTATTGGAGGAATAAAATGAAAAGGGCCATGCTTAGGGTAAAGCGCCCAACTTTATAACATGTAAAGTGATGGAACATGACTTTAGATTTAATTAAATTAATTAATTAAATTCTTAAAGGGGAATTAGAAATGCAAGATTAAAGACACACTAAGGTGGGTGTTAACCTAAGTGTGAAACTGTACCACCCTAGTAAGGGTGTACAATTTATGACACTACAGGTATAACAAAAAAGTGAAATGTTTTGTAGGAAAATCATCCAAGAACCCTGCACATTGTTTCTCCTATCAAAAAAACATGACAATGGAGTCTTCTACTTTCAAATCAAATAAACCATTTCATAGAATGATTATGAAATCATATAATATTAGAGAACCATACCATATAGTGAGACCAAATCATTTACCTTCACTGATTATATACATTTTCAAAGTATAAATTAGCAGCAGAAGATTTAAAAAAGAGGTCCTTACCAATCAAATAAGTTGTCTTCATTATTCTCATTATTTTTTTTAATGTTATACTCATACAGAGATTTGCATGTGTCTGAATTGTAAAGTCTAAAAAGAATGCAATAAATTAAAGCAATCTAATATCTTATTAGGTTAAGTAACTTCAATTTTTTTGTCATGGTTTGGGATTGCAATTGTTCCTTAAACCATAGAAAAATATGATTCAACTACCAGAACAAAAGACTGAAGTGATTCTTTTTAAAGGAGAGCTTAAGGAATGGAAGGTACAATGCATTAAATGAAGCACAATATGTCTACCTTAACTAGGGGGTTGAGATATTTTCTATGTAATAATAACATAAAGGAAGGTGACATTTGTATCTTTCAGCAACTGAATGACAATAAAAAACAAGTTTACATTCAAAGTTCATATATTCAGGTCTTTAATTTAATGAGAAACATGTGGAAATAGACCTCTCCATTGGCATCACTACTAAGATAGCTTTAATGGGAAGGGATTGTTGTTGGATGTAGCTAGTAGATTATGAAAAAAATGCATTCCATTGTAGAAGATGGTTTGCTAACTTTACACCATAATATCAAAAGTTTCTCTCCCACAAAAGAGAGATTTTGTTGGTAAACCTACCTAGTAGATTGGTTTAGTAATTACAAATCCTCAAAATTTTGACTGCCTCTAACGATTTTCGCATCAATAAAAAAATCGCTACCATAGGATAACCACTCTGAATATTGAAAATACAAGATAGGCTACTGTAGAGGGGCCTCACCTGATCTCGTAGGTTCAAACGGATTATTCGCAAGTGCCACAAATTCTGAGAATGTCAAATTTTGATAATTTTTCACACTTAGGGTGCTCAAGGGACTAATCCAATAGGGTATGGCCATGAGTGTTTGACCGAGTGGGGGGGGAGGGGGAATAGGAGAATTATTAGGGTAATAATTCCTAACCAAACATGTTGGAACCAACATTTTGCACCCACGACAAGCAGAATGATAAATTGGCTCTGTATCAACTTTTCATTGAATGCATCTTATGATTTTTTCCTCAACTGAAAAATCACTACCTGGTGCAAGGCACCCTCTTGGTTTTTGGTTTTCATTTGTTGTTTGAGTGTTGGATAGGTGGTAGTAGACCCTCAGATGATGTATTGGATCAGTTTGGATCCTTTCGATGTAATAAAGAACCCATTTGTAAGGCCAATTAGCTCTAAGGTCATTTATAAACCTAGAGACCAAATTAGGCCATGGGGTTCATGTAGTGTAGGAGGCATGTTTATAATTTTTCTTGAGTAGTTTTAGGCCTAGGATAGGTCTAAAAATTCCATTAGGGATGTTGGCATGTCAAAAGTGTCAAAAATGCAAAATTGTCAAAAGTTGCAAAAGTTGCTAAGCAACATTTTCCACCAATTGGGAAAAGAGGTTCCAATAGCCATAACCAATTGGAAAATAGTTTTAGCCATTGGGTAAATGTCTATCTATTCCTTTGAGATCATCCATGTTGGTTTTGGATGAAGCATGTAAAGATTTGGTGGTTTGAATAACAACAAAACTTAGATTTTACCCAATTTCCATTGTTTTCTATATTGTACGATCTAATAGAGGATTTAATTGCATGTAATTTTGAATTGGTTGGACTGTGGTGTGAGTGAAGGTTCTAATGCAAGTTGTCTGACTCCAATTGATATATTTTGGAGTGAATTGTGAGCAATTTACCAAAAACCATCATTCAAAACCATGGTTCATAGGGTTTCACCAAAGATGTGGCCCTAACTTGCAAATTCCTTTGTGGAATTCAACAGCCTATTGGAAAATAAAATTTAATGGTGTTTACACTAAGACTTCAAAAGGGTTGAATCGGGGAGTGAGGGTTGGTGTGGTTACCACCAAAACCTAGGCTAAACAAGACAATATGTTTAGTCTAGCCTACAGGAAGAAATGAACAAACAGTCACCTAGGGAGTGTTTAGTGACCAATCTAATTGTGGATTTTTTATATTAGAGGCCTAGGAAACAAGTCTAAGTCATGATTTTGGTTTGGCAACCCCATCCTCAAGTAGTTTCTTTGGAAAACAGGCCTAATTAGGCTTATTAGGTCTGCAAACTCAATTGGTGCTTAGGGGTGTTGGAGCAGATTCAAACATAAATCTCTTGGGATTGGATGTAAAGCCCAAAAGGGTATTCAAATCTACAAGTTTTTCCTAGAGTGTTTTGCGATAGTTTTGAATGATTTGGGAAATACTGGTCTGGCAGGGCTACTAGGATTAGGCCTAGATAGGGGTTTCTTGACCCAGGTGCACAAACGAGACTTCCAAACTTGGTTGGAAGGCTAGGGTGAGTGATATTAGTTTTTGAATAGTCCAAACCCTCCTTAGGAAGTGCAATAGGTGACTGGTTGCATTGGTGTGTGTAGAACCCTTGTTGCAGGGTTGTGATAGGCCTTAATGAAGGCATAGAGGGGTGGTTTTGGGTCTTCTTACCTTCTAGTTGCCCACTTTGCATCAGGTGGTATCAGAGCCATAAATATTCTTGAGGGTGGAAGAAGAAGATTTACAATATTTTAAAAGGAGAATACACTAGTGATGGGAGAAGGATGACCAACGTTGAACTGGCCAAGCTGGTAAGAGAGGAAACAACAAAAAAAAAAGGGATGAGAAAAGAATTGGATAAGTTTAAGGGTAAGATGGACAAGAATCAAGGAAACTTTGATGAAGAAAAATAAGGGAATGATGAATATGCCCTTTTGCAGGCAAGAGAGAGGATACCTACAGATCAGAGAAGTTTCCTTGAAGCCCTTGAGGGAGTAGGTAGATGAGATGACAAAGCAAGACTACCTATGTTCATTGGGAAGATGAACCCAGAGGAAGTCATGGATTGGTTGGAGGCCCTAGAGAGCCACTTTGAGTATGAAGATGTGCCTAAGAACCAAAAGATGAAGGCTACTAAGTCTAAGATGAAGGGATCCACCCTTAGTTGGTGGAACTTCTTGCAAAATGAGAGAGTAGAAGAAGGGAAGAACCCCATCTCACCATTGATGTGAGTGGATACACCAAGGAGTTTCACAAACTGTCCTTAAGAGAAAAGGTATCGGAGAGTGAGAAGCAAAAGTTGGAAAGGTGCATGAATGGCCTCAAATATGCCATTCAAGATGAAAAAAGTCTCTTTAATCCTGAGATAGTTCATAAATTTTATCAAATGGCATTAAAAATTGAAGAAAAGTTTAGAAGAAAGGGAGACCAAAAAGATAGAGGAAGAGGAGGAAAATTTAGAGGAAAAGGCATATTCGGTGGAAGAGGAACATCTCCTAAACCACAAGGAGAGTCAAGTAATCAGGAATCAGAAGGAGAACCAAGCCACAGGGGTAGTTTTAGAGGAAGAAGACCAAATGGCCGAGGTAGATTTGGAGGTAGAGGAACCAATGTGTTCACCAGAAGATGCTTCACATGTAATACAGATCAAAGGACAACTGATATACTATTGAAAATTACATATCAGAAGGCAAAATCAGAGGTGCACCTATGTCTGAAATTTGAGCATAAATGTCCTGGACTAGGGTGCCATGCCACTGTCTTGATTCTACAAGTTTGGAGTTGTAACTGACAAGATAGGTTATGCAGCCTTCAAGACACTATTCTACCAAATCCTGCTGATAGAGGGTAGGACCATGGTGCCACACCACTCTCCTAGGAAAGACCAGGGAACCACACCCCTATCCTTAAGGTTTTTGTTGAGATCTGCAACCAATAATTATCCCTGTGTGCTCTTTCGGTCTCGAAACTTCCAGCAATGCTTGGATCCGAACCTATACGTGAAGCTTAAAATAAGTGTTTGGGGTGGCTACATAGGGTTTTGTCTTAGTCAAACCCCTGTATTGGTGATTTCCACCTCCACAAATAGCCGATAAAGTACTGAAATTGTGTGTGCAAGAACCTTGTGTACATGCAAGTTGCTAAAATGAAAGCAAACAATCTAGAGCAACCCTAAGGAGTAAACCCTAGTTGCTTATAATTGATAAAGTAAATGCTCTAGATCCGTAATGAAAAGTGATCTAAAGCATGAATATGAATCAAAATGAAGCTTATGCAAAGACATAAAAACAACATGAAATCACACCCAACCCCAAGGGAGAGGTACAAGCCAATCATCAGTCGATGATCTCCTATTGTTCGTCTACATCTTCAAAAGCCCCCAATTGATAAAATGATACTTTATGAGTGTTTGGTGGATGAATGTTGAATTTTTTTTAAGACTTCAAAGATCTACTCTTTTGCTGCAAATAAGGCCCTTATGCTCCAAAAAACTGCTCTTAGATTCTTAGAAGAAGGCCCCCTCAAATGAAGAAAGAGAGCTCTTAAGTATGAAACCAGGGATCTTAATTTCATGTTTAGGCTGAACTAGGATCTTAATTTCCCGCCGATCATTTGGCGTTAAGCATTATTATATCATAGGATTGTGCTCCCAAAATTTTGGGGAAAAAGTTGAGGACCATGTGCAATCCCGCCACGGTCTAACCAACTTTTCACCAAATTTTTGGGGCTGTTAGATATGATGATATTAGAGAGGATCCAAAGTTACATATGATTCTGAGATGTTTTGATATGCAAAATTGGGCCTTAAAGGTCGAAATAGGACATAATTAGGGTTTATGATTAATGATTTATTGGAGGAATAAAATGAAAAGGGGCATGCTTAGGGTAAAGGGCCCAACTTTATCACATGTAAAGTGATGAAACATGACTTTAGATTTCATTAAATTAATTAATTAAATCCTTAAAGGGGAATTAGAAATGCAAGATGCAAGACACACTAAGGTGGGTGTTAACCTAAGTGTGAAACTGTACCACCCTAGCAAGGGTGTACAATTTACGACACTACAAGTACAACAAAAAAGTGAAATGTTTTATAGGAAAATCATCCAAGAACCCTGCACATTGTTTCTCTTATAAAAAAAAACATGACAATGGACTCTTCTTCTTTCAAATCAGATAAACCATTTCATAGAATGAACATGAAATCATATAATATTAAAGAACCATACCATATAGTGAGATCAAATCATTTACCTTCACTGATTATATACATTTTCAAAGTATAAATTAGCAAAAGAAGATTTAAAAAAGAGGTCCTTACCAATCAAATAAGTTGTCTTCATTATTCTCATTATTTTTTTTAATGTTATACTCATAAAGAGATCTGCATGTGCGTGAATTGTAAAGTCTAAAAAGAATGCAATAAATTAATGCAATCTAATGTCTTATTAGGTTAACTTCAATTTTTTTGTCATGGTTTGGGATTGCAACTGTTCCTTAAACCATGGAAAAATATGATTCAACTACCAGAACAAAAGACTTAAGTGATTCTTTTGAAAGGAGAGCTTAATGAATGGAAGGTACAATGCATTAAATGAAGCACAATATGTCTACCTTAACTAGGGGGTCGAGATATTTTCTATGTGATAATAACATAAAGGAAGGTGGAATTTGTATCTTTCAACAACTGAATGACAATAAAAAACAAGTTTATATTCAATTTTCATATATTTAGGTCTTTAATTTAATGAGAAACATGTGGAAATAGACCTCTCCATTGGCATCGCTACTAAAATAGCTTTAATGGGGGGGGATTGTTGTTGGATGTAGCTAGTAGATTATGAAAAAAATGCATTCCATTGTAGAAGATGGTTTTCTAACTTTACACCATAACTTTACACCATTTCCTAGAGTGTTTTGGGATAGTTTTGAATGATTTGGGAAATACCGGTCTGGCAGGGCTACTAGGATTAGGCCTAGATAGGGGTTTCTTGACCCAGGTGCATAAAGGAGACTTCCAAACTTTGTTGGAAGACTAGGTTGAGTGATATTAGTTTTTGAATAGTCCAAACCCTCCTTAGGGAGTGCAATAGGTGATTGGTTGCATTGGTGTGTGTAGAACCCTTGTTGCAAGGTTCTGATAGGCCTTAATGAAGGCATAGAGGGGTGGTTTTGGGTCTTCTTACCTTCTAGTTCCCCACTCTACATTAGGTGGTATCAGAGCCATAAATATTCTTGAGGGTGGAAGAAGAAGATTTACAATATTCTAGAAGGAGAAGACACTAGTGATGGGAGAAGGATGATCAACGTTGAACTGGCCAAGTTGGTAAGAGAGAAAACAACAACAAAAAAGAGATGAGAAAAGAATTAGATAAGTTGAAGGGTAAGATGGACAAGAATCAAGGAGACTCTAAAAAAGAAAAAGAAGGGAATGGTGAATATGTCATTTGGCAGGCAAGAGAGAGGATACCTACAAATCAAAGAAGTTTCCTTGAAGCCCTTGAGAGAGTACATAGCTGAGATGACAAAGCAAGCCTACCTATGTTCACTGGGAAGATGAATCCAAAGGAAGTCATGGATTGGTTGGAGGCCCTAGAGAACCACTTTGAGTGTGAAGATGTGCTTGAGAACCAAAATATTAAGACTGCTAAGTCTAAGATGAAGGGATTCACCCTTACTTGGTGTAACTTCTTGCAAAATGAGAGAGTAGAAGAAGGGAAGAACCCCATCTCATCATGGATGTGAGTGGATACACTGAGGAGTTTCACAAACTGTCCTTAAGAGAAAAGGTGTCAAAGAGTGAGAAGCAAAAGTTGGAAAGGTACATGAATGGCCTCAAATATGCCATTCAAGATGAATTAAGTCTCTTTAATCCTGAGATAGTTCATAAATTCTATCAAATGGCATTAAGAATTGAAGAAAAGTTTAGAAGTAAGGGAGACCAACAAGGTAGAGGAAGAGGCAGATTCGGTGGAAGAGGAACATCTCCTAAACCATAAGGAGAGTCAAGTAATCAGGAATCAGAAGAAGAACCAAGTCACAGGGGTAGTTTTAGAGGAAGAAGACAAAATGGCCGAGGTAGATTTGGTGGTAGAGGAACCAATGTGTTCACTAGAAGATGCTTCACATGTAATCAAGTTGGCCACCAATCTTTCAGATGCCTGGAAAAGCAAGGTTCTAACAGTCAAGGTGGAGAAAGAAGAGTTCATTTGGCACAAGAGGAGGACACCCAAAGTGTGAACTCACCTTCAAGGCATGCAGATCCAGAGCAAGGGGAGCATCTAATGTTGAAGAGGACCCTTTTGAAGGTACCAACCATCAATGAACCACCACAGAGGAAGTCATTGTTTAGAACTACTTGCAAGGTAAGTGGAAAGGTATGTAGAGTCATTGTGGACTCAAGGTCAACTGATAATCTTGCATCAACACAAATGGTTAGCAAACTTGGATTGGAGAAACTTCATCACCCCTGCCCCTACAAAGTCTCTTGGTTGAGCAAAGAGCAGCAACCTTTGGTAAATGAACAAGTTTGGGTTGACTTTCAAATAGGTGAATACAGAGACAAGATTTTGTGTGATGTTGCAGAGATGGATGTTTTCCATTTACTCGTTGGGAGACCATGGCAATATGATGTAGACTCAAGGCATGATGGGAAGAAAAATGTCTACAAGTTGACCAAAGATAGTGTACAATACACTATGATTCCACTACTAGATGATAGTAAGGATAATCATGTTGTGACTAGTGTCATGTTAGTAGGTAGGGAGGAGTTTATGCAAACAATCAAAGAGAAGGATGCCCCATGTTTTTCCATAGTGGTGAAGCCAAGAGAAGAAGTAAGGAAGAAAGAAGAAGACAAGGTGGAAGAGAGGACTACAAGTCCTAGAGAGGTGAAAGAGTTGTTGGAAATATACAAGGGTATAGTTTCTAGAATTAAACCTGAGACCCTGCCACCTTTTGGAGATGTAAGTCACTGTATTGACTGCATACCAGGCTCTACATTACCCAAAAAAGAAGCATATAAATGACACCTGATCAAAATGAAGAACTTGCAAGGCAAGTACATGAGTTGTTAGAGAAAGGATTCATAAGGAAGAGTATTAGCCCTTATGTTTTCCTTGCAATATTGGCCCCAAATAAGGAAGGTACATGGAGATTATGTATGGATTCAAGAGCCATCAATAATATCACAATCAGGTATAGGTTCCCTATTCCTCTAATAGAAGATTTGATAGACTGTCTAGTAGGGGCCAAGTACTATTCTAAGGTGTATTTGAAGAGCGGCTACCATCAAATCAGGATAAGCGAGGGAGATGAGTGGAAGACAACCTTCAAAACCAATGAAGGACTTTATGAAAGGATGGTTATGCCATTTGGCCTCTCAAATGCTCCTAGTACATTCATGAGACTCATGAATGTAGCTGTGAAACCCTTTATCAATCATTTTGTTGTTGTGTACTTAGATGATATCTTGATTTTTAGCAACAATAGGGATGAGCATCTAATACATTTGGATTTTGTGTTGAAAAGGTTGAATGAAGAGCAGTTGAAGATCAATCTGAAGAAATGTTTCTTCTTGCAGGAGGAGTTAGTATTTCTTGGTTTTGTAATCTCCAAGAGCAGCGTCAAGATGGACCCATCCAAGGTGGAAGCAATCCTCAATTGGCCTACACCTAGAAATGCAAGTGAGGTAAATATTTTTCATGGTCTTGCAAGGTTATATAGGAAGTTTATTAATAATTTTAGTGGTGTATGTGCACCTATGATTGACACTATAAAGGGAGGTATAAAATGTCAGTTTGTATGGACTAGTGAAGAAAATAAGTGCTTTGAGAATTTCAAAAGAAGGGTAGCATAGCAACCTATATTATTTCTACCTAATTTCCATAAGGTTTTCACCATAGAATGTGATGCAAGTAACAAGGCAGTAGGATGAGTCTTAAGTCAAGAAGGTAGACCAGTAGCCTTCTTTAGTGAAAAATTGAATGAAGTGAAACAAAAGTACTCAACCTATGACTTAGATGTATGGAATGGTTCAATCTTTGAGGAAATGGAGGCATTATTTGTTGCCCAAGGAATTTGTAGTCTGTACTGATAACCATGCTTTGAATTCTTTGAATAGGCAGGACAAGTTGAATCATCGACATATGAAGTGGATGGAATACCTTCAAGCATTCACTTTCACCATCAAGCACAAGAAAGGAGTACCAAATAAGGTAGTTGATATCCTCAACAAGAGGAACTTGATAGCAAAGGATATCTAGTTGGAGAGCATAGGAATCACTTCCATGAAGGATATGTACCAAGGAGATGAGGATTTCAAAGAAGCATACCAAGTATGTAAGGAAATGGGGGACAAGTATCATAAGGAGTTCTCACACTATATTTTGTAGGAGGGTCTACTTTTCAAGGGAAGGCAGCTTTGCATCCCTAAAGGCTCCATGAAAGAAAACATTGAGAAAGAGAAGAATTGTGGGGGATTGGTAGGTCATTTTGGGATTGACAAGACCCTTGAGTTGGTTAGAAGATTCTACTTATAGCCTAAGATGTAGACTGAGATTGGAAAGTATGTGGAAGGTTGTATGATTTGTCAAAAGGCCAAGGGTAGCAGTTCAAATGCAGGTTTGTATACTCCTTTTCCCATACCAAACAAGCCATGGGATTCGGTCAACATGGACTTTGTATTAGGACTCCCCAAGACTAAACAAGGTTATGACAACATCTATGTAGTTGTTGACAGGTTTTCAAAAATGGCTACTTTCTACCTTGTAAAACCACACATGATACATCTCACATAGTAGGTATATTCTTTAAGGAGGTTGCAAGGTTACATGGTTTTCCACTATCAATCATCTCAGACAGAGATTCTAAGTTTATTGGGCATTTTTGGTGAACTCTTTGGAGGAGGTTGGGTACCAATTTGTCATTTACCTTAGCTTATCATCCCTAATCTGATGGATAGACCAAGGTCATCAATAGATCACTTGGAAACCTATTAAGGTGTTTAACTAAGGATCAAGGAGCCACATGTAATAAAATACTTCCTCGAGAAGAATTTGCTTATAATGACTCAGTGAATAGGAGCACTGGTCATAGTCCCTTTGAAATAGTGTATGGGTCACACCCTAGAGGTGTATTAGAGTTGAGAGATGGAAGGATTTGGACAGAAGAAGTGCACAAGAAGAGGACTTTGTAGAAGTGATGAGAAACATACACCAACAAGTAAAGGATAGGTTAGAACAAACCTCAGACAAGTACAATCATGCAACAGATAGGAAAAGGAGAGATTTGCAGTTTAAGGTTGGAGATATGGTGATGATTCATCTCAAGAAGGAGAGACTCCCTAAGGAGAAATACACCAAGTTGATGATGAAGAAGATAGGTCCTTTCAAAATCATTCAAAAGTGTGGCAGCAATGCCTACAAGATTGATCTCCCACCGGATATTGGTCTCTCTAACACTTTCAATATTTTATATATATATGCATATAAAGGTCATGTTACTGATGTGTGTGATGTAGGTCAAGATGATTCTAGAAGGGAAGAAATGTTATAAGAACTACCTAAGTAGCCTAAGCTTGAAGCTGAGCATGTACTTGACAAGAGGGTGAGTAAGAAAAAAAGGAGGAATACCTACTATGATTTTTTGGTCCAATGGAAGGACAAACCCTTAGAAGATGCAACCTAGATGATAGAGTAGGATTTGGAGAATATTGAATGCAAGGTTCTAGATTTGCCAACTCAAGAGACTTGAGTTTTTTCCTAGCCCTGGGAGTATGGTGCAGGGCACCCTCTTGGATTTTGGTTTTAATTTATTGTTTGAGTGTTGTCTAGGTGGTCTTAGACCCTAGGATGATGTGTTGGATCAATTTGGATCCTTTGAATGTAATAAAGAACCCATTTGTAAGGCCAATTGGCTCTAAGGTCATTTATAAACCAAGAGAACAAATTAGGCCATGGGGTTCATGTAGTGTAGGAGGCATGTTGACAAGTTGTATTGAGTTTTTTTAGGCCTAGGATAGGTCTAAAAAGTCCATTAGGGATGTCAGAATGTCAAAAGTGTCAAAAATGCAAAATTGTCAAAAGTTGCAAAAGTTGCTAAGCAACATTTT
Source organism: Cryptomeria japonica (assembly GCF_030272615.1). Lineage (NCBI taxonomy): Eukaryota > Viridiplantae > Streptophyta > Pinopsida > Cupressales > Cupressaceae > Cryptomeria > Cryptomeria japonica. The sequence goes on along the minus strand of NC_081405.1, from coordinate 245,801,161 downwards.
CCACTAATTGGGAAAAGAGGTTCCAACAGCCATAACCAATTGGAAAATAGTTGTAGACATTGGGGAAAGGTCTATTTGTTCCTCTGAGATTATCCATGTTTGTGTTGGATGAAGCATGTAAAGATTTGGTGGTTTGAATAACAAGAAAACTCAGATTTTACCCAATTTCCACTGTTTTCCATACTATACGATCTAACAGAGGATTTACTTGCATGGAAATTTGAATTGGTTGGATTTTGGTGTGAGTGAAGGTTCTAATGCAAGTTTTCTAACTCCAATTGATAGGGTTTGGAGTGAGTTGTGAGCAATTTACCAAGAACTATCATTCAAAACCCCGGTTCATAGGGTTTCGCCAAAGATTTGGCCCTAACTTGCAAATTCCTTTTTGGAATTCAACAACCTCTTGGAAAATTCAATTTAGGGGTTTTAAACTAAGACTTCAAAAGGGTGGAATTTAGGAGTGAGGGTTGGTGTGGTTTCCACCATAACCTAGGCTAAACAAGACAATGTGTTTAGTCTAGCCTATAAGGAGGAATGAACAAACAATCACCTAGGGAGTGTTTGGTGGCTGCTCTAATGGTATATTTGGTCTATTAGAGGCCTAGGGAACATGTCCAAGTGGTGATTTTGGTTCTACAACCCCATCCTCAAGTAGTTGCTTTGGAAAACATGCCTAATGAGGCCTATTAGGTCTGCAAACTCAGTAGGTGCTTAGGGATGCTGGAGCATAGTCAAAACTCAATCTCTTAGGATTGGATGTAAAGCCCAAAAGAGTATTAAAATCTGTAATTTTTTCCTAGAGTGTTTTGGGAGACTTTTGAATGATTTGGGAAATATTGGTCTGGAAGGGCAACTAGGATTAGGCCTAGATAGGGGTTTCTTGACTCGGGTGCACAAAGGAGACTTCCAAACTTGGTTGGAAGTCTAGGGTGGGTGATCTTAGTTGTTGAACAGCCCAAACCCTCCTTAGAAGTGCAGTAGGTGATAGGTTGCCTTGGTATGTGTAGAACCCTAGTTGCAGGGTTGTGATAGGCCTTAGTCAAGGCATAGAGGGGTGGTTTTGGGTCTTCTTACTTTCTAGTTGCCCACTATGCATCACTACCCTATGAAAAATGTTTTGAATCTTAAAAATTCAAGATAGGATATTGTAGGAAGCCCTCACATGACCCTGTAGGTTCAAACAGATCATTTGTAGGTGCCAGATATTTCAAGATAGAACTTGTCAAATTTTGACAATTGTTTGCACTTAGGACGCTTGAGGGATGACACCAGTAGGGTATGGACATGAGTGTTGACCAAGTGGGAGGTTCAAAATAGGAGCATGCCTAGGGTAATAATTCCTAATCGAACATCTTGGAACTGATGATTTGTGCCCATGATGAGCAGAACGAGAAATTGGCTCTGTGACAACTTTTCATTCAATGCACTTGACGATTTTTTCATGAATTGAAAAATACCTGCCCTATGAAAATTTCTCTTAATCTTGAAAATCTGAGAGAGGCTATTGTAGGTAGCCCTCACATGACCTTATCGGTTTAAACAATTCATTCACAGGTGCCATGAATTTCAAGATACAAACTATCAAGTTTTGACAAATTTTTGCACTTAGGGCACTCAAGGGATGACGTCGGTATGGTATGGCCATGAGCGTTCAACCAAGTGGGGGGGGGGAACAAGAGAATTACTAGGGTAAGAATTGTTAGGATTCCCAAAGCTACTAAGAGGGGGGTGAATTAGTATCTGATTGGTTAATGAATTTTCTGAACTTATTATATGAAAAACATTCCAAAATAGTGTATCGATTAACCAAAATTAATGCAGTAAATAAGAAGAATAGGCACAAAATGAAAGACACACCATAATACAATATTTTTAATGAGGAAACCTGGTGTGGGAAAAACCTCAGTGGGATTTGTGATCCACAATATTCGCTCACTAGCCAATAAGAGAATATTATTGTTACAATAGGGGGCCTGCACATGCAGGAAGGCCAAGTGCCTAGAGCTCACTGCTCAGTTACAAGAGGAGTCTCACTAACTTAGAAAAATGGATTATACAAATACAATGTCATGTACTACTTCATTTCAGCATCTGCTATGCCAGGTTCAATACTAGTTTAAGCTTTGTAATAATCATAAACCCTTATCCAAAATTTGCCTTACAATTCGCACATTAGATCTGCAATAATCTAACCATACATACATTTTAAATTATCTACAAGATCTCATACTTATATGAGTCATATTACAATCTACCATGTCGGCTTACTAAAACATTTTACAATTAAATACAAAATATAATTAAACAAAAATCATGTCGGCCAGGGTGCCGATAATATTTCCAGTGCCAGTGAACTGTATGTTGGTGTAGATTTTGTCGGTGTCGGTGCCTACCGGTATCATATGATTGTAAGGTTTCCATCAATGATAATACCTTCAATCACCTACAATTTCTCATTGGAGTGTGCATTTTCCAACAATCTCCCCCTTTGGCATTGATGGCAACACTCATGAGAAAAATCCAAAATGTGTCCAAAAATTATTGTCCAAAAGGAATCTGTCAAAATGTCTTACCAAAACTGTGTTATCAAAAATGTGTGCTACTCCTGAGCTAATGATCTCTTCTGCAAGTTATTTTTCTTAGTTCTACTACTTCCCCTTTGACATCAATGACAAAGGTTGTCAAAATGTCAACTAAGTGTAGTTTCAACTTGAACCTTGTAATCAGTTGGTTACAATCTAGAATAGGTCTACTAATACCAAATTTAGACTCTGAGTAAACATGTTGCTATCCTTTAATGCAGCCTCTATTCTCTGAATTTCATTGGTGAGGTGATGCATTTGCTTTTCTAGTGTCTTCTATCTCTGAATAAGTGCCTTTGAGATCTCCTTCCTCAAAGAGATGAGGTTATCCAATTTAGGACCGAGTCTACATTTGAGTTCCTTTACTTTTCCTTTTATTCTTTCCTTCTCTTTTTCTAGTTTTTCAAGTTTCTCCTCAAATCCTGCTATCTCCTGTTCTATAATTGATATAGGTGCTGACAAACTAATGATATTTTCAGCTATATCATTAATCTCTTTTTACACTTTGTTGATTTCTTTGTCAATATCTACTATTAGAAGATTAGTCTTGCAGGTGTCTCAGTATAGTTCCTTAAATTTCATTATTGTTGTGCTCAGTGCCAGTAAGAGGGTATCAATGTGTTTCGTGCACTTCTTTATTGTTTCATCAAATAATTTCTATTTTTCCTTATCCATTTTCTCTTTAAATATCTCTTCATTTATTTGATCCACAGTTAGTATATTATTGGTTATGTATTTAGACAATGTGTCTAACTGACTCAAGGAATCTTTATTATCTACATTTCACTTAGGTGCAATCAATTTAAGAATGGGGATGGTGTCATCTATATCCTTATATGCTAATACATTGCAGTCTGTTATCTTTTTAATGGAATCCAAAAGTATCTTACATTTGTTGGTATGAATTTAGTCATTGATGTGCCAGATGTCTGCCCAACTGACTTCACAATCTCCATGCTGTCGGTTTTTCTGTTTGTTTCTCTGCACTATCCACTACTGGTGACTTAGTAGGTTTCTCTGTAATCTTTGCAACCAGTTTATCAGTCTCTGCTAGTTTTTCAATGTTTGCATCAATGGTGTCAGTCGCCATTTCAATCTCAATATGTTCCACTGTTTGTTCTGCATGTGTCTCTACCTCAATATTTTTAGTCGATGACTCAATAGCCACATCTTTCTTCTCTCCAGTGGTCTCCTTATCAACCATAATATTGACCTCCTAAGTGTCTATGTTCATGGTATACAAAATTTCAAACTCAGAATTTGTATCCTCATGTGGAGTCTCCATATTCTCAATAGTCGGTGAATTATCAGTTAGTATTGGTGGAGTGACTAAAGGTGGTGGAAAATTGTTTGTCACTTTTATATTTGGTGGTCCACCTATTTTGTCTTTTCCTTTGTCCTTGTCCTTTTGGTATACCTTAAAGGGTTCTGGTCTTTTTAGTTCTTCTTGTTTTTCTTTCTCCACAAAGAAGATGTCCCATTTATCAATTGTTTCTTCAGAGATTTCATTTACTCTATCGGCCATTAGACTTACATGTCAGTGACCACTAGAAAAGAATGTCTTGTTTGCTTCACTGATTAGTTCATCAATTTCCTCAACTGATTTCATTGGATGAACAACTAGCAGTTTCTCAACCTTGATTTTCTAGTTTCATAATGGCTAATCTTTTAGCATCAAGCCGCCTATATAGATCACTAGGCAAATCATCTACAACCTCTATCAAAACTTTCTTATAAATATCTAGGTGTAAGATGATATTATTTTCTATGCTTTCTTTCTCCTCATTTGTAAAAGTATCATACAATTTACTTACATATGATAAGTTTCCATCATCTGTTATTTCATTCAATAGGTTATCAAGAAGAGGAATAACCTATTTTTTCTTTTTCTTTCTAGGTGTCATCTTTTTAGCTGGGGGCCTTACTGCCTATTATTTCTTTCTCATCTTTCTGGGTGTAGGAGAGGGTGTCGGTGAGGGTTTTCTTTTCCTTTCTACCCTTTTGAACTCAATCGGTATCTCACTGTCAGAAGAAGTTGCAACCGGTGAAAGATGTGCTTCTGGTTGAAGTCCTTCCAGTTCACTTTCCTTAATGCTAGTTTTCTTTAATACATCTTCTTTTATTGCTTTTTCCTATCTAGTTCCCTTCCTCACTATCTGTTCTTTTTCCTTAACTCTTTTCTGGGATTGAATACCACTTTCAATTGTTTTAGCATTTCCAAAAAAAAATTTAGTTGGTTTCTTAGGTGCTTCTAAGAGGGCTTTTGCATAAGTTTCAATTATATTATCATCTGTCTCATATCCCATCTCAGTAACCCAAATAGTCCTAGGGACAACTACCTCCATCAAAATTTCATCTTTCTTAATTACAAAGCATATCTCTTTTTGATATTTATCAACAATTGCTTGAGATAGCCTTATTCTTGTCTTCATTCTAGCCTTTAGTGCTTGAAAATGTTCATTTATATTTTTCTCTCTGTCTTCTCCCATGTTGTTTAATATGTCTAATAGTTGCTTTCCTACCGATATATCAAAACCAAAGTCTTTCTTACCAATACCAGGTACTTCCTTGGTAATGTATAACATTAAGCATACAATCAAGTTACCAAATCTAAAATTTCCCTTCTTATCACCTTTGATTCTCTTCAGGTTATCTATCAATTCATCTTTAAGCCATTCACACACATCAATTCTTACATTATCATTCACCATGTCATATGCACTTTTAATACATAAGCTAGATACTAAGTTTAATCTATTTGCATGTGTAGCCTTATAACCAAGAATCATACTGACAAATCTAAAATTGATGTCCTTCACATCATTGACTCTTAGGGATCTTTTATCAAATGTTGCACTGGTTAAGTTCATCACAGTGGCATTTGAGACCTTTTTAGTTCTATCAGGCTTACTACCGATGGAAGGTAGCCCTTTTACTACCCTAATGACTTCTTGAGTGATCTTATGGATGGAATCCAACCAAAATAATTCACCATGGACTCTGCTTAGGACTATCCTTATCACATCTTTCAGAAAATTAGGGATGCTAAGAATGTCCACAAAACCTAGGGTTTCTACTACCTTGTGTTCCGATTTAATATTACCATTTATATCACAAATTATAGTCATATACATGTTCTTGATTTCATCATCTCCTAGCTCCTCAATATGATAATGTATATATATTCTAGAATCTTTTGCAAAAACTACTCCCTTAGGTATTTTTGAAAATGCTCCTAGGGTATAATCTTTCTTTGCAATTTTGGGAATAAGTTTGAACACGGGTCTAGGGTGCTTGATAACTTCAATCACAGTAGGGTTTGAAATAAATTCAGGTGCATATTAAGAAGCCATAGTTATAAATACCTTAATCTGCCTTTAGGATGATTTGCTTGGATGATTTGCCTCACTTTATGCTATGGATGCCTTCGCTGGGGATTTTCGCATTCTCTGGAGATTCGAATGTTTGGTGAATGAAAAAAGAACCAAAACACTTTCTTTATAGTGTTATAACCTTCAACTACCACATTTAATGTCTGTCGGTTAAGTCAAACTTAATTCATCTACCGGTAAAGAAGTAATTCAACTTCTCACCATCAACCGAGGGTAAACTAGCATGTTTTTCATTTTGTTGCCATACCCCCAAGGGATATTTCTTCAGTTGAATGAAGAATCTCCTACTAGTGGAGTGATACTCTATTTTGCCAATGGAGGAGTATTCCCATCAACATTCTAATCTGACTTTCTGATCCATTGTTTTGAAAATTCTTGCTTTACCTCTTCAACCTTTTCTTTTCCTTTCAAGCTGGGTCCTTTGTTGTTTGTCGGTGATGCCTTACTTCTACAAAATTTTGCAATGTGTCCAATCTTGTTACAAGCATAACAAGTCACATGCTTTTATGAATAGATTTCCTATATCCTATGCTGGTATGTATTCTGCATTGATTAGATAGATGTCCAAATCTTCCACAAACATAACATCTTAAATTCATTTTGCAATTTTCTAAATTATGACCAACTTTGTTGCATTTAGAACATTGACCGGTGGGTTTATTAGTGTTTTGATAATTTCTAGATCTACATTGATTTTCTCTATGACCATAATTGTTACAGTTAAAGCATTTCCCATTAAATTTGTAAGCATTAGGTTGTCTTACCGGTTTGTTGCAATCATGATTGTTTGCAGTAATGGAGCTTTCACCAACTTCAAAGCCAAGGCCATTTGTATCACCATTAGGTTTCTGATTCTTTAGCATGTCATCAAGTTCCTCTGAACTTTTCTTGAATTTCTCCTTGTGTTGATTTGCAGTAGCCAACTCATTTTCCAAGAAATCTTTTTGTCTCATGAGTTCAGTTTTGTCATGTTCTAAGTGAATTAGATCTGTTCTTAGCATATCATTCTCATGATTGAGTCTTAGATTTTCATTTGCAGCATCATTGATTCTTCTAGTCAAGTCATCTTCATTCTTCTTCCGATTTTCAATTTCTTTACAAAATCTCATAGTCATATCCTGCATCTCATTCTTCATTATACTATTTTCTTGTCTCAGTTTGTTCACCAGATCATTAAGAGTTTATTTTTCATCATCATAATTCTGCATCTTTTCACAAAGTTCTCTTCTTTTTCTCCTTGCAATAGTGATATTCTTTTGAAGTCCTTAAATGATATCCTGTGCAACCTTCAGATCATCTTCAAGTTTGATATTTTTCACTTTTTCTATATCATAGTCTGAAAGAGTTGTTTCCAATTGCTTTCTCAAGTTTTCCATCTCTACCGGTGTCAGGATCTTCCTCAAGTTGTTAGGCTTTTGAAAATAGAGGACCAGGCTTTGATACCAATTGTTAGTATTCCCAAAGGTACTGAGAGGGGGGGGTGAATCAGTATCTGACCGGTTAATGAATTTTCTGAACTTATTATATGAAAAGCATTTCAAAATAGTGTAACGGTTAACCAAAATTAATGCATTAAATAAGAACAATAAGCACAACATGAAAGACACACCATAACAATATTATAAGTAATTGCCTGCAGAAAATGCAATAATCCACAACATAAACGCAAAGGAAAATGACTGATTATATCATATATATTTGCCAAAATATTACAATGGTAAGCCTGAGGCTATAATCTACTCCTTCTCTAATTCTCCCTCTATATTACCAAAGTTCCCTTCCTTTATATGAGAGTATACATTATCACCAAGCGTTGTGTCTTTTCAACATATAACCGTTAACTAACATTTTTTGTTAACAAACTGGAAGATAAACAAATTGAGTACTCCCATGTGCTTGATGTACTTGTTATCTTCATACATTACAATATCCTTGTGTTAGCATCCTCATATCATTTTCCGTCTAGAAATATTTGGATAGAATTTTATTCACATAATGTTGTAAGTCTTTGTCCCAATCCAAGTCCTGGGCCAAGGAACACCCTTCCCTTTCCTGTCTCTTGGGTTTTTCCTTTGAGCTTTATCTGCGAATTCACCCAATTTCTGCTTCTAGTTCATCGCCTAGGCACATGTTTGAAATTAATGGTGATGTGACCTCCCCTAGGTTCGTCTCTAATTTTTGCGACAATCCATAATCATTTCAATGAGAATATGTCTTTGGATCATTTAGTCCGTCGACCTTTTTGCTTCTATATACGACATTTTTGTTTCGAACATTACTTTGACTAGGTATTTTCTCCCTTCATCGAAATGTTGCATTCGGTCATTATTGTCATCTCCTCATCGATATATATCTGATGTCCACCGGGTTTCATGTTGAAGAAACTTTGGACTTCGATGACTTCTTTTATCCTTCCATCGAAAATACCTTTTCTATCAACATTACTACACTCCTTTGATGAATGGGTCTATTGTTTCATCGAAGCCATTTTTCCTTTGATGATTTGCTTCCACTATCATCTTTCATCGATGAGCTCATTAGTAAATTTCCTCGATCAAGTTGCATCGGTGAAACCACACATATTGGCAACATACCTTTTAGCCTCCTTGAAACTCATATCCTTATCGATATCTTTTATTGATGTAGTTTTCTTCTATTTTATCGATATTAGTCTTTCGATAAGAATGCTTCTTTCGGTGAGTTTCCTTCATGTTGCGCCAATGGTATTATTTCCTTGAAAGCTTTCTCCCGTCGATGAAAACGTCTCTTCTTTCTTCAATATCTTATGTCAATAAAACCATTGCTTTTGATGAGTCCTTTCTAGAGTCTATCGGTGTTCCCTTTCCTTTGATGCCCTTTTTATATCGATGAGAGATCGCTGGGTCTCATCAATATTATTTGGATTTTGGATATTTTGATAGAATGATATCAAATTTGTTCTATAACTCATGGGTTATTACGGTATCAATGAAAATGATGATTTCCTCCAAAGGTAGATGGCTTCTAAGATTTAATTTTTCAAATCAAGATATTTTACTTAATTCAGATTTGATGCTCAACAGTGGCTGTGACTGGGGATGGGGGTATGCTACGAATATTTCCAAGAATCTAGACTCTCTGATTTATATAAGGAAAAGAGGACTTGAAGGAAATGTGGTTTTTACAGTGGCAATGAAACCTAAACTACTATACATGGAAAAGGCTATATTTTATGAAAATAAGTTTTTAAAGAATTGTCCATGTACTGGTAGTTCTTGAACTTCTCCTGTAACACTTTGGATAAAATAAGAATCCTCCCCTGCTTTATCCATAATCACATATGGTCCAATCCATAGAGCTTCAAACTTTCCATGCTTACCTTTATCTTGGCTCCTAGTGTTCCACATTAAAACCAAATCACCAATTTTAAACTCTCTCTATTGTTCTTTTGTCATAGAATTTTTTCATCTGATTCTGAATTTTAATGTTTTGCTCCTGTGCTTCTGTCCTGACTTCCTTAAGCTCTACCAACTATATCAGCCTCTCCTATAAAGGGTCATCAATCTCTATCCCTTCCTATGCTATGAATTTATGTATAGGTAGGAGGTTATCCAAAGGGAGTCTAGCCCTTTTACCATAGACTAGCTCATATGGGGACCTCCCTGTATTTTTTTTTACTGTTATTCTATCTGCCCATAATGCTAGATTCAATTTTGAGTCCCATGCCCTTTTATTTTGTCCTAGCACTCTTTTGATAATCTTTAGGATGTTTTTGTTACTAGACTTAGCTTGCCCATTATCTCGAGGGTGGTAAGGGGATGAATGTGATATTGTGATGCCATATTCTTCACAAAAGGTATTGAATTATTTAGACCTAAAAGCCATCCGGTTATCAGAGATGATCCTTGCAGGAACACCAAATCTAGTAATGATATTTTCCAGTATGAATTTTATCACTATTTTACTGCTGGCCTATTTAGTAGGTATTTCTTCCACCCATTTGGTAAAGTAATCTGTGGCAACCAAAATCCATCTATGTCCTCCGCTTGACTTTTCTGATATCTCTCCTATAAAGTCTATCCCCCACTATTGAAATGGTTCTTCAACCTGCATTGGTCTTAGTGGGAGTGATCCTTGATACTTCATTTTTCCTGAGAATTTTTTACAAGCCTCACATTTTCTAACATAAGCATAGGAGTCATTGAAGACACATGGCCAAAAATATCTAGCTCTCAATATCTTGCGTGTAGTAGTTTTGGCTGAAAAATGACCACCACAAACCCCTTCATGCATCTCTTGTAGGATCTTCTCTACTTGGTGTTCATCTAGGCATATCAGTAATATACCATCTCTATTTTTCCAATACAAGTCTCCATAGATGATCACATATTTTGCAGATTTCAGTTTTAATGTTCTCTTTTGATTATCAGTCATACCATCTGGACATCTTATGTGCTTGAGATAATATATGATATCTGCATACCAGGCTGTATTTTCAATACTGAAACTAGCTTCATCTAGTCCAACCTCATTTACTTGAAATTCTTTAACCCCTACTCCTCCCATTAGTTTAGCCAATCCCTGACCTTTGATAACTTATGAAATCTTGAGCCCAATATTGAATTCTTGAATCTAGTTGAGGGTCAGTGCAAGAAGATGAGTCCACTTTTTGGTCAAAAAGTGGAAGTGTTTTCCCTGATTTTTAGATTTTGTCTCATTTGAGCTTAAATTTTGAAACACTTAGAGATTGAATCTTGGAAAAAGTCAGTAATATAAAAGATAGCCCTCTGAGTGTACTTTCCAAATATCTAATTTATTTTAATACCCACATAATAAAAAATAACTTTTTGAATGGAGTTCTAAAAACTATGTTTTAAAAATGCCTGTTTCAGGACCATACCATGCATGTGTACGACTCACACTTTTTGACACAATTAAAATTATTTTCTCAAACCATTTTGGGAAATGGTTTGTAACACACTGAATATTGATGAGCATATTTTTCTTTATTTTTTTTTTCTAATATTTTTTTTAATTAATTTTTTAATGGCCGTAATTATCTTTTTAAAAATTTGACATGTACGACCCACATAATTTGATGTAAACTTAACATTTTTTGATTTTTTTTTTTAAAATACAAAAGAATTTTGTTTAGATTGATGACATAATTTTTTTTCCAAAATTCATTAAAATAAAAAAGTTATTAAATTAACAAAATTAGTTAATATTTCAAATTTATGGATCCGATTTAGTATAAATTAAACGAAAAATAGTTAAAATAATCAATTTTTAAATAAATTTACATATTTAGAATCTAGACAGTATAATCTGAAATGGGTTTTAATTTCATATAAAAATTCTCTGATTAGAGGCACATAAACTATTTCTGAAGTTCATATTTGTGCTTTCATTCATGGAGATTTGAATTTGCAGGTTCATGTCTCAGGTGTGGCCATCCCAGGCCTATCCTGGGCCTAATCTCAAGCCAAGTGGCGGGTTGTGGAATCAACTTCTACAAAACGGGCCCCCGTTTTCAAACAAGGGCGGCTTGTGGAAAAAAAAGGAAAAATGCAATTTAGAAACGAGCCCTTTTTTTAAAAAATGGGCCCCCGTTTTGTTTAAAAGCGGGCCCCCGTTTTAGAACAAAATGGGGGCCTATTTTTTTTTGCTTCGGACCCCCATTACCTTTTAGCTCGGGAGCCCGAAGCATAAATGGGCCCCCATTTTTTGAAAACGGGCCCCCATTTATAAGAGCACATTTTCCAATGCGTGAACTTCCACGAATTTGTGACTCATTACCTTGCACTTTCCCTTGATCCATTTACATCTTTTTCCTGTGACCTCAGTTTGTCTAAATATGTCCTTCACTGCTGCATTAGGAACATATGCTATAACTTCTGCACCTACCAAATATGGTCTGAATTGTTTTGCTGCTTTTACTAATGCATAAGCTTGTTTTTCATTTAGGTCATATTTAATTTTGGATGAATTCAGTGACTTACTGAAATACACAATAGGCTGCTCACAATTGTCCTAGTTCTTTTGTAATAATGTTGTTGCCACTATATGAGGAGATGCAAATGAAAAAATTAAAAAAGGTTTATTGAAATCTAGGGATATCAATACTGGTGCCTCAGATATTTCCCTTTTAATATCTAGAAATGCATCTAATGCCTCTGAATCCCAATCAATCTTAGCTTCCTTTTTCAACATCCTCACTATAGGTCTTATGATATCTACAAAATTAAGGATGAATCTTCTGACAAAATTGATTTGTCCCAAAAATGATTGAACAGCTTTGATAGTCTTTGGGATAGGTATTTCATTTATTGCAGCTACTCTTTCAAGGTTAGTTTTCACCCCTTCATTAGACACTATATGTCCCAGGAGCTTCCCTTCTTCAACTGCAAAATGAGATTTCTTCGGATTGAGGAAAATTCCATATTCCAGAGCTTTCTTGAATACATTCTCAAGGTGATTGCAATGATCTTCAACCCTTTTTGAATAAGTTGTTAAATCATCTTGATACACCACCATTATTACATCAATCAATTCTGCAAATGCTACATCCATTTCCCTTTGAAATGTTGCCCCTGCATTTGTTAATCTAGATGGCATTCTTGCATATACATATGTGCCCCATGGTGTTGTGAAAGTTATCTTATATTGTTCAACTTCTTTAACTTTTGCCTGATTATACCCCGAGAACCCATCCATCATGGACAATAAATCACATCCAGTCACTTTCTGCAGCATATTATCCATGTTTGGTAAAGGATAATTATCTTTTAATGATGATATGTTCAAGTTTCTGAAGTCCACACATAGTCTTATGTCCCCATTTTTCTTTCTGACAAGTACCAAATTTGAAACCCAAGTAGAGTATCTACAAGGTTTAATTATCCCCGCATGTTTCATTTTTATTATTTCCTCTTTCATCTTAGGGAGTAAAGTGGGGTTTATAGGCCTGTGCTTTTGTCTGAATGGTTTAGCATCAGCCTTAAGAGGTATCTCATGTTGGAAGAGATCCTCCTTGTATGCTTTAAGGTCATCATAAGACCATGCAAATACGTGATTATATTTTTTGAGTAACATTACTAATTGTTGCTTTATTTTAGGAGTCAATTTATTACCAATAAAAATGTGTCTTGGTGATTCTTTGCTTCCCAAATTAATCTGCTCAACATCATTTTCCTTGACTGAGGTTCCTTTGATTTCAACCTTGTCTTGTATGTTGAAAGCTCTTTCCAATGCAACTAGTCCTCTAGGTATTTTATTAGATTTTAACTGTATGATTTCTTGTCCCAGCAGAGTCTCTTTCCCATCTGTCATCTCTACAAAATCATTGAAGTTGATAGCTTGTCCTTGGTAGTGATCCACACAGTGTAAGAATTTTAACAAATCATTGTCATCATGAAAAACTTGCTAGTTATACAAGTTATCTAGAACAAAAGGTCTGACTTTTATTTCCATTTCTGAGACTCCATTTAGTGTTATATCATTTACCTTCAAAGCAACATTGGCCAAGAAGTCAGCCATGATATTCTTTGATCTGTCAATCCAACTTATCTGGAAAGCATCAAACAGTTCCATGGTATACCATACAACATCCCTGTATTGTCTCAACCTGAGATGTTTGGAGGCATACTTTTGTTTGATTTGAGATATTACTAGTTCTGAATCCCCAAAGACACTGAGCAATTTAATTCCATGATTGGTAGACACATTAAGTCCAGTGAGTAAGGCTTCGTATTCTGCAATATTATTTGTACACTCAAACATCAGTTTGAAAGAATACTTGAACATCTCTCCATCTGGTGAAATAAATACAATTCTAGCCCCACTTCCTTCCTTTTTGCATGATCCATCAAATTACATCTTCCATACTTGATCTTTACTCTTCTTGACTGTAGACTCTATCAAGGTCAATCCTCTCAATTTTGTTTTCGTCAACTCTACTTTGAAGTTGTCCATATCTGACTGGATGAAACACACCGAATAAACAGGTTCTTCCTCCTTGATGATGTATTCAGAGCGAGGTTCTCTCTCAATCCTTACCTCATGTCCATTTACTCGTATAGTAGCATATGATAAGTCTAGCTGGACATGGCCTCCTATCAAGTTCAACCATTGTCTTGACAATAACATACCATAGTTAGGAGGGACATCAACCACAGTGATGTCCATTTTATAAGATGCTTCTGGACATGCTGCCAATTTGAATTCAACATCCTTCATGACACCAACCACTAGGATGGAACGGCTATCCATGGCATAGCATTTACCAAAATTTGTCTCCACTGACATTCCAAGTTCTTTCATGACTCATACTGGCATAACATTTATAGCAACTCCTGAGTCAATCATGCAATTTTTTATCATCTTGTTATTGATCATCAGGGTTACATAAAATGGGTCTACTTGAGAGGGATTTTTTGTTATTGTTGACCTTAAATATATGGTTGGAACAGGGTTATCATTATTTTGGCTATTTTGTTTATGTTCCTTGGTCTCTTCCTTAGATACACCATTGATCACCTTCAAGGTTTTTTCTCGGTATTCTGGAAACTTCATCATCTCAAGTAGTAAAACATAGACCTTCATCTGTGCCAAGGTGTTGCCAATATCAAATGATGTTGTAATAGGCATTATTGAAGTGTTCACCGTCCCGACCTTATCACCCTTTTGCATCCTAGAAACTTGCAACTCCTTTTCCTTAATTAACTTTGTGTTTTCTCCCTGAGTCTTGCTTGGCTTAGTTATTGGTTTAGATGTTTTATTACTCTCCTTTATGAACATGCCTGATGGTTGTTAGGGTTTCAAGCAGATCTGAAGCAAATATGAACTAACAATTATATGCAGATTTAAATACAAAAGATAAAGAAATAAAATAGGACACAGATAACATAGAGATTTAATGTGGTTCACCTAGAATGGGTTACGTCCACCATACACAATCGTCCAATCTTTCTTATTATCTAGCAAAAATAGTACATCAACCTTACAATGCCTTAAACATCCCAGCCGCTTATAACATGCATTTTTAGGGCAACAAACAAAGTTGGCCTTTTTAGGGTTTTATTACAATGTCGGTTTGCATCAAAAAAAAAACCCCAAAAAAAAATTTCTCAGGGGCTCCTGCCCCTGGACCCCAATGAGGATACATGTTGAGTGTACAGTAATTTGCTAATCAGTCCCCACATTTCAAAAATCTCCCACTTGAAGACTAATCAGGCTCCACACCGAACAATCTCCCACTTGGAGACTGATACTACATGACACCACTATACATGCAGCATCCGCTGGATAAAACACTAGGATTCGACTAGTATAAATTCCACAATTATCAATCAAGAAGACCAACAGAAAATGATGAAGAAATCGGCTTCTCCTGTGGAACTGCCTTCATGAACATATCGGTAGGATTCTCACTTGTGTGAATCTTCTCAAGCCATAACTGACCCTCCTCCAAAACAGTTCGGATGAAGTGGTACCTGAGCTGAATGTGCTTTGTCTTGAAAGAAAAGCAAAGTTCTTCGCAAGATGAATGGCACTCTGGCTATCAGTATACAATGGGCTATCCTCTTGTGTCTGACCCAATTCCTCTAGAAAACATTGCAACCAAATCACCTCCTTGCTGGCTTCTGTAGCAGAAACATACTCAGCTTCAGTGGTTGAAAGTGCAACAACCTTTTGCAGCCTAGAAATCCAACTGACTGCAGTTCCCCCTATTATAAAAACATACCCTGTAGTACTCCTTCATGAATCAATATCACCTACCAGATCAAAGTCAACAAATTTATGCAAAGCAGCATTAGATCCTTTGAAACATAATGCCTTTGTAGTAGTTCCTTTCAAATACCAAAGAATCCATTTCACAGCATTCCAATGTTCCATACCCGGATTACTCGTAAACCTACTCACAACTCCCACTGCATGTGCAATATCTGGCCTTGTGCATACCATTGCATACATCAAACTGCCAACAGCTGATGAATACGGGATGTTAGACATTTTATTAACCTCTTCCTGTGCCTTTGGGCACATCTCCTTAGTCAATTTGAAATGACTAGCCAAAGGTGTACTAACTGCTTTTGCATCCTGCATGTTAAATCTTTTCAACACCTTCTTTATATACTCACTTTGGGACAAATTCAAGGTTCTATTTTTCCTATCCTGTGTAATCCTCATACTGAGAATTTGCTTAGCTACACCCAAATCCTTCATAGCAAATGACCTGGCTAATTTCTGTTTAAGATCATTTATATGTTGCATGTTAGACACAGCAACAAGCATGTCATCAACATAAAGCAACAGGATAATATAATTGCCATTATCAAATCTCTTAAAATATACACAATGATCAGAATGACATCTATGATAACAGTGTTCAGCCATGAAACTATCAAATTTTAAATACCATTGTTGGGGTGCTTGCTTTAGGCCATACAAACTTTTCTTCAACTTGCACACCAAGTTCTCCTTACCTTTGACCTCATATCCCTGTGGTTTCAACATGTAAATTTCCTCCTCCAAATCTCCATGGAGAAAAGCTATTTTGACATCTAATTGTTCAAGATGTAAATCATCTGCAGCTACAAGACTAAGTACAGTTCTAATTGAAGTCATTTTTACAACTAGAGAAAATATTTCATCATAATCTATACCCTTTTTCTATGCAAAACCTTTTACCACAAGTCTGGCCTTATATCTTTTCTGGCCTCCTTCCTCCTCCTTCGGCTGATAAACCCATTTTTTAGGCAAGGCTCTTTTTTCTGCAGGTAAAGGGACTATGTCCTAAGTCTTATTTTTCATCAAGGAGTCCATCTCCTCTTTCATGCCTAGCTCCCACTGTTGTTAAGCATTTACCTGCATTGCTTCTTCATAATCTTCTAGTTCACCAAAATCCGTTAATAAAATAGAATACAAAGAAAGAGAAAATCTTTCAGGGGGTCTACTTGTCCTCGTAGAACGTCTAATACTTGTAGGAGTTTGTGGGACAATCTGTTGTTGCTGAGTATCAGGTACCTGTGGCATTTCATTTTCAGGAATCTCATCCAACATCACATATTCTTGTTTGTCCTGTTCATGCTTCTTTTCCTGCATATGTTCTTTATACATGACCTTCTCATTGAATATAACATCTCTACTTCTAATTATTTTCTTATTTTCAAAATCCCATAACTGATAGCCATATTCATCTATCCCATATCTAATGAAGGTACATTTCTAAGATTTAGCATCAAGCTTGGTTGTATTTTCTTTATCAACATGGACAAAAGCTTCGCAACCAAAAGTTTTTAGAAAAGAATAATTTATCTTTTTACCAGTCCATGCCTCCTCTAGAATACCACCATCCAAAGGGGTTGAAGGTCCTCTATTTATCAAATAGACAGCAGTATGTATAGCATCTGCCTAAAAATGTAAGGGCAATCCAGCATGCAATCTCATGCTCCTCGCGCGTTCCATGATAGTCCTATTCATTCTCTCTGACACACCATTTTCCTGTGGAGTTCCTGGAACTGTCTTCTACTTTCGATTCCCATTTAAGGAGCAGTAATCTTCAAATGCTTTGTTGCAATACTCACCTCCATTATCCAATCTAAGACACTTCAACTTTTTTTCTGTCTCATTCTCAACCAAAGCTTTCCATTTCTTAAAAGTTTCAAAAACATCTGATTTTTGTTTTAGGAAATATACCCTTGTTTTTCTGGTTGAGTCATCAATAAAAATAACATAATAACAAGTGCCACCAAGAGATGATACCTGAGCCGGTCCCCATACATCTGAATGTACAAGCTCTAACTTCTCACTCTTCTTCTCTTTCCCAACCTTGAGAAATCTGACTCTTTTCTATTTACCATAAACACAGTTTTCACAGAACTCTAAATCAATCTTCTTTAGTCTTGGCAATAGATTTTTGGAGTGAAGGGTTTTCATCCCTTTCTCACTCATGTGCCCAAGCCTATGGTGCCACATTATCGAATCTGTTCTTGCAACATTTATTGTTGTTCTCCCTGCAGAAACTTAATCTGTAGCAGCTAGGGTAGAGTAAGTGTTACCTGTACACAGATATAATGTGCCTACCTTCGTACCTTTAGCTATTACTAATGATCCTTTAGCGACCTTCCACATACTATCTGAGAGGGTAACTATGCAACCTTCACTACCTAGTTGCCCTGCACAAATTAAATTTCTTCTTAAATTAGGAATATGTCTTACCTCCTGCAGAAACCAGTCATTTCCATTCTGCAACTTGATCTTTATCTTTCCTTTTCCAACAATTTGACAAGGCTCATCATCACCCAAATATACCTGTCCAAAATCACCTTGAACATAATCTAGAAAATATTTTCTATGGGGTGTAGCATGAAATGAAGCCCCAGAATCTATTACCCAGGAATCATTAACATTATCCAAACATAAGATTAAAGCATCTTGTAAAGTATTACTTGCAATATTAGCTTCCTTACTGTCATTTTCATTTTTGTCTCCTTTGTTTTTCTGAGACCAACAGTCTTTCTTTAAATGACCAGGCTTTCTGCAGTACCAACAATCTTTCTTTCCTCTAGATTGAGAGCGTCCTTTCTTTAACTTCCCTCGTGACTTCTCATTCCTAGGGCCTTTTCCTCTTTCCTTTGATCTTCCTCTATTCTCCACATTCAAAACACTACCCGATGATGTTGGAGTCTCACTTGTGCTTTTCCTTCGCATTTCCTCGCTTAGGATAACACCAACAATATCATCAAATACCAAAGTATTTTTACCAGAGACAAAGTTACTTACAGCCATAACCAAGCTATTCCAGCTTTCTAGCAAAGAACATAAAATCAAGAGAGCCCTAACCTCTTCTGCAAAAGTAATTTTTACCAAAGACAATTGATTGGTAATTTTATTAAATTCATTTAAGTGCTCCGCTACAGATCCTCCCTCACTCATTTTCAAATTAAACAGACGCTTCATAAGAAATACCTTATTCAAAGCCGAGGGTTTCTCATACAACTTAGCCAATGTCGCCATCAAATCTACAGTCATTTTTGCTTATGTTATATTGAATGCTACAGATGGTGGAAGGCACAATCGAATGGATCCCAGTGCCTTTATATCTAAAATGTCCCACTCTTCATCTGAAATTGTGGTCGCTTTCTTTGCCTTTCCTTCCAATGACCGCCACAAATCCTTTTGATACAAGTAATCCTCCATCTGCATTTTCCATAACTGATAATTCTGGCCATTAAACTTTTTGACCTTGAATTTGGAATCCTCCATTGCTCCCACTCAAATCTGAAAGTCCTGCCAATTTAAAGAAAACCTCACTCTAATACCAATTGTTAGGGTTTCAAGAAGATCCGAAGCAAATATGAACTAACAATTATATGCAAATTTAAATACAAAAGATAAAGAAATAAAATAGGACACAAATAACACAGAGATTTAACGTGGTTCACCTAGAATGGGTTACGTCCACCATACACAGTCGTCCAATCTTTCTTATTATCCAGCAAAAATAGTATATCAACCTTACAATGCCTTAAGCATCCCAGCCGCTTATAACATGCATTTTTAGGGAAACAAACAAAGTCAGCCTTTTTAGGGTTTTATTACAATGTAGGTTTTCATCAAAAAAAAATACACAAAAAAAATTTTCTCGGGGGCTCCCGCCCCTAGACCCCGGTGAGGATACGTGCTGAGTGTATAGTACTTTGCTAATCAGTCGCCACATTTCAACAATGGTTTGCCTTGTTCAGGGTCTATGATTCTTTTTCTTAGCATATAAGTCCTTTTGGCTTGTTCAACAACAGTTGTAGTAATCCTCTCTCACTCTTCTTTAGTAGGGATCCTCAGCCTGACTTCATCTTCCTCATCTAAGAATACTTGTTGCATACAACACTGCTAATTAATCCACCTAGAATTTACATCACTTCCTTCACTCCCCTCAGATGAGTCACAGTCATCAAAGGATACTAAGTTTATCGCACGATCATCTGCATATTCTTCACATTCTTCCTCTCTTCCCTGCAACTTCATTCCCATCAGGCACTAGTAAGGAGAATGAGACATATCACACGCTAAACACCACATATCTTCATCAACCACCTGGTTTACCACTTTTCTTAAAGGATCTGGTATTTGGTTACCTTCTTTAGGATTCTTGTCCACTGGCTTCCCATCCTTCCATGTGGTGTTATAAGGCATATCATGCAATCTAGGTCTATCATGGTGATAGAATTCTTGTTTCTCAGGTTTTTTTGCTTTGATAGACAAATCCTTGATGACATTCAGCACCTTGTCCAACTTGTCATCGTCCTTTGTTTGTTGAGGGGCTTTTGGATTGAACAACCTTGCATCCTCCCTTCTTCTTATAGTTCCAACTACTTTTCTATTATTCTCTATATTTTTGGGTGCTTTCATGACTCCTTGAAGGGTTGTATGATTCTTTGTTCTGAGCTCATAGTTTGTTTTACTGTCAAAGGCATTCATGTAGTACAAAATACCGACTTCAGGAACCGGTTTCATTCTATTAGGAATTTTATTCATAACTCTATTAAATCTCTTATTGAAATCGGCCAATGTTTTATTTGTATCTTTCTTGATGCTTATGATCTCATGTAAGGCAAACTCTGGGCTATTGTGATCTTTGTACTATTCAAGAAAAAGTCTCTTGAACTCTGTTAGGCTGTTTACTGAAAAATCTAACAGTGCTCTGAACCAATCTCAGGCATCCTCTATTAATGACTACATGAACAACTTCATCTTGACATCCTTGTATGGGAGACAAAAATCCTCCATAACTATGTCAAAAGCCTTGCAATGTACTTCCCCTAAGATGATGTTACTCCCGGTGAACTTTGGTATTGCAGTCCTAATTTCATTAGAGATAGGGTGAGGATACACCATCATCCCTGAAAAGTCGAATTGCCTGATGCATTTTGTATTCATCAGCCCGTATCGACCTTGGAAAAAGTTTCCATAGTTCGGTTTCACATTGTTATTACCAAAGGGAAATTGGTTTTGTGGTTGAAAGTGGTTTTGATATGTAAATTTATTGAAGTGGTTGTGTTGATGCTTAGGAGGTATATTATTATATGGAAAGTTATTTGGCTTAGAATTGTATAAAGGGTTTTCAAACACCTTGTAAGTATTGTTCTTTGCATTGGTTTTATCTGTATTGTCTCTCCCTCTATTTGATCCTTGGGCTTCCTATTCACACCTTGCCCTGTATCTCTCCAAGTCATGATCAATATCATCTTCATTGATATTTATACCCAATCTAGCAAATTATTCTATACATTCTTGTAATCTTCCTTCATCTTTCATTTCAATGGCTGCTTCCATCATTTGCCTCATCAAGTCTACCATATGATCTGATGCATCCACCTTGCTTGAGCCTGAGGAACTTGAAGCCCTCACCCTTGAATTTGGACAGTGATTCTCAAAGCCAGGAGGGTATTTCCCTTTCTGTGCTCTATCCACAACTACAAAATCCTCATCCTTGGGGTATGTGGGGACTGTATAATTCTGTTTACTCAAGGCTGGATGTGAATGGTTTTTAGAATAGTATTGATTATACTTCCCATTCATAAAGTCATTTTTAGGTTCCATCGGACTATCTATTGATTTCTCCTTTGGATTTCTTTTACTTCTCTTCTGATCAAAGTTTAATTGGACTATGGGGTGGCCTTGTGTTATTGACCCCCTTCTGTACATAAAATTTCTTATTTCAGAGTCGCCACCTTTCTTCTCGAAAGGAATTTGTATTTTGTATATGAGTTCTTTCCCACAGTAGAGTACTTTTTTTTTTTGAATGTTCCCCAACAGAGTCACCAATCTATTGGGTCTCAAATCAACAGATTTGATAGGTTCTAAGGAAATGCCAACTTATAGAGTGAACCTATTTGATTACTAACTCTCTCACTTTAGGCTCTGTAGTACCTAGGTGGGTATACCTACTCACTAGTTGTTTTCAATGACTAATGCTTTTTATAGTAGATTAAGTATCTTGATCTGATTTCCTCCTATCTCAGAATGGCATAAATTCCCAGGATGGGTATATAGCAGATGAGTTCAAGATTGTTGTTGTAGAAGTTATTCAATCTTTGTGCTTGAAATTTATGTATATACACTATTGCTAGTCTATTCTATATTTCCTACTCAGCTACTCCCATTAATTTTAAAGTGAAATGTGAACTGATGAGTTGTATTCTATAGATGACCAGTGCCTTTCTTTGTTGTTTGGGCTACAGAGTCTTTATATTTCTTTAGGACTTATTGTGTAAACTTATGAGACATTTTTTAAACCCACCCCCTCTCGATGAGTCTATTAGTTACTGTTTCTTATGAGCTCTACTTCAGTGTCTATATTGTAAACTACTTGAATGAATTTAACCCTAACTTTTAAGAGACCATCCAAGTAAGAAATACAGGGAACAATTACAATTTGCGAGTAAATCTTTTTCATCCAAATCTACAATATGAAACACAGAATTTCACTAGAAGAACAGGAATAACCTCATCTCCTTTTAGATAATACCATAAGCAATTGCCTGCAGAAAATGCAATAATCCACAACATAAATGCAAAGGAAAATGACTAATTATGTCATATATATTTTCCAAAATATTACATTGGTAAGCCTGAGGCTATAATCTACTCCTTCTCTAATTCTCCCTCTATATTACCAAAGTTCCCTTCCTTTATATGAGAGTATACATTATTACCAAGCGTTGTGGCTTTTCAACATATAACAGTTAACTAACATTTTTTGTTAACAAACTGGAAGATAAACAAATTGAGTACTCCCATGTGCTTGATGTACTTGTCATCTTCATACATTACAATATCCTTGTTTAGCATCCTCATGTCGTTTTCCATCAGGAAATATTTGGACAGAATTTGATTCACATAAAGTGATAAATCTTTGTCCCAATCCAAGTCTTGGGCCAAGGAACGCCCTTCCCTTTCCTGTCTCTTGGGTTTTTCCTTTGAGCTTTATCTGCGAATTCACCCAATTTCTACTTCTAGTTCATCGCCTGGGCACATGTTTGAAATTAATGGCGATGTGACCTCCCTTGGATTCATCTCTGATTTTCGTGGCAATCCATAATCATTTCAATGAGAATATGTCTTTGGACCATTTAGTCCGTCGACCTTTTTGTTTCTATATATGACAATTTTGTTTCGAACATTACTTTGACTAGGTATTTTCTTCCTTCATCAAAATGCTGCATTCAGTCATTATTGTCATCTCCTCATCAATATATATCTGATGTCCACCGGGTTTCATTTCGAAGAAACTTTGGACTTTGATGACTTCTTTTATCCTTCCATCAAAAATACCTTTTCTATCGACATTACTACACTCCTTCGATGAATGGGTCTATTGTTTCATCGAAGCCATTTTTCCTTTAATGATTTGTTTCCACTATCATCTTTCATCGATGAGCTCATTAGTAATTTTCCTCGATCAAGTTGCATCGGTGAAACCACACATATTGGCAACATACCTTGTAGCCTCCTCGAAACTCATATCCTTATCGATATATTTTATCGATGTAGCTTTCTTCTATTTTATCGATATCCCTCTTTCGATAAGAATGCTTCTTTCGATGAGTTTCCTTCATGCTATGCCGATGGTATTATTTCCTCGAAAGCTTTCTCCCGTCCATGAAAATGTCTCTGCTTTCTTCAATATCTTCTGTTGATAAAATCATTGCTTTCGATGAGTCCTTTCTAGAGTCCATCGGTGTTCCCTTTCCTTCGATGCCCTTTTTATATCGATGAGACATCGCTGGGTCTCATCGATATTATTTGGATTTTGGATATTTCGATAGAATGCTATCAGATTTGTTCGATAACTCATGGGTTATTATGGTATCAATGAAAATGATGATTTCCTCCAAAGGTAGATAGATTCTAAGATTTAATTTTTCAAATCAAGATATTTTACTTAATTCAGATTTGATGCTCAACACATCCTTACTTGCATATCTATGTTTGCCTCCCTTCTTCTTTGTTCTTCTCTCTTCCTCTCTTATTGTTTATCTCCCCTTTCCAATCTCTCAATCACTACCTCTCTCTCCCACCTCTTTTCTCTACCCATACCCAGGTCTCTCCCTCCCTCCATCTCTACATCTCTAGACTTTTCCTTCCATGTCTCATTACTCACCCCTCTCTCTCCCTCTATCTTTCTCATCTCTATCTCTTCCCCTATGTCTCTCACCCCTCTCCTAACAAGATCTAGGTCTCTCACCTCTATATCTTTCCACTCTCTAGTTATTTACAACCTTCTCCACCTCTTTCCTTGCCTCATTATGCCTCTTTATCTCTTTGTGAACTTATCCCCCTCGTTTTCTTCTCTTTCTCTCACCTGTCTACCTCTCACTCCTCTAGGTCTTTCATTCACTCCTTGTATACCTCTCCCTCCCTTGTATAGGGTTTAGTGAATAGGGTGTAGGACATATGGCGTAGCATATAAGGTTGATGGTATAGGGTTTAGGGTACACCGGGTTGAGGGTATTGCCGGTATTGGTTTTCCCTCCAAGACTCTTAGCTATTTGTATTCTTATTTTGTATTGCGTCTACATATTCTTGGAGGTTTCTTTTGTTGCTATGATTGATGTACAAAACAATAATTAATTAAATCATCCCTCTGCTTATAAAGTGGATGTAGCCATTAATCATGAACCACTATAAATTCATTTGTCTAGCCTACTCTTGTTGTTCTATGTTTTATTTAGTTTCTTTTTGCACAAACATTATTCACTCTTCTATATTTATAGTAATATGTCACACTAAAATCCATGTGTTAAAAGAGGGGTTTATCAGTGCAGGTACTTACATGCACTTAGACTCTAAAAAAATTGTATTTTTAGTTTTCAAAATTAAAGTAAAAATAACATATTTTGACATATTCTACATAGATTTTTTTTAAATGTAAATATGTTATTATGATACATAACTTTACTAATCTATTTTACATTCCTTGTAGTTTCACTAAATAATTTTGTACACTAGAATCGAACTTTAATTTCCGATCAGAAAATTAATATTTAAATTATGATTCGTCTATATAAGAATTGGATTCAAATATCATCCTTGTTATTTATCTGTTACTTAATATCAGCACATGTCAATAATGGAAGATAAAAATCTTTCTCGTATATTGTATTTATATGAGATATCCTATGTGATTATTTGATAGTTTAGAGAAAAGAAAAGTAAAAGGGATTCTTATAAAATTCAGTGCTAAAATAACTTGTGAAGTCCACAAAATACCTAATTGACCTCTTTTCTGAACCAATGTCAAGATAAAATAATAATTTGTGAATTATCAAATCCAGAAATATCTAATTGACCTGTTTTTCTGAACCTATGTCAAGGCAAGTAATTGTACATGTCAGGATTTTCTTTATCTCTCTCTAAGTATTCCCTGTCTATCAGATTTTCAATTCTCCTTCTTATTTCCTTCATATCTGCCGTGAACCTGTCATTAACCTGTTCACTGCATTGCATCACTAACTCCTTATGAGCTAATGTTTCCCTGCTCTTCATAATTCTTACAATCGAAGCATCAATTATATGATGTCTATCTTGAAACACACACTTCCCAACATTTTCTTTTACATTGGCTATGGGTGCCGGAAGTCGGATCTTCCTCTTGTTGCAAGAAAATTTTGCATTGAATTCAAAACAATCTGTTTCCATCACAGATTGGGTATCCGGTAATTTATTTAAGATTTTGTATTTTGAGCATGCAAGGGATTTCAGCAATGCAATTGTATCTTCAACTTCCAAATTCAACTGGGATTTGACTTGTAAAAAACTTAGCCTCTCTGTTTCATTGAACAACAATAGTGCACTTGCATGACATGGGGTTCCAGTTATTTGGATTTCACCTTGGTCAAATCTTCCAATAATAATGCATGTTCCTAGAGAATATTTCCATGTTAGCCTTCTGTTCATTTTTTCTCTGTTATAGAACTCTTTGAATGACTCTAAATGTCTCACCATTTCAACAGGAAGGACAAGTGAATGAGGTGACTTATAGCTTGGCCAGCAGCCAGATGTCAAAATTGTCACACAGAATTCTATTCCAGAACGTGGATGAAGAGGATTCTAACTCAGGTATTCCTCAAAATCTGATTGGGTTTTCATTGCCAATGTCCAATCAGTAAGCATGCCCTCCAGTTTAGATGTAAATTGTCTTCCACACTCAAACTTCAACTTAACTAACATGCTTTGTTCATAATCAGCATTTGAACTTCTATGGGACAGAAGCCTATCTGCGAGCTTCTTCCTATAAAAATCTGCAACCATGTCTTTGTCATAAACGCAGGGAAAGATCTTTGCGACCTTCTCAAGGGCATCTTCAACATTTGAATATGTCATGTTTCTATTTGTCAAAATATTGTCACAAAATGTGACCAATAATTCCCAAATATTGTTTCCTGCAACTTGTTGATTGCAAAAACTCTGAAAGGCTGCCATGAGTGCATTTTTGAAAAGGCAGTGGGTCATAAAACTCTCCTCCACACATTGCAAGTATTTCTCATTCAATTGAATAACACTCCTCACAAACTGATCTTTTACACTTGCAATCACTTCTTTTCCATTATTTGCCTTTAATGCCTCTGCCACCATTTGCCCTCCATGTTTAACTAAGGATGTACCATGCCTGCTAACATGCTGCCTAAATATTTTGGCCATGAGCTGAATGCCTTTATCTATCCCAGAAAACAAGTTAAACATCTTTGAAAGATCATCCATCTTGTCATTTCTCAACAATGGATGACAATCTGAATCTTCCCTCAAAAGTTGGCATTCATGCTTGAAAAGAAGTTCATTTTCTACCATTTCAAGATACCTTGTTTGGCTACTTTGATGCACACAATGCATTGCAATTGTTTCTTTCTCCAACCTTAAATACTTTAGAACCTTCAGCAAATAATCTGGACTAGAATACTCGCATATCCATGAAGCAGTCTTGCTGGAATAGTAAATGTTGGTATTTTCAAAAACGGACACCTCAAAATCTTTATAGTAGTCCAACCCAAAATCCCACATCATACACACAACATTTTTCAATAGAGTCCCATCAAGAACGCTCTCACCTTCCCGCATTTTATTAATTTGAACCATCATAGTACCCTGCACATTACTGCACAAAACTTCATTGTAGACTGTTTCAGGGAAGCATCTCCGAGCAGCTTCCTCGGATTTTGATAAGATCGGAGAATACAAACGGTTGAATCTCAAAGACACAATTTTGGATAGAATGCTAAACATCTCTTTGTAATATTCCCATTGCTTTACAATTTCTGTCAAGAGAAACTCATCTTTTTTTTCCATCAATGCGGGGACAACTGTTGAATTGATATGATCTTCTAAGGCTTTTTCATATTCACATTGCAACGTCGGCGAACTCACTTTGTTGAACTTTAAATAGATTTGATAATAAATCTCCAAATATTCATTAGGACCAAATGGGACTTTCCCTTCGACGATTTGCTTGACCTTTGCAATTGCAATTTGTAAAGGATCCAATTCCTCCATCTCCATCATTCTTTATGGATTTCTGCAGGTAAATCTAAGCTTCCCTCCCTAACCAAAACCACAATAGATTAAATTTTGAGCCAAACATACTTGTATAAGTAGACCCAAGGATTTCATGAAGTACAACGAAACTTTAGGCCGACGAGCTATGAATCCCAAGCTCAAACCCCATGACGTATGGCAAGGGTTATAGTAGGATTTTAACTTCTTCTTTTGTTTTTTTCTTGATGAAAACTTCTTATATTAGACCTCTTCTATGCATTTCTCAAAATCAAGTTGTTTTGACATCTATTTTTATCATTTTTTTTACAATATAGATTGCTATTTGTTTTAATCAGTTTTTCTATTCAGTTTAGAATATTTTCAATAGTATAATCTTTTATAAGATAAATTTTTAATTAGAGAATATCTTGTAATGATTATATTAAATTGTATAAAATTAGAAATAAGAATAAAATCAACAAGTCATATGAATACAAATTTTGTATGGAAAAACTTTTTGGAGAATAACTACTACAGAAGAAACATGGCAAGAATGTATAATTTTATTTAATGTAAAGAGATACATTTAGCATAGCAACATTCTATTCACTTTGATGATACTCTAACAACATGGATATATCTATTAGATAAACTTATGCAACTTAGAGAATTGGGAGATGAATAACACAAATGGTTTCTCAAAATAAAGTACCATCAAACCATTATAAAATACAAAACATACCAAGTTTGAAATAAAGAGGCTCTTTAGATAATAGGAAATGTAACTCCTAATGACTCACAAATGGTAAAAATCATCTCCATACCAAAAATAGATAGTACCATTGACTTGTAACTCCTTCATAATTGATCATAGCCTAAGGTATGCATACAAATTCATCACCTAGTTCATATGAGACCCCCAAAAATATGCAAGGTGCTACACTACTCATTTCTCATACCCAATTTGAGAATTGATCAAAAATAGCTTCATAGCAATCATTTCCAACTTCACCTCCTTTATAACTACATATAATGACTATTGATATTTATCATAAATTATTTTCTAATTATGCCCTAGAATCCAAGGGAACGTTCTAAGAAAGTTAGAATTACATGGAATATATATAAGATTGAAAGCTAAATGGTATCTCAATCCCGACATTTTTTCATTTGACATTATACATTGCAAATGCATGTAAATGACCTAAATACAAGTATAATTTAGTATAAGGATCAAGGTCCATGGCCTTCCTACATGAAGAGAACATTTTTGGTCACTAACTTCATAAGAATGCTTACAATATTGTCTAGACTACCAACCTTCTTTGAGAAGAATTACTAAATTCTCAACCATTTTCACATAAAGTAATTTTAAACATCAACATTCTTATTACATGCATCATACATGAGATTGCTACCCAATAAAATAGAACTCTTACTATCATATCCAATCTAATAATCTTACAATTGAAACTAATATATGTATGCAAAGTCCCTATAACCAGATTATCTCATTAAAGATAGGTATAATGGTCAGATATTATACCTCATTGGAAAAAAAGAAACTATGGGATACCATTAACCCATCCAACTCATTACACCTCCAATTAAAGAAAACACATATCCATGCTAATCGACCTTAGACTATCCAATTTGAATACCTTTGAAATCTTCATCTACAAATTTCTATATGTCTAACAACTTTTGCACATAATAGATACCATGATAACACAAATAATAATAAATTTTTTATGCAAATATATTGTAATGCCATGTCTAAAGAATGAAACACTTCTTTTAAAATGAAGACAACAACACCAAATATACAACAATAACATGTTGCACTTGCTCCACAATGTGCACACAAGTGTCATATGGGACACAATGAGACAAAGGAAACTAAAACAAGAACACAAATAATCATTTATACAAGAAAAGTGACACCAACAGATGACTTATCAATCATGAGGAAAATCCACCATGATGAACCTATGAGGGAGAGAAGCTCAATTACACTTGAAAGATAATCAGGTACTAACCCATGACCACATTCTCTATTGTCTTATAAAGATGGGATGAGGGAATCATAAACCTCTAATCCCCATTCAAACATACATACAATCTCTAACAACATACTCATAAATCAATGCCAACAATGGAATGCCTAGGAGCTAACATCACTAGACTAGACAATGAGTATATCAATTTTTTAAAACAAAGAGTAGGATGAGGGTACTTGCACCTAGAATAGACTTAATACCAACCTTAGAAAACATCAAACTTAATGGCCAACCTTCACAAGAGGTTTCCTAATGAGGAGAGTACAAATCCTCCACTAAATGAAATGATGATAGATCACTTCCAAGCAACAAAATGCTTCCAAAGAAAGAGATGCCATAAATATTAAAATATAACATTTGTCAACGAAAAGAAAAAAATGAGAACTCTTGATGTCAAGGGATAAAACTTTTGTACACTAGGTTTTCCTATTTGAGGCTCAAAAGTACTTGATGTCTAATGAATGGGAGGATAATAGCCTGCTCTCAAAGGACTATAGTGCCCAAGCTATACGCTAGTACCTAGGTGGAATGCTAGCACCTAGATGGGACTCTAGCACACGAGTGGGAAGGAATATCATGTATCATCATTATTCAATCAATCAATTTTTAACTTTAATAGGGAAACAATTGGTGTTTATCTTTGCATCAACATGTGTGCTTTCTTGTTTACTTGCTCATTCATTTTATCAATCTACATTTTTCATGGTCCTTATATTATACAATCATCCCTAATTTCTTCTACCCATCCTTGTAGAAAAACTCCAATATTACATGTTTTCTTTGTTTTGCAATAATTTTGTTAACACTTTTCTATCGCTCTAGCCCACATTGTTTCTTCAAGAGTGACTATACTCAGGGTTAAAATCATCATAATTAATTAGATTAAAAGAGCAAATCACAAACTCTAATCTAATTAAAATTAATCCTAAATAACAATCAAATAATACAAAATCAATTGAATTGAATAAACGAATCTAATTAAGATTCCCTCAAATGATTTGACAAAGCTTCCATTGCTCTTCTCTGAATTGTGTATGAATGTGGCTCTCAAGTATTGTTCTGATTTCCTGCATAGATTAGACAACTATTTTGAAGATTGTGATTCTAGACTTATTTGTGAAAATGATGTTGTTTATATAAATTTTTAACAAAGATAGGGAGGGATTTTGAACTCAAGTCCTAACGAATAGTCAATTGAAATTGATTGATCAGTGCACTCATTTTGATTGATTTGTTAACTCATTTGATTGATCTTTTAATAGGATTGATTGGAGAGTCAACTCAATTGATTAACCAGTAGACTAAATAGACTAGCTAGTTGACTGGATAGATGGATTAGATGACTGAATTGACTGACTAGTCAGAAAAGGTGATTTGGAGTGAAAAGGGGAGATTGAAGAGTTAACTGAGTTATCTAATTAGTCAGCTGATTTGATCAATTAGTTATGATTTCAACATGTACTGTTGGATTTTGAAATTGAATTTGATTTTAATTTTTAATTTGAATTTGAACTTTCAAATGCTGAAATGCACATAAATTGGACTGAAATTCAAATTTGGTGAAATGTGAATTTGATGATTTGGAATTAGATGAAATTAACTGAAATTCGAATTTGGGGAAATATGAATTTGAGAGAAATGAAAAATTAGATGGAATTGTTTGAAATTTGAATTTGGGGAATTGGAGGAATAAGTTAATTAATTTAAATAATTAAAATGAAATTATTTAAACATTACAAATGTGATTAAATAAAATATTAAAGATTATTTAATTAAGGAATTAATCATAATTAATTAAATAAATAATATTTAATTAATATTTAAGATAGGGTTAATTGATTAATTAATTATAGAATAGAAATTGAATAATTAATAAGATGGGGAATAATGATTGAGTCAGGCTAGAAGAACAATTAGCTTAATTAAATAATTAAAGAATTACCTAATTAATTGGGATGGATAATTAGTACATGATGAAAAAGACATTTTTCAATGTCTACAATTTCCCCTATTTGACACAATGTCGAAATGACATTGTTTCAAAGAAAAAGAAAATTTATGCCCCAGTGTGCCCCAGTGTGCCCCAGTGGCGCTTTATAGTGTAAATATGCCCCCTCAAGAGATTGTTTGTGCATTGAAGGCATAAATTATGAATGAGTTTGATTCGATAGAATAAATGGTTAGAGTGATTTGAAGATTGACTAAATGCTAAGATTGATAGGATTGACGGGATTGATCAGATTGATTAAATTGATTTGATTGATAGGATTGATCCGATAAAGATAAAGTTTGGTTTCAGGAAGAATACATCTTGTATAAGAAAAAGATGATCAAAAAGTCTGGTTTTAGGAAGGATACATCATGTATAAGACACATGATAGATGATCATGTCTAGTTTCAGGAAGGACTAATCTTGTATAAGTCAAATGACATATCAAAATATGATGAAATTGAAGAATAAATGATTAATAGATAGAATAGTTGATATGAGAAAATGATAGAATTATAGATGAGAAGATTGAAATTTAGTGATGAGAGAGATCGTGTTAGATGAAAGAATGATTGGAAAGAATTGAAAAACTTGATTCAAGAAAAGATACTTGATGAGAGAGTGATCATAAGAGAAAATGAACATCATGAGATCATAAACATTTGGTAAGAAATGAAATGATATGATTGATGATGAATAGTCTTCTTGTCTTTATTCATGGTGCAACAAATTTTCATCACTAAGCCTTATTATGTAACAATGAAGCTTGGTACACCAAAGTATACGGAACCAAGATGTATAGATATCTCATTGCAAGAAACAAACATGTAACAGACAAGGAATGAACCCTCTATTCTGAGAATTTCACTAGGGGTCGAGGTATGTGTGGCAATCATAGGTTGAATGCTCCTATCACAGACACCCACTAGAACAATTTCCCCAAAACTTCTTTAGTTCAAACCACAAAACAACAAACAAAGTAAAGGATCATGCCCATCACAACTCCTCTAGTCGCTTTTTGGACATCCTTGAGTAGCATAGAAACATGATCTTCGCAAATTGATAAAAGATAAAACTAAATTAGACAAAATTCAGCAGCTAAACTGATTGTGTCTTTGCTTTAATTCATTTGATGTGATGCTTGATAATGTTTGGTTTCAAAAATTTTGGACCCTGTTTAAGACTAATCTGTGTGGTGTTGAGTATATCTAATTTTGTCTAAGACATGATAATGATCAAGTTGATGTGGATATCAGCGATTGATAAGACTTGATCAAGTTTGGTAGTAGATTTTTGATAAGATAGTTATATCCTTTGTTTAACTTCGTGCAAAGTGTTTGTTGGATATCTAATAGGGTATTTGTTTCTCAAGAGACATTTTATTACAAGGTTTGATTGTTTTTAATTTTTAGTTTGTTTTTTAGTTTTTCGATGTTTAGGGTTTTGTGGATCATTGTCCAATGTTTTTTATTTTGTTTTTTTTTTAATTGTTTTTGGTATTTGTTCAGGATCTTTTTTTGAATTTTAGGGTTTTTTCATTTTTTGCAAATGGTTTTGGATTTTGAAGATTTATTTGAATGTTTTTGATTGATTTTGTCCAAGATCATTTTTTTATTTTTAGGGTTTTTTCATGACATTTTCCGATTTTTAGGATTTTTTCAGTTATGCCCCAAAGTATGTAGTCCTATGATGATATCATGATGATGCATATGGAGAATGAATTTTCAATATGATTTGTGCTAATGCAAGATGCAAGATGAAGATGCAATTCCTATTCGAATAAGGGTGAGCGTATATGTCCTTCATTCTGAAGTGCACTGATTGAATTAAAGGTGTGAAATGTTTTAGAGATAGGAGTTCAATCTATTCTCAGAAGACTTTAGATCATCCAATATTAACATACTATATAATCAAGATTTATGAATGGGGGCACGAAAAACTGTCTCCATCAATTCTTGAAACTTTGATCCCCTTTTGCCCATGTGTGTGCACTTGAGTTCATTCCAACTTTTATAACCATCAAAGACCCTTAGAATCTTATGTGGCTAGCTATGTGAGTTATTATGACTTAAAAAACATCCTGGATAGAGCCTCGCTGCCAACAAGTTTTTAGGGCTTCGATGAGGCTATACACCATAATCTCTCAAATATCGCTCTATGACTAGTAGACGTCCATAGCCTTGATGAATTTATTCACATGTTCCCTTAATCAATCTTTTATTGCACATTTTTGCATGATATTTTAGTTATATATGTGTGCTATTTTGCCTTGAAATGGATATTTGGCGTAACTTTTCTTTTTTTGTTTTCTTGCCTTGACTTGTAAGTAATGAAATGTACTTGGGTATGATAATTACAATGGTGTTGAAGCAAAATATTGGATTTTCACTAGCCACATGAACAACTAGGTATCTGTAATGACTTAGAGCTATTGATTAATGTGTGATATATAGCACTCGATGGATTTTGGGTAACAAGGCTCAATAGTGAAATCTCTGCTCAACCATGGATAAAGCTCAATCAAAAGGTGACCTTGAAGATGAATGATTGAAGACCTCCTAACGAATTCATGAACACGTATCTAGGAAATGAGACAACCTTCACTCCTTTCAGTGCAGACAAGTGAATGACTTAGATGATCGCCTTGTTTATTGATGCAGTTATATGCGAAAGAAATAATGATATGTAGCTAGATGCTATGCAATATGAAATGAAACTATGATGTACTCTGAAATGGAGATATGTGATGTAATGCAGTAAATAAATATGCAAATGCAGTAATTGAAAATTTAAAATGAACCCATCTATAGATGTAATGTCTTTTGAGGTGCATGTTGCTATTGGGTCGGTATGAACCTTGTGTAGATAATTCATTGGTCTTTGTTTGAAGGGTCAAATAAACCTATCCTTTTCAATAGGATGTACTATTTTTTCTACGGCCTCGTTATTTTCAAACTGATTTGGTTGTGATATATCTTCTTGCCCCCAGTCTTTCAAGTGGAGGTGTATGAGGGGTGAACTCACAATAATGGTTCCCACTTTTTTGCCACTTTTGACACTGACATATACATTTTTAAAATAATCTTCAACTTCTAAGAACTATAACTTTTAAACTATTAAAAATTTGAAGATGATGTAAATTAGTGATTTCTAGCATTTTGTTTGTAGATTCTAGGATATTTTTAAAAAATTTCCATCTCCCTCAAAAAGTAGATTTTTACAACAAACTACATTTTTTAAGAGTGATGTGCCTCCCGAAATGTATAACTTTTTTTCTATAAATGATAAAAACTTAATTCTTTTGAATTTTGGTTTGTAACATCAATATCCAGGGCTTGCATTTGGTTTTATAGTGATATGTTCAATATTTTTCATTTTATAAAGTTTTGAAGTCTGACTAGTCATAATTCAGACATAGGTTTACGTTTGAACACATAACTTGTTCTATATAAATCAAAATTCAATTTTATTTTTTTTGTTAGAAAGAAGACATCAATACTAGGGGTATAGATATTTTTCAGAATTTTTTTGAATTAGTTTCTTATTTTTCCCAATGTGTTGAACAGAGAAGTTCATATTCGGTGAAAAACTAATTTTCCATAAAATTAAAAAAATAAGAACATAATAAATTCAAAATATAACAAAATTATACTCGTTGGAAAGGCTTGTTCCAAGTACTACCATCTAATATTTTTGGATTATCAATATTATTTCATTCGTGCCTTGAACCAGAGCTCCGAAGTCATTAATTCTTCAGAACTCTGAAAATTTTTGGGAGAAACTTCTAATTGAAGGGTTCAAGCGAGTTGGGTTCGCTCGAACCATTAGGGGTTTGAGTGAACCCCCATTCGCTCGAACCACTGGGCTTGTTTTTTGCCCCATACTTTTTTGTAATTGTCATGTTCGAATGAACTTGACCATTTTTAACTGTTGGGTTTCGTTCGAACTCTGGCCGACGTATTTTGGTTGAATGAATTTCATTTGTGGAGTCATATAAATGTCCATAATTTTTTTCATTTTTTATCACACAAATGATTAAAATAATTCACATTTTTGGATGAAAGAAGACATTTGACAATTATTTTGAAGGCAATAATTTGAAGGTTTTTTGTAAAAGCATGGGGAACAAGAAGAGAAGGCAAAATAAGACTTCAAGGAATTATTCTCCCAAAACGGAAGAAAGATATCGAGAACAAAGAAGACAAAGATATCTTGAAGCAAGTATGTATTTTTAATTTTATTTCTATTTAATTTAATATGTATTCCATAACAATTAATTAGTTCAATATTTTTAATCTAATATTTTTAATGAAAATTAATTTAAAAAATCTTAATTAAATTAATTAGAAATAATAGGTTAAAAATAATCTTGTTTTAATTGGAAAGCATAATTAATTTGAGATAATACATGTGTATTTGCAAATTTCAAATTCCATCAACTTGCTTGTTGTGTAATTGCATTTTTCTCCTATATAATTAAGTCCATTTATAATAGATAAGACCTATTAAGTCATAAAATTAATAAGACCTATTATGTCATAATTTCTAGGTTCTAAATTATATATATTGAATATTTAATCTACATGTACAATTAATTTCATGTTCAATAGGTCCTTTAATATCACATAATATATCTGTCTTAAGGGGAGTTAAGTATATTAATTGTGAAATGTTTTTTCATACATGGTCATATTGATTTTAATAATAAGGCCTAAATTAGGACTATTACATTGATTATAGGTCTTAAATGTGACATAAATTTATAAGGTCTATTAAACATGTTGAATAATTTAGATGAACTATTTATATGACTTCACGTACATGCAAAAACATTTCAGATTAGGAGGTCTATTATGCAATTATAGGTCTTAAATATACACAGATGTGACAAATTATAGTCCACCTACATTATGGTCCATAACAAATTAATATGAGGTCACCTTTATCATATGCATGCATCAAAATATTTGTACTTTTAATTTTCAAAATTGGAATTTCTAATTTATCAAAATTTTATTTTATGTGTTAAATTAGTGCTCAAAATTAGAGATTGAACTTTAATCATAACCTGAGAACAAATTGAACTTTAAACTTAAATAGGTAATTTAATTAGAGCTATAACAATAAAGTCATGAAAGTAATTAAATTTAATAAACCAAATTGAACGGGCTAATTTTAACATGTTACAAAGCTTTAAGCCAAATTCACCCCTATTCTTAAACCTAATTGAATAATCTCTGGTTAATTCAAGAACCTTACACAAACTCTTAAATTATGTTTAGAATGGGCTCAAGAAGAAGGGAGTTCTGAAGCGAGAGTCGAGGAAAACAAACCTGTTGAAGAACACAATATAGTTGATGAACATAGGGAAGAGATTGTCCAAGTTGAGCCAATGGAGACCTTTGAAAGAGAGGGGTCAGGCTCCTTACCTCCTACCATTGATATGGATGAGCATATTGTGGATCTAGCTAAATAGGTGAAGAGAAATATTTCTTATAAAAATTTAGATCATTTACTTGAAATGGATGTGGATGAGTTGAAAGAATGTCTCATTTCAACAATCTTGATACTACACTAGAAAAAGCTCAATTGTTATCAATTGTACTTACTCATAGAGACTTAATAGATCCAATGAAATTGTTGGGTATATATACAACAAGTCAAAAGAGGAAAACTTCTTAGCTACAAAAATCTATTGTTGAAAATGTTAAGAAAGGTTTGGTGAACATTGGTAAAAAATCTCGAAAACTAGATAAGACCATTTCAAGAAGAGTGATGTTGACATCTTTAGTAAATGAAAGATTGTCTCAAAAAAGACAAATCTCTTCACTGTCATCTGAGTTTAGTTTTGGTAGAAGGATAATAGCTAAATATGTTAAAAGGAGAAAGATTTTGGATGATACTACCTCAGAAGGGAATTGGGCAATTATGTGTAGAGCTCCTCATTCTGATAGAATTGAAGATGTTGTTAGCAACTTTGTGACAAGTTTTTGGAATGATAATACTCATCCTTCATCAAATAGTAGAAATGTTATCAAGAAAAGGATTGGTCCTGATCGTTATGATCTCCATGTAAAACATTGGACAGACACAACAAAACATGAATTGTATGCATTGTTTACTAAAACAAACCCTCATATAAAGATTGGACAAACCATGTTTGAACGGTTAAGGCCATATTATGTGAAGTTAAACAAAGTTTTCGAAACTTGTTGTTGTCGTTATCACATCGAATTTGACTTGTACTATCAGGTGTTTCGAAAGATTAGAGAAGATAGTGATGGTTTTGAAAATGCTCCTCCTAAACGAACAAGTCAATTCATACCATCCATCTTATGTGATAAAGTAGATGATAATGCAACTGGTCAAATAAATTGCATAAGAGGAATTTGTGGAACATGCGGAGAATTGGCTAAATTTCCTTTGAGAGATGAAGATACTAACACGAGGAAGATGGTAAATTTCAAGAGTTACAAGTACAAAAAATTTGAAACAAAATTTGGAAAGGAATCTACAAGGCTAGATTATGTAGAAGAGGAAATACCTATTGGAACATTTATGGAAAATTTTTGTAAGTTGATAAAACCATACATATGCCATGGTTTTTTTGCCAAGTGGCAAGCAGAACAATTTAAAAGATTAAGAGACACTTTCCCACTTGGAACTATTCTATCTGTAGTTGACTTCGTAGAGAATTACTCTTTTGCACATCAAAAAGAGATTCAATCAGAGTATTACTTTTCAAAGCAAATCACTATTTTGGTGCATGTGTGTTATTGGCATGGACAGATGAATTTGGATGGTGTTGATAGTACATTTGAAAATCGTGTCATTAAGAAAGAGTACCACTTCTATATCAGTGATGATAAGGAGCATGACACACTTTTTGTACAACATTGCTTTAAGAAGTTTTTTGAATATTTGAAAGATAGAGGCATAACAATAGTTAAATATTTTGTTTGGTCTGATGGATGTGCGGTACAATTCAAATCTTCGAGGCCATTTTATGCACTATGTAGATATCATCGAAATGACAAAATACCACATGTTTGGAGTTTTTTTTAGAGTGGTCATGGAAAGGGTGAACATGATGGTGTATGAGCTTGTATCAAACGTGCTCTAAGAAAGCATCAAATAAAGTACACAGGAGAACGTATAGAAGATGCACATGATGTTGTTGAATGGTGTAAGAAACACTTTGAGCAACCTAATTATCCTGGGGAATCATCATCGAGAACATATAGACCCATTCCATATAAAGTGTTCTGGGAGATAACCGGTACGTGTTCTCTTTTAGTATTTTTTTTAATTTTTAAAAAAATGTTCCTTGTTCAAATGTTTCAATTTAACAACTTGATCTACATGTACATTCTTGTACACATGTACATTTTGCAAATGTGGATAGAAAATCAATGCATGGATGCAAGAGTGTGGAGAGGACAAGATCTTTGCATTGTGTCATGAGTACAGATAATCACCCATGGACATTATATACTAGGGATTATTCATGTTTTTGTTCTGAATGCATTTTTGAAAACTATGTTGATTGCAAGAACCAAGAGCTTGGATATGTTAGTGAATGGAAAATGGTGCCACTAGATTTTTTTGACACATGCGAGGATTCAAATGAGGATGAAAAATTTGAAGACATTCCTTTGATTTTTGGTGATTACGATCATATTTCAGGATTGATTAAAAAAGGTACATACATGACATTCACGTAAATATTTCCTTAAAAATGACATATAACTTAGAATTTATTTAACTTGTGTCAAATTGTAGGAGATATTTTTGTAGTCATAACAGAAGATGGAAATATAGAAGGTGTTAGTTATTATTTATTGTGTTGCACAGAAGAGAGAAAGAAGTTATCAAAATCTGAGATGAGTGATGGAATGTCATTTCCCACAGGTTTGAGTTCTAATTTGAATAGGTTTGAGTTCTGATTTGAATATGTACATGTACAAATCGCTTATGTACAAATTTTTAATTTCTTATATACATGTACATGCAGGATCAGTTGTAGTGCAAGGGACATATTTCAAACAAGTTAAAATTATTCAACATGGGATTCATTTCACTAAATACCAAATTGACAACAAGGTATATAAGTATAGTCACTTGATCATTACTGTTGGCCTAATTCTTCAAACAGTTCCACATCGAGGGCAGTCTCAAAAGTGGAGACTAGATAGTGAAGATCATGACAAAATATTAAGTGTTATTGAAGAACATTCTGAACCACTTGATGTGGTATGAACTATATATATATTTAGTAATCCAAAGTACACATGTGGTTTAGCCCACATGAATTGAATTAATACTGAAGATAAATTCTAGATCTCCTAACTTGTTTTGAAACTAAAGGATAAATATTTTTTAAGTTTAAATACATTATATCAAATTAGGATGTATTCAAAGTTAATTCAAGTACATGTACATGTTTAAATGCATGTTTAGTTTGTATGTATAAGGTACTGTATCTAATTCTAAAGGCATCTAATTTGTAAGGACCACTAGTTTAAATAATTTAATTAAAAAATGCATATTTAAATTAGAATGTAATATGTACATTTGTAAAATTGATATAATATGGAATTAGGACATTTGTAATTACCTGGCATGTACATGTTGTCAACTATTTAACTACAGTATACATACCTAGAAGCTCACATACCATGTGAACTATTCAATGTACATGACCTATTAAGTTTAGTTTGTTCATTTCATACATAATCTTTTGTTTGAACATGTTCTTTTAAATTTTAATGCATATCTACTTGTATTTCTAACATGTGCAGTGGAAATATATATAATCCTATCAAACACAACGAAGATATAAAGTATAATCTAGTCTAAACTTCATTGTACATGCATGTGAAATATACAATCTAATCAAACATGTATTGAAATCTAATCTAATCAAACATGTATAAATCTAATATAATCAAACATGTATAAATCTATATAATTTCCAATCAAACACAACAGAGATATAAAGTATAATCTAGTCTAAACTTCATTGTACATGCATGTGAAATATACAATCTAATAAAACATGTATTTAAATCTAATCTAATCAAACACATGTAAAAATCTAATATAATCAAACATGTATAAATCTAATATAATCAAACATGTATGAATCTAATATAATCAAACATGTATAAATAGATAATCTAATCAAATGTATGTATAAATCTAATATAATCAAACATGTATAATTTGATCAAACACAAACCAGGTATAAAGTATAATCTAGAGTCTAAACTCCATGTACGTGCATGAATATATATAATATGAGAGTCTATAAAAAGATAAATGTAAATGAGCTATAAAGTCTGGAGCAAATCAATAGGGATCATCATGTCGGCTATGAACTGAGCGACCATCTAAGGGGGAGTCCTGCAAAAGTAGATTTTATTTAAATATTAAATATAATATATCTATCTCTCTAGACGTGCATGTACATCAAATCCAAGTAGAGTTAAATAAAAATTTAAATATAAATTGTAACATGCATGTATACATACATGTACATATATGTACCAAAAACCGTAACTAACCTGTACACTAACAACATCTAAAGAATCTCTCCTATGCACACGCTTAGAGCTCAAGGAAGAAGTGACATGAGCTAACTAT
Organism: Cryptomeria japonica; assembly: GCF_030272615.1. NCBI lineage: Eukaryota > Viridiplantae > Streptophyta > Pinopsida > Cupressales > Cupressaceae > Cryptomeria > Cryptomeria japonica. The sequence goes on along the minus strand of NC_081405.1, from coordinate 245,759,979 downwards.
CAATTTAAGGATTAGTCCATGATCAATTTAAATGATCTACAAACTATAACTTAGAACTCAATATTATTTATTAAACATGATATATATATATATATATTTATCCTAAAATTTGCAACATGTATACATATCTTCTAAAAATTTAAATGTACATGTACATGTACATACCTGTGTATCACCTGGAGTAGGTTGTATAGTCTGATCCTATCCCATGATCATATCAACAACATCAATCATGCCTACATATCTCTCTCTAGCTATACGTATCACTGAGGAATGCAAGGGGCTAACTAGATGACTGGGCATTGTGGATGAAGTGTCTGACTGTAGTAGCATGTCCATAAATCCAGTATGGCTCAAATCTCTCAGCTGATCCTCGAATGAGTCCAAACCCTCATCTGTGATATGGACTTGATCAACTCATATATCCTCAAATGAATCCAAGCGGCCCTCATCTATGATATGGACCTGATCAGCTCGTAGCTCCTCCTTTGTGCCAACAACAGAGTGATCTGTAGGTGGGTCGGGGCTTGGAGCATGCGTAGAGTGATGAGAATGCTATGACTTCCTCGGGGTATGTGTTGATGCCACTATAGCCTAACCATCTCTGAGAATCTCCTCTCTAACATCAGCCAATGGTATCCCAAGTCAAGATGAAATAAAACTATGAGAATGTAGTAGGTCCTCGACTAAATATTGTGACATCTATACATGTCTACTACCTCCGACTATAGCTGCTACCTCATATGGGGAGGGGATGCCAGCAAAAATATACCGATCATCTGAACCTGAAGCCCCCCCATGACTAGAAGATACATGATCTATGGATGATCGCAAACGTGGTCGATTCATCATATATCTGCCCACCCTATTAGAAGATATGGTAGCTGCTACTAATGCAATCTATCCAATCCTATTAATTTCTTCTCTCTAAGAAGCAATCATAACGTGTTCCGCTATGGGTGCCATGGCTGGGACTACTGTAGGAAATCTCTGGCCAACAAGGTCCTTGTGTCTAAGCGGAGCTCTATCATGCCTATGATATGCATATCTATCAGCAATCCTGCCCCTCCCCTATCCATAATATCCTAGAATATCAAGGTAGTTTGGTTTCATCTAACAATGAACCTTAGCAAATATCTGTTGTGTAAAGTATAATTGTATATCGTCATTATTAGGATAATGACCATGGGTAACTAAGAAGTGTGGGTAAATCAGTGATGTAACCTGTGGGTCGATACATCTGGTAACCTGATATCCCCTCACCTTACTCTTCTCCTGATATTGTGGAAAGCATCTCTCCTTGATGGTCTCCTTGGAGACCACCCCCACCACATCAGCAAAAGAATGAGGACCCCTCACCTCACTCCTCAACTGTCTATATATATCCATTATAACCTCATGTGAGAATGAGGTATGAGAAACTAAGCGGTCCCTCAATGTCTGCAAACTATCAAAAATGGACATGCATGTACTCTGTACATGCCATCAGTATGAGGGTCATCTAATATGGCCCTCAACCTATGCAACTCCTGATCACTGTACTGAAAAATAGTAGCAATGTCAAGCAAGGGGGGATCCTACTGTGGAGGATCAACACCATCAATGTGTGGCTCCTGATGTGGAGCCTGCGAAGGTGGATCCTGATTAGGAGCCTATGCAGGTGGATCCTGATCAGGAGCCTGTGAAGGTATATCCTAGGATGCCATCTATCTAGGTACATGTCATAAAGTAAAATAAATACGTAAGCAGAGAAAGAGAGAGAGAGAGAGAGAGAGAGAGAGAGAGAGATTATACATATATAAATCTTCATGAGAGAGAGAGAGATCATTTTCATTTTCAAAAAATACATGTAAAAATTTCAAATATTTCAGTGAGAGAGAGAGAGATAACATATATTTCAGAGAGATAGAGAGATCTAACACGTGTATATTTAAATCTTCGACATACATAAAAAATTCAAGAACATGATATATAACATTTGCGCCTGGATATGATTATATTTGGGCCCATATGATTATAAAAGTATTAAATCTACAATATGTGATCTTAACAGGAATGTCATACGACCCCTTAAGACACTATGTGATGGACTAAGGGGTATGTCATTCACACTAGGATTTTATAAGGGGTCATATGCGGTTCTAAGGGGTCATGCATATGTTAGGACACTATATGATCCTAAGGGGAATGTCATATGTACAGTAGGATGTTATCAGGGGTTATAAGGGGTTATTTGATCCTAAGGGGTCATATGTGACCTACTAAGGGGTCATGCATGTGTTTCAATGCATGCATGACCCCTTAGGACCAAATACGACCCCTTACGACACTATGTGATGAACTAAGGGGTATGTCGTTCACACTAGGATTTTATAAGGGGTCATATGTGGTTCTAATGTGGTTTTAATACGACCCCTTAGTAGGTCACATATGACCCCTTAGGATGTTATAAGGGGTCATATGTGACCTACTAAGGAGTCACGCATGTGTCAATGCATGTGTGACCCCTTAGGACCACATATGACCCCTTAAGACACTATGTGATGGACTAAGGGGTATGACGTTCACACTAGGATTTTATAAGGGGTCATATGTGGTTCTAAGGGGTCATGCATATTTTAGGACACTATATGATCCTAAGGGGAATGACATATGTACAGTAGGATGTTATAAGGGGTCATATGACCCCTTAGGACACATAGGAAATGTCATATGTATAGTAGGATGTTATAAGGGGTCATATGTGACTTACTAAGGGGTCACGCATGTTTCAATGCATGCGTGACCCCAGGTTAGGACCACATACGACCCCTTAAGACACTATGTGATGAACTAAGGGGTATGTTGTTCACACTAGGATTTTATAAGGGGTCATATGTGGTTCTAATGGGTCAGGAGGTCACATATGACTCCTTAGGACACTATATGATCCTAAGGGGTTCATCATATGTACAATAGGATGTTATAAGGGGTCGTATGTGACCTACTAAGGGGTCACGCATGTGTTATATAACACATGCGTGACCCTTCAGGACCACATATGACCCCTTAGGACACATAGGAAATGTCATATGTATAGTAGGATGTTATAAGGGGTCATATGTGACTTACTAAGGGGTCACACATGTGTCAATGCATGCATGACCCCTTAGGACCACATATGACCCCTTAAAACACTATGTGATGAACTAAGGGGTATGTCGTTCACACTAGGATTTTATAAGGGGTCATATGCGGTTCTAATGGGTCACACATGTGTTATAACACATGTGTGACCCCTCAGGACCACATATGACCCCTTAGGACACTATATGATCCTAAGGGGAATGTCATATTATGTACAGTAGGATGTTATAAGGGGTCATATGTGACCTACTAAGGGGTCACACATGTGTTAATGCATGAGTGACCCCTTAGGACAACATACGACCCCTTAAGACACTATGTGATGGACTAAGGGGTATGTCGTTCACACTAGGATTTTATAAGGGGTCATATGCGGTTCTAAGGGGTCATGCATATGTTATAACACATGCACATGACCCCTCAGGACCACATATGACCCCTTAGGACACTATGTGATCATAAGGGGAATGTCATATGTACCTGGTAGGATGTTATAAGGGGTCCTATGTGACCTACTAAAGGGTCACGGATGTGTTAATGCATGCGGGACAATATATGAACCCTTAAGACACTATGTGATGGACTAAGGGGTATGTCATTCACACTAGGATTTTATAAAGGGTCATATGCGGTTCTAATGGGTCATGCATGTGTTAAGACACTATTTGATGGACTAACCTAGGTATATGTCATTCACACTACAATCTTATAAGGGGTCATATGTGGTTCTAAGGGTTCACACATGTGTTATAACACATGTGTGACCCTTTAGGACCATGTATGACCTTTTAGGACACTATGTGATCCTAAAGGAAATGTCATATGTACACTAGTATGTTATATGTGATCCTCTATGACCTCCTAAGGGAACGTATAGTGTCATCAGGGCATATGTGGTCTTAAGGGGTCATGTTGTGCATGCAATAGGATGTGAAAATGGGTCACATTGTAGAGGATTTATTTTGTCTAATTTGTTTAAATTTGTTATCTAAATTTTCTAATGTTTATTTAAATTAAAATTTATTAATTTTTCTAAAGTTTAATTTATTATATTTACATTTGCGACATTTTTCTAATTTTGTTTTTTTGCTAATGCTTTTCTAAATTCTGATTTACTAGGTCTTAGTTTTCTATGTTTTTCATAACAATTTTTTAAAATGTTGAAAAAAATATACATATATACAATTATGTAATTTTAAAAACAAATTGACACATTTCAGTCAAAACATTAAATTATCAAACATTTTTCTAAAATAATGAAAAACAATAAATTATCAAACATTTTTCTAAAATGTTGAAAAACAATAACTATATACAATTATTTAATTAAAAAAATAAATTAACAAACAAATTATTTATTAATTTAATAAAAAATGACAATATTAAACCAAACAAAGGGTTATTTTGTGCACCTGATATAATAAAGGTTGAAAACTGAAATATGAAAGGTGCTAGCTGCTGCAAACAAAGCTCAGTGATGTGATGCTGACAACTGGTTTGATCCAACCCCCACCAGATAGAAAAAGACAACTTTGATAATGACCCTTTAACTGTCACTTTCACTTTTTATAAATGTTTTAAAAAAGCCCTAATTGAAAAGGGTTTGAGCGAATGGGGGGTTAGCTCGAACCCAAAAGTCATCGGTGGTTCAAGCGAACCCAGGTCCGCAAAGTCGTTCACTCAAACTCCCAGGGGTAATTCGAGCGAACACCTATATTTCGCTCGAACACCTTAAAAATCAAAGTTCCCACTTTCGCCAAATTCCTTCATTGGCAAAAGTGGGAACCAGCTTTGTGAATTCACCCTGAGACAAATAGTTTTAGTTTTGAATTTGTGATATAAGCTGGTGTTATGTTTTTTTTCATTGATGTACTTGAAGAGGATGATGAAACCAACTAGGTGTTGATCTCATTAGCTAGTGTTATGCTTGATTTTTTCACTACATTGGCATTTGATGATGGTGCACATACAATTGTTAACAAGTTATTTTCTGCAGTATGATTTGGAATGGTGATTTCATTGATAAGGTGTTTATGAACAACATGTGTAGAGCCATTGGGATCATGAGGGAGACTAGGAGAAATTGTAGATTCATTTGAGAGGGAATCTTGTGAAGAACATGAAGGGTTATGATATGTAAATGAAGGGATGGAGGGATCTTGATCAGGATCTAGAGAAACAATGGGATCTTGTTTAGGACATAAAGGTGAAGGGATGCTTTGATCTTGACTTGGAAAGAGATTATTAAGAAGGATGGAAGGGATGTCCTGATCTTTCTTGAGAGGTGGATGCTGGATGGAACTTGAAAGAATATCTTGCTCTTGAGATAAAAGGGTGTTATTATGAATGTAATAGAAAAGGATGAGGGGATCATCATAATATTGTTGGTTTGTGGGATCTTGAACAAAAATTGGGTAGTATGGAATGGTTTTCTCTTGATCCTTATTTGTTTCATGACTAATTTCTTCTAATTTTGGATTATCCTTCTGACAGAGGGAAGGAATTTGCATGGGAGATTTTTGGAAGGTTCCAACACTTTGGCATGATGAGGAAGGATTTTGAATGAGATCCTTTGAATCATGACTTGAATTAGATTAGATTTGTACTATGGATAGCCCTTAGGAGATTGTGTGGACTAATCTTGTGTGACTTGAAGGGATGATGAAATGGTAGATAGATATGGTTGGTTTAGATTTTGGTTGAAAGGGATATGATTTTGATTGAAAAGAGTATGATTTTGGTGGAAAAGGATTTGATTTTGATTGAAAAGAGTATGATTTTGGGTGAAAGAGGTTTGATTTTGGTTGAATGAATTTTGAGTTTGGTTGAAAGGAGTTTGAATGTTTGGCTGATGTGAATGGTATGTTTGATATGTTGGATTGCAAGAAAAAGAAGGTTTACATGACTCTAATGTTGGTTGAACTGAGGTAGGAACGATTTTGTTAAGAATGAAGGTTGGCATGTTTAAATGGTCTCATAAGAAGAAGAAGTTTGGCTTGATACTAACTCCCTCATGGTTATCACTTCTCTCCTCATTTTTTCTAACCATCCCTTATGGTTGTTAGGACTAGTCATGTCTATCATTTGTTGTTGAAAAGTCTTGATCTATTGAGCTAAGGTTTCTATGGATGGTGATGTAATAGGAATAGAAGGGATGAATTCTCCACCTTCCCTATGAAATGTATAACATCATTTTATGATGTTTGCTTGATTGGTTTGGACCTAGGATCAAAACATGTAATATGTTTTCTCCATTTCTATAATGTTGCAATGTTTGATTGATTTGTTGATCTTGACAAGCTTGTTTGTTGTGGGGTTTTGATCTTGTTGATATTGAAACTTGAATTTGTTGAAGGATTTTATCTTGTTGATGTTGAAACTTGACTTTGTTGAGGGATTTGATCTTGTTGATGTTGAAACTTGACTTTGTTGAGGGGTTTGATCTTGTTGATATTGATGTTGCAAAGATACAGTAGTGTACTACCCTAAAAATGATCATCTAAACCATGGGCCCCTAATCTCGACAACATCACCAAGGTCCTAACCAAAGGCAATTAAACAAATCTTGAGCACACAATTAATTCCTAAAATCATCAAATGTCACATGGCAAATCAATCACTCAATATTAATTAAATATTTATTTAATTAATTAGTCATTCCAAGTAAATCATTTTAAACAATTATCTTATTTATTTTAATTAAATATCCTAGCATATTTAATTAAATAAATCAAATTGCCATAAATCTTCACAAAAAGAAACAAATCAAGAAAGAGGAATTAATTCAATTAAATAAATCAATTGAGCACAAATCTTCAAGAATGGAAATAAATCAAAAAAGGAATTAATTGACAAAAAAGAATTAAAAATTTGAGAAAAGAAATCAATTGGAGATAATCTTGAAAAAAAAAAATTAAAAATTGATAAATAATCTCAAAGAAAGCAATTAAAACAATTAAATATTAAAATTGAATGAAATAGATAATAAATCAATTTTTTCCTGATTTTATCTTAATTTTAGTTCAATTTCCTTTAAATCAGTTTTTTCTTGATTTAATCTTAATTTTAGTTCAACTTCCTTTAAAATTGATAAAAGCACCCAATCACATCAATTCACCTGGATTGTGCTTCCTCTTGGAAAATCTTGACCGCTCATCATCAGTTGATCTTAGCCGTTGGTTTCTTTCTGAATTTTCTATAAATTTAGGTTCATCTCTCATTCAAAAGGAGGCTGAAGAATATATTGTTATTATAATATTTTTGCTCTAGGATTCATTGACATATTGCATATTAATTGTTTCATATTGATTCAATCATTTAGCTTAATATTGCAAAAATCTTGTTAGATTAATATTGGATACATATAGCATTCATCATGCTCATATAGATTAAATCCTTCATCTTGATGTTGTCTAGTCACTGGTATTGCTGATAATCTGAGAGAAATCTTATACTTGCATCTTTTAGAAGGCAATGGGTTGATTTGTTATGGTTTATTATTCATTGATTATAACTTATTAACCATGCATGTAATGACTTGATTGAAGTGTTGTGTCTTGCAGATATAGATTCTTAGACCACTTTTCACACACACATTTCTGGTGCCCACCGTGGGGCTCGAACCCACAACTACAAGATTTCTAATGTTTTTTGAACAAATTTAATGTTTGGTTTTTATAACTAATAAACATGTGTTAAATTTGCAAATAAAAATCTTTCTTTTTATTGTTCTTCTATGACAATCAAAAATGGTCTCAGTTTGGAGAGCATAATGTTTTATTGAACCATTGGATCCCAACCAATTTTTTATATGTTGTTTAAAATCAAGTTTTCTATGGGTTCAATGAAGGGATTTTGCTAAAGATTTTTGTTTGAAAGTTATGATTGACAGAGTGGAGGACTGTCATTTTACTCATTCTTCTATGACAGTCAAAAATGGTATCTGTTTGGAGAGCATAACTTTTTATTTAACCATTGGATCTCAACAAATATTTGATATGTTATTTAAACTCAAGTTTTCTATAGGTTCACTAAAAGGATTTTTGTAAAGATTTTGGGTTTGAAAGTTATGATTGACAGAGTGCAGGAATGTTATTTTACTCATTTTTCTATGACAATAAAAAATGGTCTTGGTTCGGAGAGTATAACTTTTTATTGAAATGTTGGAACTAACCCAAATTGAAATATGGTTTGTAAAACCAAGTTTTCCACATTTTTAGTGAAGAGATTTTCCAAATTACCTTTGGTTCAAAAGTTATAAATGACAGAGTGAAGTACTATCAAAACTGTCATAACTAGGATAGTCATAAAAAATGGAAATTCTTGTTAGATTAGTTTAAGTTATAGTTTGCATGCTAGAATTTTGTTTTGATAATTATTTTTTATGATATCTTGGAAACTAATTTTGGGATTTTAATGTTTTCAGGATGCTTGTCAAAGAATCTATCAATCAAACATACGCCTGCCAAAGAATCAAGAAGAAAATGACTGCTGACATATTGGTTTTGCAGGTTGCCCAAGGAGAATCGACTAAACATTGTGTATTCATTTAGTACTTTCTAAGGCACTTAAATTGCTATCTGGTTAAAGAACAAATCTATCTTTCGCATTTTTAGAAAAATCTAAGAGGTAGGAGAGTATGCTCTTATCTTTTATAGACAATCAGAAATCTAGACCCTCAAAGCTTTTTTCTAAGTTTTGAGATTTGTGTACCTTTAGCGAGCCTGTCACAGTGGGAAAAAGTAATCACCCTGTGAGAATGACCCAAGTGAGTACAGCTAGACCTGAGCATTCCAACTCACTATAATAAATAGGCCTCTAGTGATTAAAGTCTTAGAGGATGGGATTATTTGAGTTTTCTCTTTGAGATCTCTCATATCGAGCATTTTGTAGGGCCTTGCAGTCTCAATCATGTTTACGTGACTACATCTTGTTTTGGTACCTTGTTGGGCTATAGGCCTCAATCATGCTTGTGTGACTTCAAGGGGTAATTTCAAATGGAATTCTTGACTAAGAACTATAAGATAGAAGCTACCTGATTCACCCCTAAAAGGTTGATAATCTTTGTGCAAGAGAGATAGTAACTCTCCCAAGACACTTGCCATATCATGCCCCCATTAGCATTTGGAGTTGGCTAATGCGGCATTGAGAATCCATTGCGTGAGACTCAGCGGCTATATTCTGATTATCTATTGGGTGTGTACCTAAGTTAGCAAGCAAAGGTTTTCTTCTCTAAGCCAACTTCCATAGGGTTAGTGTGTTGTGATTGAATTATTATATATCTTGCATGTTTTCTATGTTTTCATCCCTAAAACTAAAACTGGAATACCAAAACTGGAGAAAAAAACAAACAAAATCAGTGATAAACTCTATCTGTGTCAAAACTGGTCTCTATTAGTCATTGAAACATCAATCCTTATCAAAAACTAGTAGTCGTTAGTCATTGAAACTCTGTCTGTCAAAATCACGTCTTTGTCCAATCCTTTGTCATATGAATTACTGATCTTGTCAGTCAAAACAGTCAAAGTTTCCCAGATCAATCTACAACGACCATAAAATTGGTTATCATAATTCAAAGCATAAACAACCTTGATAGTGTACCTCTGTCATTGTGTTGCACAATTTTGTCGATCATCTTTAAGCTAGTTCAAACAAACATCTTATCAAACCTAAGTTAACTTAGATAACGTCTTACACAGGATAAATCGTTCCTAAAACCAAACCAGATCTTAAGTTACTTCTCTTAATTACTACATTAAACGAACTACTAGCTACAATTTAATCTTCACTTCTGCAACACATCTCGCTCTTGCTCTTGGTCCTGTCAGTTAGAAATTCCTATTCAAACCAAAAGCTCTCGCAACAAAAGAAACAAAGCAAAAGAGACACCCTTTTCAACTGAAGAGAATCCATTCTTTGTGGGAGATCCCTTTTACAATAAACCATCCTCATCACAGATACCAGCTTATGACATACCCATCTTTGGTCAACCCCTATCTCCCACCATCTATGGGGAAAGACAAGAAAAGGAAGCCAGTAAATGAAACACCCACGAAGATTTCAGCAATCAAGCCATTGACAACAATTCATCAACTGAATCTGAATCTAATTTTTTTGACAAAAGTAAGAATCTCATGGATACCTTAGCTCCAATTCCCATGGCTACCTATGCTCAAATGCTTCAGGATATAAAGAAAGAAATATATGACATGGAAATCCAAAAAATTAGATCAATGACTCCATTTGAAAAACAAATGTATGATATCAAGTGTGAGAAAATTCAAGAAGTGCTAAAATGATTATGTGATTTGACGATCAAATACCAGCAAATGATTGACAATCAAAAGCCAAATCTCAAACAAGCTCATGAGACACCTTCACCAAGACAAAAAGACATCTATTCCCTAGATAGATAGTTTACACCTTTGGGGCAATCTATTGAGTCAGCTTTGGAAGGGCTTCTTAAGAACAATCTTATCATATTGCCTAAAAAGACCACATGGGGATGTGTAGTTTTGAGTAGTTACTGTGTATATCATAGGCATAATAAATATAAGACTTCAATGTGTATGGAATTAAAACATAAGATTCAAGATCTCCTTGATGATAGTGTCATTGAAATTGAAGATCCTAATGACTCACCTAAAGAAAAAGAAGGAACTACTTCTAAGTATAATCAAAATCATGAACCTATGTCTAGCAAGGCTCCATATGTGGCCTCCATCCCTTCCATGATGCCTTCATCTCCTAAAATGTCTCAACAACAATCCATACCATCTCCTTCAAACAGTGAAATTTCCCATGTTTACCTTCAAGGGCTATCTCCTATGGAAATCTAGGTTAATGCCAATATTGATACAAGTTCCTCTAAAGATTTAAAAATCCCAAATCCTATGCCATCATACACTTCAATTCCAAATGTACCCACTCCAGAAGGCCATTTCCAAAATGCTTCCCCATCATGTCAAAATATGGAGACCTTCCAAGAATCCCCTACACCTATGAAAAATCCTATCCCTTCCTTAGAAGTGACTCCATGTCAAGAGGATAATCTGAAAAATAAAAAAATAAGTCCTACCATAAATCAAGATCAAGACACCAAAACTCCTCAATCCCATCTAATGATTGAAAAAGATCCTATTCTCCTAGAATCCCATAATGATCCCCTTATACCTTTCCATTTCTTCCAAGATGAACTCCTTCCATCTCAAGAGCAAAGAATCCTTCCAAATCCCATTCCTAATCCACTTCCTAAGCAAGATCATGATGCCTCTTCCACCTTTTCAAATGATCATATTCAAAATGAAGAGTCAAACACCCTTCCTACTCTATCCAATGATCCTATTCCGAGTTAAGATCAAATTATCCCTTCATCTCCTTGTCACAATCCTTCATGTTCACCTCAAGAGTCCATCATGCCCATAAAGCCCTCTCATGATCCTATTATTCCTTGCAAGACACCTCCACCTCAAAATGAACTTGCCTCTAGCATCCAAAGTAAGAAGAAACCCTTTGTTAAAAAGATCTTTCAAAGCATGCATTATCAAAGAAAAGGGTTAGACATTCATGAACGAGGTATATTAGAACCCCCTGCTATTAAAGAAAATGTTAAAGGTCATGGCTTTAGGGAAATTTCTCAAGATGTTGGTATCTCTCATAAATCATACATTTCTCCAGTTAAATCCAAATACATGCTTTATCCATCATCGCTTCCATCCATTCTAGGTCCCTATATCCCTCCATTGCTTATGAAAGATCAACAAAGGCACACATCTTTGAGTACCTTCCATCAATATAAAAGATCTCCATATCATTCGTATCTATCTACACATCTCCCTCCAAGCAATTTGGATGCCAAGCATAAAAGTCATAAGTCAAGCAATCCACATGTATTCAAAGATCAACATGTCCCATCTAATCGACATGTCAAAACAAAGCAAAATATGATCCAAAAAGAAAAAGAAAAGTACAAATGCCACAAAGGCCCACAAAGAAAGAAGAAAAGTCAAAATTTATATGGGTTCCTAAGGCACTTGTACAAGCAATGCACTCTAAGGAACTACAAAAGCATGAAAAATCAAAAACCATGTGGATCCCTAAGCGGCTGCTTGAAGCACAATAGTCTAAAGAAAAATCAAAATTGGCATCTAAAATTGTTGTTCCTCCATCCAAACCTTCTAAGTCTATTCCTCCATCACCTCCTTCATCCATTTTTGGTTCTTATGCCCCAAAATTGGTAACCTTTCCTCCATCCAAATCTCAAAATCTGAGATTCACTTCTCCTCCATATGTCCACCATCCCTCAAGGTGTGTGCCAATGTTGATCTTTCCAACATTTCCATCTATCGATACACAATTCTTCCACCATCCCATCCATTATCCAACACCTCTTTTTCACCCTTCCATCCCTCTTATCCAATCCTTTGCATAAGTCCTTGCCCTAGTTTCATTTCATTATCCTACCAACATCTTTGAGCATACCTTCATAGCCATGGTCTATTGCAACTCATATTCTAAAGGTACCATCCAAAGTAGCAAGACATTGGGGTCCTTCTTCCATCTCCTCTCATGCCTCCATTATCTTCCAAAAGAAAAAAATGAAAAAAAGTGAAAAAAAAAAAGAAGTAAAGAGAAATAAATTCATCCTTGTGTGAAAACCACTTCTTGTGGCACCTTGGGCAAGTACCATGATGAAAACCTGGTAAACAGGTGTCATGTGTAATCCATTATCCTTTTTCACTTTACACTGGGGGCAAGTTCCATCCATGTACATCCATCTATTATCCATTTTCCTCCATTATCCTTCATCCTCAATTATCCCTCATTCATTCTATCCACATTCATATCTGTTTTCCACCTTTGATCTTGACAAGGTTAAGGATCTTTATAGGTTTTGTATGTCCTATATATTGCACTTGATCCAAACCCTTTAGTTCCTATCCATTTCTTGCTTACATCCTTCATTACCACCTTTGATCTTGATTATCCTATCTGCCTCCTATCCAAATCTATTCCTTGATCTTGATCAACAATATGGACAAAATGCAAAAACATGCTTTCCACAAACCTCTTGACATGGCCACTTCTTTGGACCATATGGATTAGTTACACTATATTATTTCTTTACATTGCTAAAATCCTTGCTTTACATCGCTAAAATCCTTGGTTTATATTGCTATATTTGGAACACGTGCTTGGATTAATGTTGTGAGATAGTCCTTGAAAGCATCCACCATCATTCACTTATCTATTCATGTACTCAAAATCCCTTTTGCCTTGCTATACATTACGAGAAAACATTAAAAAATCAAAAAAATCATAAAATGTCTTGAAACAAAATCCTAAAAATTAGAAAAAGTCCTAAAAAAATCCTAAAAATTAGAAAAAATCGGTAAAAAATCCTAAAAATCAGAAAAAGTCCTGAAGAAATCATAAAAATCAAAAAAAGTCCTGAAGAAATTCAAAGAAAAAAAAAAAAAAAAAAAGAGGAAAAAAGAGAGAAAATGCCCTGGTGAAAACCTGGTAAACAGGCACCTTGGTAAAAAAGAAAATGAATTTCTACCAAGCAAGTGAAAACCTGGTAAACAAGGACCTCTTGTACTCAAGCGCTCCATCTATCAATGCAACATTAGCATTCCCAGTTTCATGCATCTTTGCTTTCGCTTGTACATATTTCAGTCACTTTTGTGACATCCTAGTTCACTGGAACTATCATGGCTTGAAACCGATCATTGTCCTATTCTTAGGTAATTGACAAGAGCACATTACATGTCCTAAGAAGTATCAACCAAGTCAACCTTACGTCAGTGAAACCTAGTCATCCACTCCGAGTTAGTTACCTGTCTCCTGACTACTGAAGAGTTTTATCACTAAGTTAACAAGCAAAACAACATAATGGAAAACAATCACTAAGTTGTTTGAGATATGCATGAAAATTTTCTTTGTGTGTTGTCTTTTATATTGGTTTTCGATTATTATCCTTCTGAGTAACTCAAGGAAGTCTATTGTGACTAAGAGGAGCAAGGATTGGGAGCATAATATTTTCTTGTTTTCTGCTTGTAGGAATGATCCCAATGATCTGGAAACACCTAAATTAGCTAGGTGTCTGTGATAAGAGCCTTCACATCAAGGTGGAATCACCTCACATACCTCGACTCCACTTATTTGAATGCTACAGGGAGGTCCATATCATTTCTTTGTTCATTTTGAGGAAATTTCTTTATCATGCAATCCGAGTCCCTGCGAAATCTATCTAAGGATATGAACTTAAAAAGGTCATTGTGGACAAGATCCTTAATATTGCACATGAAAAGAAAGGAACTCTACTTTGCTTGCTACAATTGTAAAATGCTCAATGATGACAACTAAGCTATTCAAAATCCAATGACTAGGTTTAGGTTGCATTTTGCATCTCATTTTGCATTTCATTCCTGCATTTCATTCCTGCATTTTGTGAATTTAGAGTGATTTCGGTATGGTAACAATGACTTCTTTATCTTCTGAATGAGAGTTGGAAACTTTATCATTTCTTCGCTAAGTGGTATCTTTTCATCATTTCTCCGATCAAGTACTTGTGTATTGAGATGTTAGCTACATACATAAGCATCTTATATAGATTTATACATTCATTATCATTCATTTGCATTCATCTTATTGCATAGAAAAATGAAAAAAAATTGCATTACTCATTATTCATTACTCATTTGCATTATCATTTATTTTCATATGAAAAGAAACAAAAATAAAAACCCATATTCCATTTGCATTCATTCATCTATACTGAAAAGAAATGCATACATATAGAATAAAGCATATAGAACAACATCTCATAATCCATCAACACAAGTACGATGAAATCAACTCTCTCATCGAAATTTCACAAAATTTGGACCACTTAGTGCTTTTCATCAAAAGTTCATTCTCTCTTCTAATTGCACTCAATTTCTCGTTAATCAACATTGAATCTCAACTTAATTTCTACAAATCAACTTTGTGCTCAATTTCAATGCAAAATTTTCAAAAATTCCTCTGAATCAATTTGTGCTCAAACAAATTATCATCACTAAAATAATTTCTTATCATCATGTACCCTCGCTATCTTTCGATTTTGCTCCTGAGGGGGCATACTCGTGACCTTATGACCTCACATCTTCAAATGTCGAGGAAAATTTTCAAATCTTCATCGAAAGTTGAGCAAAAATCTTTTTCAACTAAAGAAAAACAATCAAATAAGACCTCATCGCTAGAGGCATCTCAACTTCATTGCTTTATTTCAAGTTGAGATCTCTCGATCATCTGAATCAAATCAATCTCTAGGGGCATATTAGTTTCATCGCTTCATATCAAGCTGATATTTGTCTTTGTCTAAATCAATCTTAATGTTAATCAGTTTCATCGCTTTTCATCAAGCTGATTATTCGTTTAGACTCAATCAAGGGTTTAAAGAGTTTCTTTGATCACACTCAATCTAAGAAGGTGTTCGGTATTCATTTCTTGATCAAGCTGAACAGTTTATCTTCATCGTATCTTGATCAATCAAGTTCAAGATCAATTTTTATCATCACTCATTGTATCTAAGTTCAATCAAGTTGTAGATCAGTAAGATCCGCTTCTTGATCAATCAGGTTCAAGTTTGGTATCTTTTGTTTTCTATCATTCCCAAGTTCAATCAAGTTTCGGAATGGTATCATGTTAATCAAACTTTATTCAGCTTTGTCACTTCGAATCAAACTAAACACCTCACTATTTTATGTATTTCATGATCAATCAAGTTCAGAACTAGCATCTCCTAGACATCAACTATTCTTTGAACCAACGCACTGCTCGCACATTAATTCAAAGAGGGGCAAAAGTAATTCCCTAAAAATGGTCATCTAAACCATGGGCCCCTAATCTCAACAACATCACCAAGGTCCTAACCAAAGGCAATTAAACAAATCTTGAACACACAATTAATTGCTAAAATCATCAAATGTCACATGGCAAATCAATCACTCAATATTAATTAAATATTTATTTAATTAATTAATCATTCCAAGTAAATCATTTTAAACAATTATCTTATTTATTTTAATTAAATATCCTAGCATATTTAATTAAATAAATCAAATTGCCATAAATCTTCAAAAAAAGAAACAAATCAAGAAAGAGGAATTAATTCAATTAAATAAATCAATTGAGCACAAATCTTCAAAAATGGAAATAAATCAAAAAAAGAATCAATTGACAAAAAAGAATTAAAAATTTGAGAAAAGAAATCAATTAGAGATAATCTTGAAAAAAACAAATTAAAAATTGATAAATAATCTCAAAGAAAGCAATTAAAACAATTAAATATTATAATTGAATGAAATAGATAATAAATTAGTTTTTTCTTGATTTTATCTTAATTTTAGTTCAATTTCCTTTAAATCAGTTTTTTCTTGATTTAATCTTAATTTTAGTTCAACTTCCTTTAAAATTGATAAAAGCGCTCAATCACATCAATTCACTTGGATTGTGCTTCCTCTTGGAAAATCTTGACCACTCATCATCAGTTGATCTTAGCCGTTGGTTTCTTTTTGAATTTTCTATAAATTTAGGTTCATCTCTCATTCAAAAGGAGGCTAGAGAATATATTGTTATTATACTATTTTTGCTTTAGGATTCATTGACATATTGCATATTAAATATTTCATATTGATTAAATCATTTAGCTTAATATTGCAAAAATCTTGTTAGATTAATATTGCATACATATAGCATTCATCATGCTCATATAGATTAAATCCTTCATCTTGATGTTGTCTAGTCACTAGTATTGCTGATAATCTTAGAGAAATCTTATACTCGCATCTTTTAGAAGGCAATGGGTTGATTTATTATGGTTTATTATTCATTGATTATATCTTATTAACCATGCATGTAATGACTTGATTGAAGTGTTGTGTCTTGCAGATACAGATTCTTAGTCCACTTTTCACACACACAAGTAGCAAGCAAAGAAAATAATCTAAACTAAACAAAGAGAGCACTTGTTTAAAGGGCTTTTTCAAATCCTCATGAATGTTGAGATATTTTTCAAGACCCCATTTTCTTTTCGATGGTATTTTGGAAATTCGATTGCACAACATGCAGACTCTGTTAAGGTCAAAAGGTCACAAATATTACCACAACCCACATCTTGATACTTTGTTAGCTCAAACAACCTTGTCTCACCCTAAGGTGTGCTCATTTTTTTGTCTTTATCTAGAAATTAAACCAAAGAGGATCACTCCTCAATTGGCTCATTATCCTGGGAGATATATGGTGAGTGTCTTGGGGCTAGATTCTTCCCTACCCTTGCACTGTGATAATAAAGTGTTTGGTTGCTGACTCAGTTGGGCTTCTAATTTCTAAGGTGTTTAATCAGGCTTTTGTTCGGGTGGGCCTAGATCTGATGAATTTAATCATCTCTATGTCATTCTAGCACCCATTGCTTACAACTTTCATTGAAAACATATTTATTTATAGTGGTTTAGAATACTTGGTGTTAGTCATTACCACTTTAGGTCATTCCCCTCTCACCAGCCTTATGGGCTTCTCGAGAGGGTAGACTTGCTAAAGGATTTAGCCTAATACTGAAATTGATAGTAAGCATAAAAGAGGTGGGTCTGGCTTTTTTATCGCCCAAAAGAGGGGATAGCATATACCTATCACCTCATAAACATAGAAAACAAGATTATTTTTAATCCCAAATTGCAAAGTTTTCTAGTCTAAATGGAGATGTTGCTCCATGAAAACATGGTGTTCATATTACCCTATATAGCAATTGTGAAGAAAAAAGAATATGGTTTGTGGTTTATTTTAATTACACCAAACTGAAGTGTTTCTAAGCAACTCCTATAGAAAATGTTAGTTCATACATGGTGGGCTATCCAGCCTATTTTTTTCTTTTTCTTTTTCAGTTACAACTTTTGACCTCTTTGTTTGCAAAAACAAAAGTAATTACTGACAAAGAATAGAAAGAAAACTGAACCAGAACATTTTATTCCTACTCAAGCAAATATGAACTACCTACTAAGCAATTGTGAACTATTCTAATAGCAATTGTGAACTACCTACTAAGCAGTTGTGAATTTTTGTAACAACAATTATGAATTACTAACAGATCAATTGCGCACTAGTTAAACTTGAATTTTTTTAGAAAATTAAACAAAAGGAAAAGACAGAAGAAAGAAGTTATTCTATGATGATATCACTCCATATTACGCGAGCCATCACTTCAATGTCATCATAGAAATCAAATTTGGCAAGGAATTGATGAATGTTTCTATGGTATTGAGTAATTACCTCTTCTTGTTCAAGTTCACAAAGTTTTCTCTTTGCCTTTAGAAGCCTTTGGTATGCTCTTTGTTGTCTTCTATGCTATCTTGTCCTCTTGGCACCTGAAATTTTAAAAGTTACCTTACTTGCCATGGGGTTAGAGATATTTTATGCAAAAAAAAAGAAATTTTCTAGAATCATGAAAGATTGATGGATTCATCTCGCAAATGGATTTAAAGCCAAAACGACACAGAAAATTGAAATTTTGAACTAGGCCTGCAATTGCACATTACTTTAAGCAATTGCAAATCAGAATGATGTCAAATGTGAATCATAATAACGTTAATTGCAAATTAATATTTTCAATTACAAATTTTTGTGATGGCAATTGCACACTCCACTTTCTGTATAGGCCTGCAAATCAAAAAAATCATAAACTTAGATCAGTAAGCGGATTCACGTCGAGTTCACCAAATGTTTGTGGGGATTAAAATTATCATAATTAATTAGATTTAAAGAGATAATCACAAACTCTAATCTAATTAGAATTAATCTTAAATAACAGTTGAATAATACAAAATCAATTGAATTGAATAAATGAATCTAATTAAGACTCCCTCAATTGATTTGACAAAGATTCCATTGATCTTCTCTGAATTGTGTATGAAGGTGGCTCTCAAGTATTGCACTAATTTCCTGCATAGATTAGACAACTATTTCAAAGACTGTGATTCTAGACTGATTTGTGAAAATGATGTTTTTTATATAGATTTTCAACACAAATAGGGATGAATTTTGAACTCAAGTCTTGGTTGATAGTCAACTGAAATTGACTGATCAGTGGACTCATCTTGATTGATTTGTTAGCTCATTTGATTGATCTGTTAATAGGATTGATTGGAGTCAACTCAATTGATTAACTAGTAGACTAAATAGACTAGTTAGTTGACTGAAAAAGACTAGCTAATTGATTGAATAGATGGATTAGATGACTGAACTGATTAACTAGTCAGAAAAGGTGATTTGGAGTGAAAATGGGAGATTTAAGAGTTAACTAAGTTAACTAATTAGTCAACTGATTTGATCATTCAGTTATGATTTCAACATGTGTTGTAGGATTTTGAAATTGAATTTTATTTTCATTTTCAATTTGGATTTGAATTTGAACTTTCGAAGGCTGAAATGCACATGAAATTAACTGAAATTCAGATTTGGTGAAATGTGAATTTGATGATTTGGAGTTAGATGAAATTAATTGAAATTCGAATTTGGGGAAATATGAATTTGAGAGAAATGAAATTAGATGGAATTATTTAAAATTTGAATTTGGGGAATTGGATGAATAAGTTAATTAATTTAAATAATTAAAATAAAATTATTTAATCATTAGAAATATGATTAATTAAATAATAAAGATGATTTGATTAAGGAATTAATTGTAATTAATTACATAAATAATTTTTAATTAATATTTGAGATACGGCTAATTGATTAATTAATTATAGAATAAAAATTGAGTCATTAATAAGATGAGGAATGATGATTGAGTTAGTTTAGAAGAACAATTAGCTTAATTAAATAATTAAATAATTCCTTAATCAATTAGGATGAATAATTAGTACATGACGAAAAATATATTTTTCAATGTCTACAGTTACAATGTCTCCCTTGTTAGGGCATAGTAAATATAATCCCCTAATCACTTCCCAACAATGATACCCCAAAGGGAACCTTCAACATTGAAGGACTCTCATCCTATTTCAAACTTTGAGGATCTGGCACCACCTCCCCAACTTGAGGAAGACAATATGGGGAACCCTTTAAAAATTTATTTTTCTTTCCTTTTAATTTAATCTAGTCCTTTATTTCACACTTACAATTTTGACAATCTCTAGTGATATGCCAAACTTTCTAGCAATTAAATCATCTAATGCAATGACATAAACCAATTTGTGATTCCGAACACAAAGAACTAGGAAAGGTTCTTAAATTAATTTTTATGCATATCCTAGCATAGGTGGCTAAATAATTACCCCCTATGGTGCTCAAAGTAGGGACATATTCCCCTAGGAAGTTGCCAACCAATTTGAAAAGTTCTTGAGGAATTTTATACATTTAGATCAGTAATGAGACATCTTGGATCAAATCTAAAATGAGGATCAAACCTTGGTGAATAATTTTGAATATACAAACCAACATTACCCATGAACCATAGGCCTCCCTTAAGAATCATTTTTCTTTCAAATTCATATTGGACAATAATATGCAAAAGTACCTAATGCAAAAAAACTAACCTATAGATTAGGACAATCACATTTTTCCAATATCTAGGCCTTGATTCTCTCCATCAATTGCCAAATACCTATAATTTTTCTATCTTTATGCTCTTTTTCAATCTTTCAATCTTTCTACTTTGGAATTTGGTATTCATATAGAACTTTAATCAATGAGTCTTCAAAATCCACTTCCAAATTAACATTTCATACAATAATTTTTCTACTACCATATTTTGGCCTCTACCCTATCTTCAAAACTCATGCCCTTTGCTCCACTATCCTCCTCTTCTTTCCATAGAGGGGAATTTTAGTTCTTGCTTCGCTTCTCCTACATTCTCTTCTAGAAAACCAACTCTTTCATCATTTCCCTTATTATGCTTGAACATCTAGGTTACTATTGAGTTTTCTCATTTTTTCTCCCTTAGTGGATCTAAGGGTAAGGTCCCATGGGGGGGCTTCAGGATCTATTTTCATGGGGTAGGAGGTCCCAAATTATGTTACAAGATTATTTCAAATCTTTTCATAAAAAATATAGCACCTACTTTTTAGGATTGCATATTTCAGCAAGTACAATTGGGGTGGGGATAGAAATTTCCCAATGAGCTTAGGAAATTTTTTGTCACTTGTCAATTAGATACTATTTCATGTTCCTGATAAAAGAGAAATAGTTTATAAAAAATAGTGTTTATTTAATCAGTTTTTATTTGCAGCGGTCTTCATGAGATCACCAACTTCTCTAAATTTATTGCATTGAAAACAATAACCATTAAATGATGAGTACCTTTGTGCATTCGGTTGACAAACCGATAGTCTTCTTGTAGTAGATCTCTGATTTTGGATTTCGATTGCATGTTTAGATTTGTTTTCTGCTTCTACCTTAACCTCCTTTCCTTTGTCTTTGTCATTTTGATTTGAACATTCACTAGTCTGAAATCCTAGTCCAACCTTGTCTATATGTACTTTTTGCATGTTAATCAAATCTTCTAGTAGTTTTCTGCTTTCAAGAACTTTACTTTTTGCCTTTAGTTTATTCACTTCTTGTTCTAGCTTCTCACATTCTTTAGTCTTTAGCTTGATTGAATCTTTCAGGGTTTCTTCTACTTTTAAGCTAATCTGCACTACTAAATCATGGGACCACCAACTTTAAAATAATCCTAAAAATTTAAACAACACCCACCGAAATTTTTCAGGAAGCCCTCCTCCATGAGACCTTACCCTAAGATCTTATTTAGCATATCTATTTTTTTAATGTAGAAATTTAATTACATTTGCAATATGAAATCTAATCATAATATTATGTTTTGTCAAATTTTTTGAATTTTTTTATAAAACTTTGGAAACTAGAAACTAATTTTACTCTCTTTATTAGCCAATAGGCTATCCCCTATGGGGGCACCCCACATCGGAAAAATGTATCACATTATTAAATTGCGTTTTAATGTTGTTGCATTTTGGACAATCATAAGCTTGTCGAGCTTAACAAAAAAAAAAAATAATGTCGTAGTTGTGAATACAAGGAGAGAGATTTTAAATGAATTATGAAACTTTACTTATTTTATCTATTTATTTGTCCAAGAATGAGAACTACAAGGTTTTATAACCTTGTTAAATATAACAAATATAAAAGAGAAATGCAGAAATTGGCTCCTATTTCCTATCAAACTTATTGTACTAGGTGGTGTGAATTTGCATCTAATACAAAATTTGTTTGCCAAGATGATGGTATGAAATTATATTATATTATTTGTTAAGGTTCAAATTTCTATTCGTGTGATTGGTTTAGGTTTAATCTTTTGATGATTTTGAAAGACTGGATTAGCTTATTTATGATATTTAATCAACTCATCCTTAGCTTATTCAATTGAAAAAGTTTGAGAGACTCCCTTCATAAATAGTTTAGCCAAAAAATAATTTCCCATTAGATGTAAAAAGGATAATTTGACAATAAAGAGGGGTAAAAATTTATTCAAAGAAGAAAGAGAAATACATCAAAAGAGGGCAAACCACCCAACAAAGAGAAAAATACAAAGACTTATCTAGATCCACAAGTTGATCCAACATGTGTGACAACTTCGAAGAAATTTATCCGCTATCCTCAATAGACCAGCCCTCCATAAAGACATAAGCCCCTTTGGCAAGACAATCAACCACCCCATTCCATTCTCAGGGAATATGACTGAAAGTGACTAACTCAAAAGAGTTACAAAATGAAAGAATATGTTGAATAACCAACTATAACTGCCAACTAACCCCATCAAAGTGATGTTGATTCAATAAAGTCACCACAACCTGGGAGTCTGATTCAACAACAATTTGATGCCAACAAAGAGAACAAAAACACTCCACCACAACCAAAATAGCAAGGGCCTCCATATAGTTATTTGTGTAAAAACCTTTGTAAATAGAAAACTAAAACTGGATTCGCCCATAACTATCATGCCTCACTCCACCAATACTAGCATGCCCTGGATTTTGCCTTAAAAACCCATCAATATTAATTTTTAAAACACCAAGAAGGGGGGGAACCCACCCTAGAAATCCTTTGTAAAGGATGATGAAACCTATTCCTCATAAGCTTCTGAGCCCTTTGCATTCTAGGAACAAGAGAAAACCTTTTAAAGAGAAAAATTAGAAAAATTAAATGGGATACATATATCAATCTCCTAGTAGAGAGCCCCTTAGAAAGTTCACACTTTGTCAAAACAGTTGTTGGGAAAATGGTGTCCCAACCTTGTATTTACATGAGGTTACTATTTATAGTAAGTTATTGTTAGAGCATAAAATGGTGGTAAATTCTCTCTAAAGCTTTAGATTGGCTAGATAAGCATGTTGGTAAATTTTCGTCACAAGATCACAACTAGTTTTGAAGATATTAAAGTTTCTATTTTTGAAGGGTGTGATGAAAGGTTTAAATTTAATTTTGAGGACTTTAGACCCTCCAAAACACCCTGAAAAATGGGCATAACTAGCATAATGGTTACGAGGTGATAGAACACTTCACAATATTTTTGGCTTTTCAAACGATTTGTCAATCGGACACCCGGTTTGCAAGTTATGGCCTCTGGAAGTTTGGACTCCTAAAATAGGAAATATAAAATGCATCAAACACAAAAATGAGATGTAAAAGGGAGGAACACATTTTCATGTGTGTTTTGACATGTCATAGGGCATCTTGAATGGAGATAAGGTTAACTCTAATTTATTGGGTGGTTTTAGCCAATCTTTTTGTAATACTTATGATGGTTGCTTGTATTGTATCTCTTATATATGAGGTGCGTGAGATTAAGGTTGTATGTAAGAGTCTTATGGCTATTGAGTTGCCTCTGAATCTCTCATTAGTAGTACTCCTATGAAAAATTTTCTCTACAAGTGTATTGTAATATGTTATTGATTGTTGAATAATATATTGAGCTACTTTTGGAGTGTGGGGTTTTTCTCCCAAAAGGGTTTTCCCTAAGTTTTTGTAAATATTGTAACAATATATTAAAGTTTTTGCATTACCCTCCTCTCAATCTTAGTGTAGGAAGTTGTTCTGCTACTTAACTTCCTTACAACTAGTATTAGATATTGATCACTTTTAGTTTCAGTTGTCGGTTGTTGGGATTTTTGAACTAATCTATATTTGAGTGGGAGCTTGTGTAGAAGACACTTTTTGATCTTGTTGTATAAATTTTTAGATGGAAAGTTCATTAAGGAGAATAGAGGTGGATAAATTTAATGAAAGTAATTTTGAGATGTTGAAGCTGAAGATGGAAGATTTGCTAATAGATCGAGATCTATGGGATGCTACAGATGCAAATGTCTCAAGACTTGTAGATCCTACTACAGCTGCTTAGTATGATGTTATGGACCAAAAAGCTAGGGTTCTAATTAGATTGTTCCTAGAAAACTCTAGTCTAATCAATTTCCATGAAGAGAACACCACAAAGAAGGTATAGACTAAGCTTCATAAAATGTATAAAGCGAAATCTTTATTAAATCATAGTTTCTTGAGAAAGAAATTGTATTCCTTGAAGATGGAAGAGGGTGGATGAATTGCAGTCCACCCTGAAGCATTTAATATGTTGGTGTCTCAATTGGTGTCCATTGGTGTTAAGATGGATAAAGAGGAGAAATGTCAAATATTTCTTTGTTCTTTGCTCGATTCATGGGATTCTCTTGTTATGGCTATTAGTAGTACTTCTATTGTTTTGAAGTCTGAAGATGTGGTGGTTGCCCTATTTGGTGAAAAAATGCAGAGGAAGGTATCCATCAATTTGAAGGAATCCCTAATTGTTCATGGAAGACCTAAGGAAAAAGGTAAGAAGAATGAGAAGCACAATAAATCCAAATCTAGAGGGAAATCAAAATCTCCTAGAAAGACCAAAGTCATTTGTTGGAATTGTGGTAATTCAAGTCACATCTATAAGGACTATAAAGAAGAAAAGAAGAAGTTTGATTCTGATTCTGATTCCAAGAAGGAAGATGACACTAATGCATTCATTACATCTTTGGCTACTCATGCAGGTAATGACGCATGGTTAATTGACTCGGGTGCATCTTTTCATATGACTTCCAAGAGAGATCAATTTTTTGAATATGAATAATTTAATGGAGGTAAGGTGTACTTGGATTATGATTCACATTTAGACATTGTTGGTCGAGGTAAAATTAGGATTAGGTTTCCTGATGGCAAGATTAAAAAAAATAGTGGTGTGCTTCATATCACTGGATTAAAATAAAATTTATTATTTGTGAGTAAACTGATAGATGCAGGTGTGCAGGTAGTTTTTTCTGATGTAGGATGTAAGATGATTAAGGGTTCTATGGTGATTGCTAGAGGTGTCAGGTTCAACACGTTGTATAAGCTAGAGGCATAAATTGTTGAGTGTAATAGCACTTCTCTAGAAAGTAAATCTATGGATACTTCATCACAAGATTTGAGGGTTTAGCCTTCAACAGATGGACATGGCTTTGAGGTACTGAAGGGTGCTCTTTATTTTGAAGCAAAGTTTCAATTATTGCAATCTTGAATTTGATTTCTATGAGCATTGCATTTATGAAAAACAAAATCGAGTTCAGTTTTACTCGAGTTCTTATAAATCTTGTGGTGTTTTGGATCTTATTCATTCTGATTTATTTGG
Organism: Cryptomeria japonica; assembly: GCF_030272615.1. Taxonomy (NCBI): domain Eukaryota; kingdom Viridiplantae; phylum Streptophyta; class Pinopsida; order Cupressales; family Cupressaceae; genus Cryptomeria; species Cryptomeria japonica. The sequence goes on along the minus strand of NC_081405.1, from coordinate 245,734,172 downwards.
ACCTATAGATGTTCCTTCCATTGGTAAAACTAAATATTAGGTTTTATTTATTGATGATTTTAGTAGAAGGACATGTGTATACTTTCTAAAGAGTAAATCTGAAGTTTTCAGTCATTTCAAAGAATTTAAAGCAATGGTTGAATTGTAGTCTTGAAAGAAAATTAAATGTTTGAGGACTGGTAATGGTGTTGAATTTTTCTCTAATGATTTTGATAGATTCTGTAAAGACTATGGCATTAACAAACATAAGACAACTCTATATTCTCCACAATAGAATAAAGTTGCAGAAACATTGAACGTGACACTAATGGAGAAGGCTAGGAGTATGCTAAGTGGTGTTGGTAAAGAACATTTTTTGGGGGCTGAATCTATGGCCACTGCTTGCTACCTGATTAATAGATCTCCTACATCAACTCTTGTTGATAAAATGCCTATGGAAGCAAGGTCAGGTTATAAACCTTCCTTGAAACATTTTAGAGTTTTTGGTTGCAAGGCATATGCACATGTGCCAAAGGAGAAGCAAACAAAGCTGGAGAATAACGTTGTGAATTGTATCTTCATTGGTTATAGTTATGGTGTGAAAGGATACAAGCTTTGGGACCTTGTTACACAAAAGGTAATTCATATTACAAGTGTTATCTTTAGATAAATTAAGTCTCCTCCTATTACGTTGCAGCCATAATAGACTAAGTAGGAAGATGTGATTCAATTCCCTTATATGCCTAAAAGAGTTGAATCTAGACCACTTGATAGGCAAGAAATTGAGGAGAGCTCATCTAGCTTTGAATCTTCAGAAGAGGAGAAAGAACCTCTAACTCATCTTCTTCAAATGTCTACAAGACATATACAACAACCTAAAAGGTATTCACCTGATTATTGGAGATGTATTTTTTCTTTGAATATAATGAACCTAGATCTATAGAAGAGGCATTAGGTATGAATGATGCATAATCTTGGAAGAAGAAATGACAGCTTTGAAAAAGTGACAAATGGGATCTCTAAAGGACAAAATCATGTTGGTAGTAAATGGGTGTTCAAGAAAAAGATTGGTTCAGATGAAAGTATTGAGAAGTATAAATCAAGGTTGGTTGCAAAAGGCTACTCTCATAAAGAACCTCTAAAATAGCTTCTTCAAAGGTCTACAAGACATATACAACAACCTCAAAGGTATTCACCTGATTATTGGAGATGCATTTTTTCTTTGAATACGAATGTGGATGAACCTAGATCTATATAAGAGGCATTAGGTATGAATGATGCATAATCCTGGAAGAAGAAATGAGAGCTTTGAAAAAGTCTAATAGATGGGATCTTGTACCACTGCTCAAATGATGAAATCATGTTGGTTGTAAATGGGTGCTCAAGAAAAAGATTGGTTCAGATGGAACCTTTGAGAAGTATAAATCAAGGTTGGTTGCAAAAGGCTACTCTCAGGTGGAGGGTGTTGATTATGGTGAGATATTTTCTCCTATTGCAAAAATGATATCCATTAGATTTTTTGATTTTCTATTATTGTTTCTTATGATTTAGAGGTTGAGAAAATGGATGTGAAAATTGCTTTTCTTCATGGTTATTTGGAGGAGGATATTTATATGACACAACCAGAGCACTATGTGGTGAAAGGTAAAAGTAATTTGGTCTATAAATTGAAGAAATCTTTGTATGGCATCAAACAGAGTCCTAGGATGTGGTACCTGAAATTTGATACATATGTGTTGAGTTTGGGATTTGAACGTTCTAAATCAGATCAGTATGTTTTTTATAAATCCGATGGTGATTATTTCCTATATATTACATTATATGTTGATGATATGTTGTCCATTGGTAAAGGGAAGTGTATGATTTCAGAACTAAAGTCTTAGATTACTACTAAATTTGAAATGAAAGATCTTGGTGTGAAAAAACACATTATTTGGATGTAAATTAGAAGAGATAGAGTGAATAGAAAGCTATGGCTAGGCTAGAGTATGTAAATTCAATTTTATGGAGGTTCAACATGCAGGACTGTAGACTATTGTGTGTTCCCTTTATAGTTGGAACAAAATTATTTGTTTTAGATTGTCCTACATCTCCATCATAGATGGAAGACATGAGAAGAGTGCCTTACTAGAGTACAGTTGGAAGTTTGATGTATGTTATGGTCTGTACTAGATGAGACATTGCCCAAGTAGTGGGAATTATTTCTAGATATTTGTCTAATCTTGGTAGAGTTCATTGGGATGCAGTCAAAAGAGTCTTCAGATATTTGAAGGGTACCTTAGACTAATCTTTATGTTATCATGGTAAAATTTTGGTTGGAGAGGTGATTTCCCTTGATATTCATGGTTATGTGGATTAGACTGGGTAGGTGATATTGATAGTAGAAGATCCACTAGTGCTTATGTCTTTACTTTATTTGGTGATGTGATTAGCTGAATGAGTAAGTGATAGACTATGGTTGCTTTTTCCACTATAGAAGAAAAGTATATGACAACTACTCATTCTTCTAAAAAAGCCATTTGGCTTAAAAGACTATGTTTAGTTATTGGAATAAAACAAGGTGCAATGACAGTTTATTGTGATAGCCAGAGTGTGATCTGCCTAGCTAAGAACCCAACATTTTATGCCTAGACCAAACACATTGACGTTCAATATCATTTTTTCAGAGATATGGTCGAAGATGGCTGGGTGAAGCTACTTAAGGTCAAAAATTTGATGAATGTTGTAGATTTTTTAACTAAGGTTGTGAGCACAAAGAAGTTCAGATGGTGTTTGGAGTCTATGGGCCTCATGTCCCCTAGTAATTAATTTATTGTGTTAATACTCATGTTTCTCTTGCAAGGTGTTCGAAAGTGGGATAATGTTGGGAAATGGTGTCTCAACCTTGCATTTACGTGAGGTTACTATTTATAGTAATTTTTCATTAGAGCACAAAATGGTCTGAAATTCTTCCCAAAGCTTCAGATTGGCTAGATAAGCATGTCGGTAAATTTTGTCCCAAGATCACAACCGGTTTTGAAGATATTGAAGTTTCTATTTTTTAAGGGTGTGATGAAAGGTTTAAATTTAATTTTAAGGAGTATAAACCCTCCAAAACACCCTGGAAAAGTGGGCGTAATTGGTGTAGCGGTTACGAGGTGACAAAGAACTTCATGAGATTTCTGGTGCATCAAATGATTTGTCAATCAAACACTTAGTTCGCAAGTTATGGCCTCTAGATGTTTGGACTATTAAAATAGGAAATATAAAATACATCAAACACAAAAATTAGATGTAAAATGGAGGAACACATGTTGATGTGTGTTTTGAAATGCCATATGGCATCTAGAATGGAGATAAGGTCGACTCTACTTTATTGGCTGGTTTGAGCCCATGGTTTTGTAATACCATTTGATAGTTTCTTGTATTGTATATCCTATGTATGAGGTGTGTGAGATAGATGTTGTGTGTAAGAGTCTTATGCCCATTGAGTTAGATCTAAATCTTTGATTAGTGGTACCCCTATGAAAAGCTTGCTCTACAATTATATTATAATCTATTATTGATTGCTAATTAATATATTGAGCTACTTTTGGAGTGTGGGGTTTTTCTCTCGAAAGGGCTTTCCCCACATAAATCACTATGTTGTGGTGTGCATGATATTATGTTTATTTCTATTAAGTTTTTGTAACTATTGCAATGATTTGTATATTTTTTTGCATTACCCTCCTCTCAAGATTAGTGTAGGAAGTTGTTCTGCTACTTAACTTCCTTACAACAATCTCTCAAAGACAATGCAAGATTTTCCACCATATATGTTGAATAGTTAGCTTGGCATCTTGAAAACTATGATGATTCCTCTCCTAGTAGATGTGCCAAATAATAAAAGTGGGTCCTAAGAACTAGGTAACTTGAAGAAAAGGAGTGTGAATAGGAGCCTAGCCCCAACGGTCCCAAAACTCAACAAGAGAAGAAACATGCCAATGGGTACAATTTCAACAATCCCACTAGGAGTGCCAAATCCTCCTAGAGAATGAGCACTGAAAGAAAAGGTGGGAGGTAGTCTCCTCACTATTATGATAGAGAACACACATAGTAGGCCCACACAAGCCCCACATACACAAGTTATCCCAAGTAAGACATCGATTTTGAACCACCAACCACAAAAATAATTACATTTTGGCCAAGAAAATCTATTTCACACATGTTTCCACCAAGGCACCTCCTCACCATCATAAATTTGATGAACAAACTTCACATAGCCCGCAAAAAATAAATATTTCCTAGAAGAATCACTGCCCCATGCTAAGATATTCGGGCCCTCCAAGGAATTACACTCCTGAGAAGCAAGCATATGAGCCAACTCTTGCCAAGAATCCTTCAAACCCCCAAGTGACCATTCATCAGGATCCTTCCATCTATAACCAACAACCAACCCAAAATTTTGAATTGTCTTATAACATCCCACCAAAGATCAACTAGAAGCCACGAGGTTGTCATAAAGAGGTTGTAAATGAGGATACACAGAAAGAATGGGGAGATGACCATACTAAGAATCCAACCAGAAAAGATCCTCCAAACCCTTATTACAAATCCAAAAAATCCCATTCTTAATAAGTTGACCCCTAGACTTAAGAGTATGCTAAACCATGGAGCCCTTTCCCTTTAGCTGGCAATGAGGAACATTTCAACTATTAATGGGACCTAAATACTTATGAGTAAGGATACAAGCCTACACTTGATGCTGATTGGTACACCACCTCCAATATAACTTTACTACAAGAACCTGGATATTCAAGATCGTAGAACGAAGGCCAAGGCCACCCTCAATTTTAGGGTGATAGAAGGAATCCAACTTAACCAAACTCCACTTAGAATAATGCAAGTGAACACTCCAAAGAAAGTGATGAAATGAGGCATCAAATTCCTTAAGGAACTATATTAGAGTAGCCTAAACAAAACCCCTATAAATAGAAAGTTCCTTAATCACATATTGAAGGAGAGTAACTCGAGCAGTTGTAGAAAGCCACCTATGAATCTAACAGTTAATCTTAGGATGCAACTTATCCAACGGGTCCTGCCAAAAAGAACTAAGATGTTGACCAACAGCAAGAGGAATACCCAGATAGATAAAAGGAAGAGAACCAATTTGGAACCTCAAAATATTGACAATTCTCCTCTGAATAGAGTCAAGGGTGTTGAAAAAGTAGATAGAAGACCTAGGATCATTCACTTGCTAACCCAACGTAGCTAAATAGACATCCAACAAATTCCTGAAAGACTTGGCATCTTGGAGGTGAGCCACCCCAATAAGAACAATATCATCCACAAAATGAAGATGTGAAAGCTTAGCCAATCTAGTGCCTCAATTTCACTCTCGGATCAAACCCTAAGAAACTTGAGATGTAATGAAGCATCCCAAGCCCTCAGCCATAATGATAAACAAATAAGGAAAAAGAAGATCACCCTATCTTAGACCCCTAGAAGATCCAAATAACTGTGAAGGTTGGCCATTGACAAGAATCAAGAAAAAAGAAGATCCCACACAATTCATTGTTAGACAGCTTAGATAACTAGTGAACAACTGAGAAAGGGGGGGTGAATTAGTTGTTAATAGATTATAGAACTTTAAGTATTAAAACCTTATTACCGGAATAGAAAATATAACAACTAAGCACAAATATAAACCACAAAACATTTACCAACCATCCACAAAAGATAACACCAAGATTTGTACGTGGAAAACCCGATAAAGGGAAAATCCATGGTGGGAAGCCTACCCACAGTCAGATAATACTTTTGTAGTAAGTATATGATTTCAAAAGAGGGGCCTGCACATGCAAGAAGGCCAACAACCTAGAGCACACTTCTCATCATAAAATGAGACTCGCTGACTACAAAATAAATCTAGACTACAATCCGGAAAAAAGAGTAAACTGCAAGAATAAAATCTCATATGCTTGAATACATTTCCGGTTAAGCTCAGTATTGAAGGTCTTAAACCTCTTTCACAAACCCAATTAGATCACCTATGATTGACCAAAACCTCTTCATATGATTACAACCTTACTCGCACACAGATAATCCTATATCCTAAAAACCCACGATCTACAAAGAGATCTTACATCATATTTTTACTAAGAGAGACAAAATAGATGATAGTAATAAACTGTATTCTATCAAGATGCAAAATATGATCAATTGGATCATTACAAGATGTTCAATGAATGCCCATACAAACAATGTAGATGAGCCTTCTTATATAGGCAAGGCTATATGGATATGTAAGCACACAAACATGGCATGTGGCTCAATAAGAAACAAGGGTAGGTAGGAGAAAAAATAAAATATTCTACATGAGGTGGATGACCCACTGAAGGTGGAATTATCACTCCATAATAAGTGGATATGATAGAGTAGTAACAAGATCAACACCATAAAAGGTGGAAATTCTCCTACACATACTATCCCAATGTGGCACAAACACCCAAGTGTCTCATACCCAAACTACTATGAAATGCATTTCATAAGTAAACTTAAGTAAGATGTAATAATAGCCAATATGAATAATTATTTACACCAACAACCCCCCCCTTAAGTACAACTTAGGGGAATGCACTAAAGTCTACAATGCAACTAAGAAATGCAAGATGGGTCCTAGCTATGAGGCCATGTTAGGTACCCATGTACAAATGCAAATGCAAATGCAATCTCCCATAAATGGAGAAAGAGAGAAAAACCCAATGGGAAAAAACCCTCCCCCAAAAGAGAGATGATGAAAGAACATAATGCTCTCAATGATGAATGAGAAGAACAAAAAATATGTCCCCCCATAAGAGAAGACAAGAGACCATGAAGCCCCCCCTCAATGTCGAATCTCCTACAAAGATGGTCCAATGATGTTCACCAAAATACCTTCCCATAAGGAAGAAAGACAGCCAATGCTACACCAATAATGTCATAGTGTGACAAAACTAGGTACCAAGTCGATGACGATGAATCACTCGCTGCAAGAAAAATGAAGATTAGGCATGGAGACAACTTGCTTTGAACATCATCTGGATACTCATAAATGGTAGAAATACTGATACAATCTAAGTCACATGGGAGCCATGCACAAATTTGTACAATCTAAGTCTCAAATGGAGCCATGCACCAAGTCTCACAAGATATTCCTAGGCTATGTGCACAAGATGATTACATCAAATAGTAAACAATAACAAGATACAAAGAGGTGTGGCACTTTATGATAGTGTGAGTATAACATTTCTTAAGAAAGAGCATACATCATGATAAAATATTCAAATATAGAAACACAAAAATGATGCCACCAACAAAGAAGCCCTGTAGAATATTGTAGATGAAGATGCCTCCGGATGGAATTTCACGAAGAGATATAAATGAACAATTGACCACCCATAAAAAGATCATGTTGGCACTTGCAAATGATGGAAAAGTGGATTTCTAATTTCAATGATTACAACTTCTCAAAATGAGATACAAGAGACTGCAACAAATACTACTAGTGATCTAAACTGACATCCAAGCAAAATACAAGTACCAAATAGGCCAAAAATGACCAAATACTGAAAGTACAATTTCTACTCAAAATCACTATAAACAAATGGCAAATTATGAAAGTAGACAAAAAATTATCCACTTTCAAAAAACAAGGCACCTGAAAAGGAGTCCATATGAGCCCAAACGAAGTCTCCAAAGTTGTAAAAATCAAGATTTCACGATTTCGGAAAAACATGTATCCGAAAATCAGAATCTTCCTCCACCACTATATAGATCATGAAATTTCCAAAAAAAAAACATTCCTCAAAAAAATGAGTTCGAATGAGTGAGATATCGCTATTTGAAAATTTCTTGCAAAATTATAGTTTCTAGAAAATTTTCGTTGTAGCTTCAAACTTCAAATGCCTCTAGATCTAGCCTCCGAAGTCCGATTTAGATGAAACAAAAGGCAAAACTGACTTTCTTGGACCTCCTCAATCCAATGGTGACCTCAGATTTGATCCATCAACCTTCAATAATAACCTGCAATAGAAATCTCCAAAATACACAACCCCAAATAGCATCAAATTTCTTTCAATTGACAAACCAATGACACTCTAATGACTCTGATACCATGTGATATTTTTCCATGATCTAGAGGCAATGGAAAGCACAAATAAGAGAGACAAAATAGATGATAGTAATAAACTATATTCTATCAAGATGCAAAATATGATCAACTGGATCATTACAAGATGTTTAATGAATTCTCGTACAAACAATGTAGATGAGCCTGCTTATATAGGCAAGGCTATATGGATATGTGAGCATACAAACATGACATTTGGCTCAATAAGAAACAAGGGTAGGTAGGAAATAGGTGTGGTAGTTAGGAGAAACAATAAAATATTCCACATGTGGGGCTAAAATAATCTGTAAACGATTTTCCTTGTCTCTCTCTAAATATTCCCTATCTATGAGATTTTCAATTCTCTTTTTAATTTGTTTCATATCTGGCTTGAACATGTCTTTAACCTGCTCAGTGCATTACATCACTAATTCCTTATGAGCTAATGTTTCTCTGCTCTTCATAATTCTTACGATCGAAGCATCAATCATATGATGTCTATCTTGAAACACAGACTTCCCAACATTTTCTTTTACATTGGTTGTGGGTGTTAGAAGTCAGATCTTCCTCTTGTTACAAGAAAATTTTGTATTGATTTCAAAATAGTTTGTTTCTTTCACAAATTGGGTATCTGGTAGTTTACTTAGGATTCTATATTTGGAACATGCAAGGGAATTCAACAATGCAATTGTATCTTCAACATTCAAATTCAATTGGGATTTGACTTGTGATTTCATTGAACAACAGAAGTGCACTTGCTTGAAAAGGTGTTCCGACTATTTGAATTTCACCCTATTCAAATCTTCCAATAATAATATTATCACTTTATGGACCTATATATAGTATTAGTGTTGAAATATATTGTTTGAGTTGAACTTTATCATTTTAGATGTCATTGTTTTAGGTAGAGAGATATGAAGAGGAGAGTGGGAGGGGGCAGAAGGGCTAGGAGAAATGAGTAAATAAGAGAGAGGTAGAGATAATGAGATATCTCTCTCACACTATATAACTTTTAAATTAAATTTTAAGTTTGAAATTTATTTTATTATATAAATTGAAATAAAAATTAAAAAAAATTAATTATTATTTGTAATTTCGTTAAGAACACAAATAATTAATATATTACAAATAATATTAACATTAATTGAAAGATAAACTCAATATTAACTAATAAAAAACTATTATAAAACTGAGCATATATATAGTTAAATTCATTCACAAATTAAACTTTAAAATAAAATTTAAAAACTTAAACAAAACTTATAAGAAATACAAAAAGTCAATTCATAATAAATTAAAAGTAACAAAATAAAATAGGTTTCTAAAAATAAAATAAGATCTATTCAAAAGATAAAAGTCAATTTGTAATCTCACATTTAAGATACTAATAGACACCTAAGAAAAAATATCTTTATATATGTATTTTATATTAATGATTTGTAAGATATATATGTTACCTTATATAGATTTTATTTAAAATATTTATGCTAGTCTCTCCCTTCACATCCACTTAAAATCTATTTATATAAAAAGAATAAAAAAATTGCTAGCTAATTGTCCAAAGAGTTGAGCTTAACTAGCTAAAACACTGGGTTCTTAGTGTGGAGACCCAAGTTCAATTCCCAATAGGGACATCTGAAGTGGAATTCTAAGTTGTGACTCTTGGCCTTCATAGGATGGGGAAGGTCTTGGGGTCAATCTAATGGAATTCTAAGTTGTGACTCTTGGCCTTCCATAGGATGGAGAAGGTCTTGGGGTCAATCTAATCAAACATTAATAATAATAATAATTCAAAGATATGTAATGGGGATGGGGCCCCCTACTATGTCCCCACTAGTTTATAGCTCCAATCAAAAGCTATTCAGGCTTCAGCCAATTACCAATCAAGAAAAAAAAAATAGCTTACTAGCTAATTATATATATATATATATATTATTTTTTATTGTGGTAAGTTCTATTCTTGGTGGGGATAGCTCCCTATATTGATTTCAAAAAGATTACATAGAAAGTATTGCATTCCATACTTTTCTAGGCCACACACCAAACATCTCTAAACCACACACCTATCTAATATCCTAACCGCACAATTCTACTATCCTAAAATGCAAATATGAAGACAAAGTATAAAAGCAAATGAAGAAGTTGTGACACCAGTTCATCGAGTCTGAACAAGGAATTTGAGGATTCCTCTTTAAGCTATCAGTCTTCATCACTCTTGAGCTGCCTAAACTCTGTCAAATCCCCATTTCTCACCCCGTTTCTAAAAATTGGCCAAGAATCTTCCACAAATCTTCTCCTCCTCATCTTTTATGCCCTTCTCTCCTTATCCTCCTTGTCTTCTGAATCGGAACCTTATGTATCTTCACCGCCCTACTCAACAATCTCTTCCTAGAGATCTTCCATCTCTAATTCTTCTTTCGACTCTAAAGAATAGTATGTTATTGGGTTGAAGTATACCCATAGAATACTTTCCTTCGTGCCATCTTGCAGTTCCAGTAGGGCATCAGTGACTGCATCTCCATTCACTGGATTCACAAAGCCCCCAATCAGTTCTAAACATCTCTCCTTTGACTCCAGGACATCCACCACTAGGGTTAACACAACCTCATAAATAAATCCATCACACCAGTGCCTCTCCAAGTTGAGGGATACATCTATCATCTCCAAAATAACCTTTCTCCCTAATTTCTCCTTTTCCCTCTAACTACTGATTTAGGCTACATATCTTGTGAGAAGGACTTTAAATATATTTGGGCAATGAGCACCTCTAAACTCTCTGTCCAATACTCAGTAATTATGGTCTAGATCTTTGCCACTTGATTGTAATCCCTTCTGTCATCAATTATGTGACACTTTTATCCTGCAACTCTGTAAAGACAAGTCATCCTTAACTACTTAGATCTTCAGAAAAAATGTGGCTTAAGGGATCAATCCTCCCTTCTATAAGAAAAGCCTGCGACACAATCACCTACTCCTACCACTTGCACAGATAGGGATAGTACTTCACCCTATTCCCATGGGGAAAAGCAAACCTATCATCCAGAATTGTCTTTTCAAGAACCTCCAAAATATCTAGTATATTAATCTTAATCCAATTCTCCTTAGTTTTGACTCCCATATTAGCTAGATGATCTGCCACTTTATTACCTTCTCTGAGAGTGTGAATTATGCCATATTCCTTGATTTTTTCTAACAGACCATTAATTCAAGGAAGCCATCTATATAGCTTCCAATTGCTGAACTTCCACTTTATAACCCCATTTATGACAATCTGTGAATCCCCTTCTATAATCACTTTAGAAAGTCCTTTGTCTACACATAATTCCAATCCTACCTCCAAAGCTCTAATTTATGCTTCATTATTGGTACATTCCCCAATATTACCGTAAATTCCTTGTAAGAAGCATCCTTCCTCATTCCTTATGATAGCACCAAACCCTATCTTTCTAGGATTGCCTCTGCTAGCACCATCAAAATTGAGTTTAATCCATCCCTTTTCGGGCTCCCTCCATCTAACTATCTACATGTCCACCTTCTTATCCCTCATCTGTAGTTGTCTAGTCTCTTTGAATGGCCATTTAGATTCCATCACCTTGTCCCAATTCGTGAACCTTCTAACTTGTTTGTCTTTAGGTTGCAACTAACTACTTCCTCTATGGCTTCTTTAATCTTGACCAATAATTTGTCCTTTGGTAGTGTGCATTCCTTGAAAATTCTTCTATTCCTTTCTTTCCAAATGTGTCATACTAGCAAACCTGGACCTACTAACCAAAAATCCCCCCATTTGGAATTAAAGCATTCGGGCCATGAGCTAAGGAAATCCTTCATCTCTCCATTGGTGATTGTTTTCAGTTCTACCATATCAAACAACCATTACCAGCATGAGCTTGCCACCCGACATGAAAATAACAAGTGATTAAATTTTTCCTCATCCCTCATACACATGACACACCAACTTGGTCCAGTGATGCCTATAGATTTTAACCTATTCCTTGTCAATACTCTATCGTGTAAAGAAATCCATAAAAGGCACCAGCCTTGGGTAAATTTCTCCTATGTCAGCACAATCTATATGGCCAACATGAGTTCCTCAACCCACGCCTTTGCACTTCATATCCTCACTTAACTTTTTATTCTCCTAATTTGGAGGCACACCACAAGAGTGAATCTTGTGCCACTGAACAAAACACCGGCCTTTGATTCAATACACTTTTCAATTTGGCACAAATCTCTGAATTCCCTATATTTATGTTCTTCCACCTAACTCTGTCTCCCTCCTAGCCACCCCCTTCCATATAATTGACTAATTTTTCTCCAACACACTCCTGAACTTGTGAAATCCAGTTGTGATCTTTGAACAACTCTACCAAGTATCTTTCTCCCTCCAAGGAATCATACCAAAAATTTTCTTTTCTACCATTCCCTATCTGCCAAGATAGGTGATCAATGATGAGATTTCTATCTTCCCATAGAAAATTCCACACTGCTGATCCTTTTTCAGAATTTTACACCGTGAAGATTTTGTTTGCCTCCTCAGAGTCCAAATATTTTCTTCTCATAACTCTGCACCACAATCTCTTTGCGTGCTTATACATAATCCATGATAATTTGGCTCCAAGGGCAATATTATGAAGCCCCATTTTCCTGATCGCCGCCCCTCCATCCTCCTTGGAGAGACATACAGTTGTGTAGGGGAAAAAGCGAGACTAGGTTAACATGCCCTAATCCTACCTTTTGACACACATTACGGAATATGAAAGAGCCTAGAGGTATCACACAATTGACTACTTCTTCTTGTGGAAGAGAGAGCCATGGGCTACCTATTAGGATTTCTATTCCTTTGTTGCAATTGAAAGATGAAATGATGCAAGTTCAATCCCTAACCCCAAAGTGCAAGTATGAACTAATAATAAGATTGCAGAATTGAACTTAAACAATGGAAAGTTGTAAACACAAGGACAAGACAAGAATGCAAATGCGTACCCGGAGTTAAAATCTAACTAAAAATGTTCGAGACGGGGGCGCGGGTGCCACTGTCCTAATTCTGCCCCTGAAACTGCTCCGGAAACTGCTGTTTTGCAACCTGGAAAAGCTGTCAAAAATGCTAAAAATGTTGTCTATCAGGAGGACCAGGGCGCCCAGCGCCCCTGTCCTGGCAGGACCAGGGCGCCCCACGCCCCTGTCCTGGTCTTTTGCTCTGAGATTTGGTGTGAAGTTCTGTCTCTGTTTGCTTCTCCCGGATCTGCAACCTGCGGCATCGTCCGAGTCCCGAAACCTGCACTTATACCTAAAAAGGTGTTTGGGCAGCTATATAGGGTTTTGCCTTAGTCAAACCCCCGCTTCAGTGATTTCCACCTCCACGAATAGCCAAGTTGTATTGTAAAATGTATTGTGTGTGCAGACCTAGTGTGTGTGCAAGGTCCTTAAATGCAAGAAAGCAAACTAGAGCAACCTAGAAAGTAAACCCTAATTGCTTGTAAATGATAATGTAAATGCTCTAAATTAAGATGCAAAGTGATCTAAAGCATGAATAAAGGATATATTGAAGCTTATGCAAAGACATGAAATCATACCCAACCCTCAAGGGAGGAGTACAAGCCAATCTTTAGTCGGTAATCTCCTATTGTTCTTCAATGTCTTCCAAGCCCTAAATGGATGAATGAAATTGATAAATGCTTGATAGAAGGATGTTGAATGTTGTTGAAGTCTTCAAAGATCTTCTCTTTCGCTGCATAGAAGGTCCTCGAAAGCCAAAATCGAGATCCCCTCAAATGAAGAAAGAGAGCTCTTTATATATGAAACCCTAGGTCTTAATTTCAACTTTTGGCCGACCTAGAGATTGAATATCCCACCAATTTCTTGGGGTTAAGCTTCATTTTATAATTGGATCACGCTCCTAAAATTTTGGGAAAAATGTCCGGGACCATGTGCACTCCGTGCGCCATGGTCCTCTCCGGGCGCCATGGTCCCGACAACTTTTCACCAAATTTTCAGGGCTGTCGGATATGATGATTTTAGAGAGAATCCCGAAGTTACAGGTGATTTCGAGATGTTTTGACCCCCGAAATTAGGCCCCCAAGTTCAAAATAGGACCTAATTAGGGTTTTTGATTAAATGATGTATAGGAGGAATAAAATGAAAAGGGCACACTTTAATGAAAGGGCCCAACTTTATGATGTGGGAGATGATAAAATAGAACCTTAGACCTAATTAATTTGATTAATTAAGTGCTAAAGGGGAAATGCAATGCAAAATGCAAAATGCGCCAAGGCGGGTGCTAAACTAGGTGTGAAATTGTACCACCCTAGCAAGTGCGTACAATTTACGACGCTACATTTAGCCCCCACTTTAGCGGTCATATGAACACTATGTGCATATGCAAGCTAAAGTACAGAAAAGTAAACATTATTTGAAAAAGGATATATCCATAAGTTTGTCGAACGAAGCCCCCAGCGGTATCTGCAGTACACAGTTAGGAACCGCACCCTACAAAACACACGTTAGATCACAAAATCACCTAATGCTTACTAAGGAAGGTGATGAAAATTGGAGGGTAGCTATATGCCCCCCCTGTTTCGGCTTGCTAATTTTAGTGAGTTGAAACAGGGTATCATGTTTACCACTTCGAATTGTTAAAGAATATTGATGACAAATGCTCACAAGAAGATTTGATATGAGATCAAAAACTAATGGAGAATCATTTGATAAGAAAGAGGACTAAATCTCAATTCCAAAACAACAAAGAGTGTGCGGATTTGAGAGTTCTCTAACACAAGATGAAGGATGTAAATGGAAACAAAATGCAAAGAGAAGAAAAGAAAGGAAAAAAAGCATGAATACACACATTGGTGATCCATGAGAAGAATAGTGAGAGAGAAAACATGGACTTTTCACCCCTAGATCTTGTCTAGGTGATCCATGGGAAAAGGACATGGAAAACTAGCCCCTAGAATCTGTCTAGGTGATCCATGTAAGGGAGGAGAGTGAGAAAGTCTAGCCTTATGCCGCTAGTTCCACTCAACCTCGTGCATGTGTGTGTAAGTGAGGTTAGAAGTTCCGAGAATGACCCATTGCTCGAAAAGTGTAATGTTTATGTCATAAGAAAATTAGAACAAGGATACCTACCTTCATCACAAAAGAAGATACCCCAAAAATGCCACAATGTCATAGATCCAAGCAAGAGAGTTTTGCACTCTTTAAGCAAGGATAAGATAGTTTAAAAGGGATATCTTGTAATATGTGTAAAGGAGATCCTTAGAGAAGAAGAGATCTTTGTACAAAAGACACCTATCCCCGAGAGGAATTGTTTTAGACAAATATAACATCTTCTAGAATAAGACAAAGAAGAGAATAAGAATGCGATACTTCCTTCTTTTGCGAGGTGAAAGTGATTCTTAATGAAGGATGACGCTCTTTTTAACCCAATTAGAAGAGTGAATTCTTTATGGATGTATTTTACCAAGTGCAAAAGAGGTTGTAGTCAAGGACTTACACCTCTTGTAAGAGAGAATCCTTGAACAAACAACAACAAATGCATACAAGGCATAACATCAAGTAATAAAGTCCACACCATCCACAAAATAGGAAAAAGTGGATCCTTAGATAAAAATAAGGAAAGATCATTGCCTCCCAAGGATAAGGACAATGAGAAGGACTTACACAATCTTCTAGGGAGAGATTTGGACATAAGAAAAAGAAGAGATGTATGAAATCACTCTTGTCCCCATAGGAACAAGAAAATTAGGCTATTATGTTGCTTCAAAAAAATATGATTGCACTTGAAATTGTACCATCATGAATGACAATGAGCCCCCAGTAAATGAGCTACCAATGTCACATAATGATGAGCAACATAATAGCCATTAATGTTATTTAAAGACATGATAGACTAAATGAGGTATTTGAATATGACATGTTAAATGCTCAACTATAAGTGAGATCAAAAACATGTATAAAATGATAAAAATTGAAGAAGAAAAGTCACAAGAAATCTTAGAAGAGGGATGAGTGTAATTTATTAGAGCCTTATCCCTGGAGGAAAGGACTTTATGATGAATAGGAGATAAAGATTCATAAGTGGATTTAGAAATTTGAGTAGAGTCATAAAGAGATTTGTTCATCACCAAGATTTCCTTATGAGGGGAATGAGAGTTGATAGAAGTAGAAGATGATTTGGTTGAAGTGAGATCATCATCACTACTAAATATAGCATTCACATTGAGAGATGGTCTTTTAGATGCTTTAGTGCGTTTGCAGGGATTATAGCCGAGTCCAAAGGCATAATTGTGAAAATTAGTCTCTAGAGGAACTTTCATCCCTTGTTCATGAGCACCACAACCATTTCCATGATACCCATGCTTAGCGAAAATGCGAAAACCACGACCATAATGATCAGCCATTTCAGAAAGAGAAGGCGGTTTTTCATAAGACAAAGAATCAAACTCTTCAGAATTAGAAGTGTGAGGAGAAGAAGTTTGAGAAGCGGCCACAAAATTATTGCTCATAGGTTCAAGTAAGACTGATTGATCTCTAGTTTCTTCCTTCTCTTTAACTTTAAGCACTCTAGGAGGAACCCTATACTCACCTACAAAGGTGGGATTAAAATCAAGAGATCCCCAATCATCTTCTGTGAGAACCTTCTCAGGATCAAAAGCCTTTTCATGTGTAGATTCCAGTCGAGAAGGATCTTCTTCAGGAGCTTTAGACTCATCCAAAGAATTTTGATTATCAGAGGGTAATGATTCATCCATAGGTATCTTGTTTAAAGAGTCATCACTAGAAGAGGAATGTTTAGAAGAACTCCCTTTGGAAGTAGATGTTTGCAAACAAGCCTGAAGATTAGTGTCACCTATCAAGGTATATGTCTTATTGTTATAAATAAATTTAACTTGTCTATGCAATGTAGAGGAGACAGCTTGCATACTGTGAATCCAAGGCCTCCCTAATAACAAGTTTGTATGTTAGATTTCCCGACATAACATGGATAGGAGTAGGCAAAGTAACAGGTCCCACTGTGATGGGTAAGGTGATAATACCTAACGAAGACTTAGCCACATTATCAAAGCCTTGAATGGGACGAGAGTCAGCCTCAATAAGGGATGTATCCACATTCATCTTATGCAATAGATTAATGCTACACACATTAAGGCCAGAGCCATTATCTACCAGTGTTCATCTTATAGCAGTGTCATTTATGATAACCACAATCATCAAGGGATCATAT
The DNA here is from genome assembly GCF_030272615.1 of Cryptomeria japonica. Taxonomy (NCBI): domain Eukaryota; kingdom Viridiplantae; phylum Streptophyta; class Pinopsida; order Cupressales; family Cupressaceae; genus Cryptomeria; species Cryptomeria japonica. The sequence goes on along the minus strand of NC_081405.1, from coordinate 245,716,863 downwards.
TGTTGTTGAATTTCACTAGTAGGCAACTCATCTTGGGTAAACATAATTTGAGCTTTAGGATTCATCACAGAGTTAACCAAAGACACTATATTACTAGATGTATTAGGTGGAGGAACATTCAAATCTTTCAAGGCATCTTGTAACATTCCATGATGAGCGGAAGAAGTTTGGATCAAATCCGAGAGGGATATCTTAGCAGGGGTAGCTTTAAGTTGTTCTATGAGATCATATTCCTTACTGAGAACTTGTGAAATACGAGGAGCTTGAGGAAGAATTGGTTGGGAAGGAGGAAGTGAAGTTGGGATAACTAGAGGAGGATTAGGTTGCGTATTGTTTCTTGTGTTATAGGTATGGGCAACCGCATGATAACTCTCTCTAGTCAGTTGCTTAGCATACTCATAAGGGCTCTTAGTAGAATAACCTCCTTGCACAGTAATAATAGGTTTCTTAGGCGTGCAAAAAGAATCATTAGCATAACCACCTTGAACCACTAAGATAGGCTTATTTAAAGGTTGAGAATTTTGAGAAGGACAAGCACCTTGGACAGTGAAGAGAGGTTTGTTAGGTGTTTTATTCACATGTATCAAATTGATTGAGGATGGTTTAGAGGAATGAACAAAAGTGTTGGAAGAATCATTGATAGTCTTCTCTTGCACTAAAATCTTATCACGGATCAAATCAATTTTAGGAGAGAGACAAGGGATAGGCATTGATGTTCTAGTAGGAAGAGTAATACTAGGAAAGGTCATATCATCCTTTATCATCACAGGATCTACATGGGGAATAAACTCTCTAGGAGAAGGATCAACACTACTCTCTAAAGTCTCACTTTTGAGAGGGAGATCTTTGAAAGAAATGTTAACCATCTTGCTTTGAACTAGGGTTTCCTTATGAGTAGAACCAAGTTGAGGAGAGGGAGATGCTTTATTTTTAGAGGGAGAATAATTGAGATTCAAGGAAGGGGAGAAACTATCAAGGGAGTTTCCAATCTTGATTTCATCCCCTTTGGCTAGGGGTAGAGAATAATCTATACCTTCTTCTAATGGTTCATCCCAAATAGTGAGGTTGTTGAAAGGAATGTTTGAAGTATTGTCAATTTCAGGAGAGGAGATAACATTGTTTATTAATTCCTCATCCTTAGGAGGGAGAGCATCAATAGATGTGTTAAAATCATCCACTTTCCTCAAAATATTTTCAATATGATCTTTAGGGGAGAGAGAATTAAGGAAATTGCTTATTATTTCATCTTCTTTCTCTAAGGGATGCTTATGGGTAAAACAAACTTTAGGAGAAGGGTAAGCATTCATCATTAATTCATCATCTCTAGTGGGAATTTTGTTGGAAAAGGAAATGCCATCACTAGGAAATGTAGGGATAATGTCATCTTCTTCCACAAAAGGATCCTCATGAAGGGAGCATTTTTTAGGAGACACAAAGGCATCAAGGGCATCATTCAATAAAGCATGATCATATCTATTAAAAGGTTTATCTTTTGATTCAAAAGGAGATATCTCTTCATAGAGGGGATCATTGAAAACAACCATGTTACTAGATTTAGTGGAAGAGCTGATAGGAATGTACCCTTGAGAGGAATCATTCAACTTATCTTTCTCATCACAATGAAATGGCATAGTAACAGTGTTTATGAGTTTTTGGTAAAATGAAGGTTTGGTATATTTAGGTTTCAAAAATTCATCTAAAGCTTCATCTAACTCATAATCATCACAAATATGAACGTCTTGCAAATAAAAATCTGACATTTTGAAATTGCATAAAATTTAAACACATAATGCAAAGAAACACACTTTATTTTTGTTTTTTTTCTTTATAATGAAAATGAAATGGAAACACACTAAATCTAGATCTAGATCTAACAAATGCAATGCAAGAGGAAGCAATGATAGTTTCACGTCAGGTTCACCAAAATGTGTAGGGGAAAAAGTGAGACTAGGTTAACATGCCCTAATCCTACCTTTTGACACACATTACGGAATACGAAAGAGCCTAGAGGTATCACACAATTGGCTACTTCTTCTTGTGGAAGAGAGAGCCATGGGCTACCTATTAGGATTTCTATTCCTTTGTTGCAATTGAAAGATGAAATGATGCAAGTTCAATCCCTAACCCCAAAGTGCAAGTATGAACTAATAATAAGATTGCAGAAAAGAACTTAAACAATGGAAAGCTATAAACACAAGGACAAGACAAGAATTCAAATGCGTACTCGGAGTTAAAATCTAACTGAAAATGTTCGAGACGGGGGCGCAGGTGCCACTGTCCTGATTCTGCCCCTGAAACTGCTCCGGAAACTGCTATTTTGCAACCTGGAAAAGCTGTCAAAAATGCTAAAAATGTTGTCTATCAGGAGGACCAGGGTGCCCAACGCCCCTGTCCTAGCAGGACCAAGGTGCCCCATGCCCCTGTCCTGGTCTTTTGCTCTGAGATTTGGTGTGAAGTTCTGTCTCTGTCTGCTTCTCCCGGATCTGCAACCTGCGGTGTCGTCCAAGTCCCGAAACCTGCACTTATACCTGAAAAGGTGTTTGGGCGGCTATATAGGGTTTTTCCTTAGTCAAACCCCTACTTCGATGATTTCCACCTCCATGAATAGCCAAGTTGTATTGTAAAATGTATTGTGTGTGCAGACCTAGTGTGTGTGCAAGGTCCTTAAATGCAAGAAAGCAAACTAGAGCAACCTAGAAAGTAAACCCTAATTGCTTGTAAATGATAATGTAAATGCTCTAAATCAAGATGAAAAGTGATCTAAAGCATGAATAAAGGATATATTGAAGCTTATGCAAAGACATGAAAACAACATGAAATCATACCCAACCCTCAAGGGAGGCGTACAAGCCAATCTTCAGTCGGTAATCTCCTATTGTTCTTCAATGTCTTCCAAGCCCTAAATGGATGAATGAAATTGATAAATGCTTGATAGAAGGATGTTGAATGTTGTTGAAGTCTTCAAAGATCTGCTCTTTCACTGCATAGAAGGTCCTCGAAAGCCAAAATCCAGATCCCCTCAAATGAAGAAAGAGAGCTCTTTATATATGAAACCCTAGGTCTTAATTTCGACTTTTGGCCGACCTAGAGATTGAATATCCCACCAATTTCTTGGGGTTAAGCTTTATTTTATGATTGGATCACGCTCCTAAAATTTCGGGAAAAATGTCCAGGACCATGTGCACTCTGGGCGCCATGGTCCTCTCTGGGTGCCATGGTCCCGACAACTTTTCACCAAATTTTCAGGGCCATCGGATATGATGATTTTAGAGAGAATCCCAAAGTTACAGGTTATTTCGAGATGTTTTGACCCCCAAAATTAGGCCCCCAAGTTCAAAATAGGACCTAATTAGGGTTTTTGATTAAATGATGTATAGGAGGAATAAAATGAAAAGGGCACACTTTAATGAAAGGGCCCAACTTTATGATGTGGGAGATGATAAAATAGAACCTTAGACCTAATTAATTTGATTAATTAAGTGCTAAAGGGGAAATGCAATGCAAAATGCAAAATGCGCCAAGGCGGGTGCTAAACTAGGTGTGAAATTGTACCACCCTAGCAAGTGCGTACAATTTACGATGCTACAATAGTGTCCCAATTAATAAGAGGGATTTTTCTTTCCTCCTTTTCTCCTTCCCAAATAAATTTATTTAGCAACCCATCAAGCTTGCAGCAAGAATAGATCGACATCTTAAAACAAGACATACTATAAATTGGAACTATCGGTAGGACTAACCTAATCATCGAAATCCTACCCACTTGTGTAAGCCAACTGTTCTTCCACAACAAGGATTTTTCTTTACATTTATTGATTACTTCCTCCCAGATTTGAGTTTGCCTAACTCTTGCACTGATGGGACCCCCAAGTATTTAAGCATAAATGATCCAATCTAGAATTCCAACTTATTTACAATCTTGACTTTAGTTGTTTGCTAGTGTTCAAAAAATAAATATGAGATTTCTCCTTATTCATAAATTGACCCAAGGCGGCTGCATACACATCTATTGTATTCTTAATGAATATAGCTTCTTCCATCGATGACATTCCAAAGAGGAGAGTATCATCTAGAAATTGAGAATGAGTTATAGGCTCAATTTGCATATGGACTCTAATCCCCCTCCACATTCCTTGCCTGCTCTAAGTTTTAATGCATAGAATCATGTCTCAGTTGTTACAAAGAAATGTTATCAAACTTCGTCCAATAAAACTAGTTGATCCTTCTAAGGCAACTTCACCTTACTTTGATGATAACTCTTTTTGTCAATTTCATCGTCAACTTGGTCATGATACTGAAAAAATGTTTTGCATTAAAATGTAAGATTCAAGACTTGATTGATAATAATACTATATATGTGGCAGGTGTGAATGATAAGGGAAACAAATCAGTAGCTCCTCCTAATCAAAATCTTAATATTTTCACTAATTCTTTACCCTCTCATACCTCTAATGTGATTTAGATTAAAGATACCTCTTTCTCTCCCTCTGATGTCACTTTTGAAGCTCCAAATGTGGTTAATATGGTAGAGAAACAAGAAACACCTAAGGATCCATGTATCACATTTAACCCTTATGGCCCTTTATACATAGTTGCGAAGATCCAAGGCAAACCTTGTCATGGTGTTCTTATTGATCCCTCTCGCATGGTAAACGCCATTACTGAAGAATATCTTTATACTTTACATTTGCATCAACCAATCTATGATGATACTAATGTGGTAGTTAAGCTATTTGATGGATTTTATTGTCCTACTATTGGTTCTATCACACTGCCTATTGAGGTTCATACTAAATCTATAGATATTAACTTTGTTATTATTCCTTCATCTAAGCAATTCCATGTGAAGTTAGGCTACCCTTGGTTATCTTCCATGAACGCTATTACTTCTCCAATACATAAGTGTTTGAAATTTCCCCACAATGGAGAAATCATAACTGTTAACTATAGCTTATTTTGACCAACCGAAAGAAGCCCAGGTGTTCCTATTGATTACTTTCAGCCTCAACAATTTCAATCTATTCCAACAAGAAGTGATTCTCTCTTTCAATCTTATAAAAAATGGAAGAAAGATATATCTTATCCTTAATCCAACCTAGAACTCCAAACCTTGATATTCCCTTCTTGAAGATGAAGTTCTTCCCCTAACAGATAAAACTAATCTTCCTCCTAAGAAGGATTCTCAACCTATTCCTATGGATGAAAGTATGCCTTCTCCTAAGAAGAAAAATAATATTTCTCCTAAGGTTAGACCTATACCTCCTCCTCATGATGGACCAAGTCTCTTTCCTACACCAAACATTCCTCCTTTATCTAGTGCAGTTTTGCCTCCTTGCTCTTATAGAGAGAAGAGCCCACCTCTCCTCTTGTCCAAAATAAAATACATCAACCTAACCATCCAACTACCAAAGATGAGAACATTCCTCCTTCAAAAAATATTCATCCTTCTTCTCAACCTTCTACTAAGACTCCACAAAATAGTTGTGCAAGAGAACACCGATGAAAACGTCGTGCTCAAGCTCATGAAGTTGTTTCTCAAACTATTCAATCTCCCAAAAAACCAACAATTGACATAATTCCATTTTCTCCTAAGCAAGATGTTGAACCTAAATCTCCAAATCATAAGTTGCAAAAACTTGTGATGGTTTTACTTCTATTCATGTTAAAACTCCCATTTTTTATAAATCTTGATGAAGAAATAGGTGAAAATGTTATTCATGATGGCACTACAATTCCTAATGTTTTTGATAGTGAATATGATATGTTTATATTGACAAACATTTATCTGCACAATTTTTAAAAGCCTTAATCCTAGCTCCTAGAAATGAACAAAGTGACTTAGCACATGAATATAGTCATTGATTGGATCTTGTGATAGCTCCATCTGTTGTGCTCGATGTCGCTCCTCTACCATGTTTCCCGCCTTCCTAAAATAGTGATTAGCAAGATCAGGAGGTGGATGTCATGCTAGACTAGCTTCATTAGCATCGTAGATTCTCTACCTCTCTCCTTTCTTTCTCTTTTGTGACCATTCTTCTATGTGTATCCCTATTCTTTTGTTTATTATCCCTAGTGATGTCTACTTAAGGACGATGCAAAGCATTGAGATCTCTTTTGGTCACTTTCATGTTGACTCAAAAGACACATGTGTTCCCTTTCATCCAAGGTGATTTCCTTTCTTTTAGGAATGAGGACTATTCTATTCATATTTATACATTATATACATGAGTTATCATACAACATACAGGCCCCAAGGAAAGTGAAGACACCTCATGGTTTGTGTTTGTGTTGGGTTTATTTCTCAATTTGGGGGCTAAATCCTTGTGATAATGTGATCCCTTTATTTCTCTCTCTTTGGTGTATCCTACCTTAAATAAATCACTCCCGCTAAGGCATGCATGATTGCTTAAACATGGGGGAATACACTCCGCTCATATTTTCCTTCTTGATACTTAAAGTTACTCAGTGAACTTGGCTTTTCTTTGTAATTTTGGGGTATCCTTTCTTTTGATGACTCATAGTGAGGGGAACCTTACTACTAGTAGTCATGGTTCTCCCTCTTGGTTTTCCCCTTTACTTTGTCAAGCGAAGTCATAAGATCCTTATTCCACTGGTGGCATGGTGTATCTTGCCTCCTTGACGTGGTGAAAGTCTTTCAATCTCGTTTCCTTTTACTTTACCAGTAGTATTGGTGTGCCCCTATACTCCCGCTAAAATGGGGGCTAAATGTAGCATCATAAAACTGTGATCCTTGCAATTTTTTACCACATTTGGGTCTTTGCATTAGCGGACGAATCCCTAAGCCTGATCAAAGACTTGAGACATGCTCAAAAAATCAGAAAATTTCATTTTCCATCGCCACACACTGCCTTTTTGTCACTGCCTATCCTAAATTAGGACAGGATGGGGGCGTGGCACCCTTGTCCTCCTAGGACAGGGGCATGGCACCCCTATCCTAGCCCTATCTTAGGCATCCTTTGATCATATGGAGTGCATTGGGCTTCTCAATTATTGAGCGGGAAAATTTTTCCTCTGTCGACCTAAGACAGAAAATTAGCTAAATACCCATAATTGGCAAGTATATAAGGAGCATTTTCCCTCCTATTTGCATAAGTTCATTAAGCGAAATTAAGTTTGACAAGAAAAATCAAGTTGATAAGAGAAGTTTATCATAAGCATTTAAGCATCCATTGAGCATTTCAAGTCTCCTTTCAAGGCTAGGTGTTGCATTCAAGTCAAGGATTCAACCATTGAAGAGGAGATCTCTACCAACATTCAAGACATTCTATTTCACATATCCTTTCAAACAAATTCATCAACATTTCAATTGCATCCTCTCTTGAGATGGATTTTACTTCAAACATTTCCTTTCATTTACTTGCAATATTTTTCAATCATTTGGTTAATTCCAAATGGGGTTTGACTTGAAGGCAAACCCCCAATCCCAACAACATTTTTCTCTCTTTTTTGTGTGTAGGTTGCAAGTGTGTGGTTGTAATTGCAAGTTTAGGCTTCATTTTTAGAGATGGAAAAACCCTTTTTGACACACAGATTTTTCAGAGGACCAGGTGCAGCTTCAACCCGGTCCTGACAACTTTTGCTCAGGTTTGCAGGTTGGCTTCGTCTCGACATTTTACTGCTAGTTCCAGGTGCACGGCTTCATCCCGCATCTCTATCTCAAGATATAATTGCTTCTTTATCATTTCTACCCTTAGCAACAATTTTCTTAATTCAATTAGTCTATTATAAAATAGGGTTAATTTACTTTTCAAATATATTCCAAATTCCCTACAATTCCCTTAGTATCCAATCTCTTTCCGTTGGGATTGGATCTAGTGAATTCAACCCCTCTTTTAATGTGATATGTGTGAGAAGTTGAAGGGAATCCTTTGTGAAACTTTCATCACTCATTTGAGGAGAGTAAATCTGTCCACTTGATCTCCCCTCATCACCTTTCACCACATCACACTTTCCATATAGCTTTGAACACCATAGAGCCCATAGGTTGGATAGCAAAGTGCCCTGCTACCAGGTCATCTAGTGGTAGATATTTCCATGCCTTACCCTGTTTTGGAACCGAGTGAACAATGTTGTTTCTAATTATTACCTTCCAAGGTTAATTCCAATTGAGTGGTCTGAATATCCATTTGGAAGTTAGTGCCATCCCTTGTAACCTTAAATATTTTAGGCCCATCCCTCTTTGGCTTTTCTCATGACACACCGCTCCCACCTAACTGCATGCACCTTCTTATTTCCTCTACCATCTGACCATAGAAATTGCCTGATCTATTTTTGAATATGGTGTCATTGATAGTTACTACATAACTAGGAATAAGCATAGTTTATATGATAGATTGAGAGTATTTCCTGACATACTTGCACTCTATTAATGCTAGCTAGGGAGAGAAAATGCCTATTCCACTTACATAATTTGCCATCAATTTTCTCTCTAATCCATAGCCACATTTCTCTAAGAAGATATGCCTAAGTACTTCACTTGGTGGTTTAGGCCCCCCAAGAAATAGAAAATTTGTCAAACCAGGGAGGATCTTGAGTGTCCCACCCAAGCATTGTTGATTTGGACAAAGAAATCTTTCTCCCTGATGCTTCACAAGATAAGTTCAACTTTTCCATTAAGTTGACAAAATTGATTTTAGCACAATCAACAATAATAGCAGTGTCAGCTACGAATGCACATTTGATAACTCCTCACTATTTGGAAAGGATGGGCCCTTAACTCTGGGAGACAACATGTCATCTCTCAACAAGTAGTGCATTTCATCAACTGCAATAACAAAAGGGTGGGAGCTAAGGGACATCCCTGCCAGATAGATCTGGATAATCCAAATTTCTCATGGACCTAAGGCCATTTACTTCAACACATGCACTAGCATCTGTAAGTAGAGTTTTGACCATCTTACAAAAATTGAGGGAATCCCAACCCTTCTAGCATCATGAAAACAATTTTTTATTCAATTTTATCATAGGCTTTTTCAAAATCTAGAAGCAGCATAGCTGAAGGTTGTCCTAACATTTTGGCCCAATTCATGGTCGCCCAACATGTAATTAGGTTCTCTAATATATATCTCCCTTTAACAAAATTAGTTTGGGTATGGTTGATGACCTTGGGGAGAATTTCCTCAAGCCTTCTAGCAAGGATTTTAGCTAGAATCTTGTAAGATACATTAAGAAGGGTTCTATCTCCATCTTTAGGTAGTAGTTTAATGAGGCCGATATTGATCTCCACCCCTAGAGAGCCAGCAAAGATAGCTTCTTTGTACACATCCAATAGGAGTTTGCCTATCCATTTTGAGTTGGCCTTGTATAATTCCATAGGGAGCCCATTTGGACCAGGGTCTTTATCATTATTGAGAGATGAAATGGCATTCAATACTTTCTCAAGAGAGATCTCTCTTTCTAGTCTATTGCAATCTTCCTTGCTGACCTTGTTAGGAATGATTGACTTAATCTTCTTCCTACATTCTTCCTTTTGAAAGTCATTATCCTCTGAGCTAAACATGGTGGAGTAGAATTATTTAAAAGCATTGAGGATGTCAGGGGGGGTTACCCATATGTCTGCAATCCTTTCTTTAGATTCCTTGCTTTTAAGTATCTGAAAGAAAAATCTTGACCCTTTGTCTCCTTGTTCAACCCAACTGAGTTTGGCTCTAGTCTTGATTCCCTGGATCTTATTATGCTGCAATTTTCTCAAAGCATCCCTAGCATGCCAAGATTTTTCAACAAGATTTGTATTATCAGGTTCAGTCTAGCACTGACCTTCTACCACCAGTAGCATATCATGAAGTTCAAATTCTAATTTTTTGAAATCCTTGGCTTTTTTCCTCCCAATACTTTGGAGGAGTTTTCTCTAGCTTCTAACATTTTTATTCCATCTATCAATATCAAATTGCAGCCTTGTGTTATGCTCATTGAACAATTTAATGATCAAGATTGCCTGATTCACATCATCATCCAATAGAAGGTTAGGGTTAAGAATGAATCTATCTTTATCTTTGACCCTCTCTCTATCAACATTTCCTATGGAGATCAGTGCATCAATAAGGTGGTGGTCTGATAAGGAATATGGAACTACCCTCATACCAACCCCTGAGTTATTATTAATGTATTGAAAGGTATCCTTATGAGCATAGAATCTATCAAGTCTTGAATATATTCTCTTGTTCCCTTTTTGATGATTGCACCAAGAGAACCATATATTTTTGCACTCTTTATTCTTATCAACCATGGGGTCAACCAAATTTAACCTACCGATCATCCTGTTCTTGTAAAATCTTTCATCAGTCTTCCATTCAAATTTGTTTCCTCCTCTCTTATTTGATGGTCTTTCAACCGCATTAAAGTCTCCCCCTAGAATCCAAGGGATTTTCTCCAACTATGTTAACCACTTCCATAATTCAATTCTATCATTTACATTGTTGGGAGCATAGACTGAACCAATTCCATATTTAGATCCCTTGATCTTTAGCACCACCCATACAAATATATTGCAAGGGGAGCACCCCCATTTTGCTATTGCACTCTTCCATCTATGACTAGGTAGGATGGCTGCTCCCCCCTTGTCTTTTTGGTTCCTAGTAGAAAAGTGCTCAAAATCCTTCCATATGCATTTAAGATTGATATCAAGTGTGAATTGGACAACCTTGGTCTCTTGAAGAATTAGCACATCAATGTTGTTGAAAAGTTTGAGAAACCTCCTCACTGCATAGAGTTGGGCGTTTTTGAAAGTATGACCATATACTATTCCAGAAAGGCTGCTTCATGGATGTGTAAGTATTCTTGTCCAGACTACTTGTTGAAGGTTGTTAAGTATTTAAGGTTAGAGAAAGAAACAATTGCAATGCATTGTGTGCATCAAAGTGACCAAACTAAGTATCTATAAATTGTAGAAAATGAACTTATTTGCAAGCATGAATGCCAACTTTTGAAGGAAGATTCATATTGTCATCCATTGTTGAAGGTTGTTAAGTATTTAAATAAATTTTGTCACATTATTTTTTTTTTGTTTTATTAAAGCGTTACATTATTTTCTAATAATAAGATAATGAATTCAAACAATAATCCATGAAAATTCAAAAACAAAAAATTGATTCATTAAAAAATTAAATAATAATAATAATTTTTTATAATAAAATTATTTAAATTTTTACTTCATAAATTTGTTTTATTTTATTTTTTTAAATAATTTTTGAATAAATAATTTTAATTGAATATAATCATTTACAAATCAAAGAGATATAATTTAAGGTGAATAATATTTAAAAAACTTCAAACTCCTTAATAAAAGTTTGTTTAGAATAGGTTAAAATATTTTGTCTTAATTTAATATCCATAAAAAAAAAAAAAAATTGATTAAAATAAATCATAATTTATAATTTAAAGAAATGATTAAAAAAAATATAGGTTAACACAATTTTAAATAATCTGATTTTGCAAAGGATAAGATTCTTATCAGTAATAAAGAAATGCTTGTCGGCCTAGAAGTACAATTAGAATGGCTTATAGAATGACTAAGATAAAAGGCCAAATTTTTTTTAATTAATTTTAAAGTAAAAAAACAATAATTAATAGAAAACATAAACTAATTTATATTTTTGTAAATTAATAAAAATATTGTATAAGGTAAATATGTTTCATAAAGATCTAATTTATTTCATTTTAATTATGATTTATATAAAAACATTTAACTAAGTCAGTGGTTCTATTGTTTGTAGTCGGTGTTGCCTTTGTTTTCTTGGTTCTGTGTTTTTTTTCTCTTTGGTAGTTTTTGGTGTTCATCTGGGCTTTTGTTGTCTCTTTGGCTGATGTTTGTAATGTCTATCTTTTGCAGCCTATGTTGTTTTGGATTTATGGTAATCTCTAATTCTAACTCTCCTAGAATCTTTTTGTAAAGGGTTTCAGACCCTTCAAAACCTGTTTTCGCTTTAATCCAAAACATTTATATATTTTAGAAAAAAAAAATTATATTTAAATGGTCTTTTATAGTGATTTGTTATTTTATGAGTAACTTTTAAGTACGTTATGAATTAAAGAAAACTATTTGAAGCTAAATATTATTTCAAATTTCAAACTCTTTAAGGATGAGTTATTTAGGACAAGTTATAAAATTTCAACTTAAATTTACATAAGCAAATAAAAAATATTCTAAACTCAATATGAAATTCATTAAAATAAGTTGTAATCTATATTTAAAAGAAAATATAAAAAATATAATCAATTTTAAATAATTCAATTTTTGGTAAGAAAGAGAATTGTATCCATACAAATTTAGTTTTAATGAATTTGGGAAAAATGAGATTCTTATTTAAATCTTTAAGAAAAAAATCTTATATTTAAATGGTCTTTTATAGTGATTGTTATGTTATGAATAAATTAAAAAAAATCTTTTAAGTATTAACTGTAATTGAATGGAAGCATGTTATGAATTAAAGCCAACTATTTTAAGATAAACATTGGGGCTATCCCACATTAATGGATCCCACTTTCGCCAATGAAGGAAATTAGTGAAAGTGGGAAATTATGTTTGGGGGTCGTTTGAATGAAGTACGATGGTTCAAGCGAGCCACCCCTCCCGGTTCGAGACCGAACCATATTTACAATTACTTTTTTCAAACTTCTATAAATTCCGACTAGGATAGTTAAACTGTCATTTTCCAACTTGTTTTTTTCTATCCAGTGGGGGTTAGATCAAACCCGTCATCAGCATCACGTCACTGTGCCCTATCTGCAGTAGCTAGCACATCTCACATTTCAACTTTCGACCTACATTATTTCAGGTGCACAAAATAACCCTTTTTTTTGTTTAATAATGTCTTTTTTAATTAAATTTATTCAAAAATTAATAAATAATTTGTTTGTTAATTTATTTTTTTAATTAAATAATTGTATATTTATTGTTTTCTAGCATTTTAGAAAAATGTTTAATAATTTATTGTTTTTCAGCATTTTAGAAAAATGTTTGATAATTTAATGTTTTGATTGAAATTTGTCAATTTGTTTTTAAAATTACATAACTGTATATATGTATTTTTTTTTCAACATTTAAAAAAATTGTTATGAAAATCTTAGAAAACTAAGGTAGTAAATTAGAACTTAGAAAAACATTAGCAAAAAAAGAAAATTACAAAAATGTTACAAATATAAATATAAATTTAAATTTAAATGTTAGAAAAATTAATAAATTTTAATTTTAAAAAAAACATTAGAAAATTTAGATAACAAATTTAAACAAATTAGATAAAATTAATCCTCTACAATGTGACCCCTTTTCACATCCTATTACACACACAACATGACCCCTTACAACCCCTTAAGACTACATATGCCCGTAATGACACGATATGTTCCCTTAGGACCATAAAGGATCGCATAGTGGACCCTTAGGACCGCATGTGACCCCTTATAAAATCCTAGTGTGTACGACATAGCCCTTAGTCTATTACATAGTGTCCTAAGAGGTCATATGTGGTCCTAAGGGGTCACACACATGTGTGACTCCTTAGGACCACATATGACCCCTTATAACATCCTAGTGTACATACGACATTCCTCTTAGGATCGCATAGTGTCCTAAGGGGTCATATGTAGTCCTAGGGGTCACACATGTGTTCTAACACATGCGTGACCCCTTAGAACCACATATGACCCCTTTAAAATCCTAGTGTGAATGACATACCCCTTAGTCCATCACATAGTGTTCTAAGGGGTCATATGTGGTCCTAAGGCTCAAAAGTACTTGATGTCTAATGAATGGGAGGATAATAGCCTACTCTCAAAGGACTATAGTGCCCAAGCTATACACTAGTACCTAGCTGGAATGCTAGCACCTAGCTGGGACTCTAGCACCTAAGTGGGAAAGAATATCATGTATCATCATTATTCAATCAATCAGTTTTTAACTTTACTTGGAAAAAATCATGTTTATCTTTGCATCAACATGTGTGCTTTCTTGTTTACTTGCTCATTCATTTTATCAATCTACACTTTTCTATCACTCTAGCCCACATTATTTCTTCCATGGTGACTATACTCAGGGTTAAAATCATCATAATTAATTAGATTAAAAGAGCAAATCACAAACTCTAATCTAATTAGAATTAATCCTAAATAACAATCGAATAATGCAAAATAAATTGAGTTGAATAAACAAATCTAATTAAGACTCCCTCCATTGATTTGACAAAGTTTCCATTGCTCTTCTCTGAATTGTGTATGAAGGTGGCTCTCAAGTATTGCATTGATTTCTTGCATAGATTAGACAACTATTTCAAAGACTGTGATCCTAGACTGATTTGTGAAAATGATGTTGTTTATATAGATTTTCAACATAAATAGGGAGGGATTTTGATCTCAAGTCCTGACTGATAGTCAATTGAAATTGATTGATCAATGTACTCATTTTGATTTATTTGTTAACACATTTGATTGATCTGTTAATAGGATTGATTGGAGACTCAACTCAATTGATTAACCAGTAGACTAAATAGACTAGCTAGTTGACTGGATAGATGGATTAGATGACTGAATTGACCGACTAGTCAAAAAAGGTGATTTGGGGTGAAAAGGGGAGATTGAAGAGTTAACTGAGTTAACTGATTTGATCAATCAATTATGATTTCAACATGTGTTGTAGGATTTTGAAATTGAATTTGATTTTTCATTTTCAATTTGGATTTGAATTTGAACTTTCGAATGCTGAAATGCACATGAAATTAACTGAAATTCACATTTGGTGAAATGTGAATTTGATGATTTGAAATTAGATGAAATTAACTGAAATTCGAATTTGGGGAAATATGAATTTGAGAGAAATGAAATTAGATGGAATTATTTGAAATTTGAATTTGAAAAATTGGAGGAATAAGTTAATTAAATTAAATAATTAAAATGAAATTATTTAAGCATTACAAATGTGATTAATTAAACAATAAAGATTATTTAATTAAGGAATTAATCATAATTAATTAAATAAATAATATTTAATTAATATTTGAGATAGGGTTAATTGATTAATTAATTATAGAATAGAAATTCAATAATTAGTAAGATGAGAAATGATGATTGAGTCAATTTAGAAGAATAATTAGCTTAATTAAATAATTAAAGAATTACTTAATTAATTAGGATGGATAATTAGTACATGATGAAAAAGACATTTTTTAGTGTCTACAGTTGCCCCTCTTTGGCACAATGTCAAAATGACATTGTTTCAAAGAAAAAGAAAATTTATGCCCCAGTGGCGCTTTATAGTGTAAATATGCCCCCTCAGGAGATTGTTTGTGCATTGAAGGCATGAATGATCTCTCGAAAGAAGAAGAATGTTAGATGAAAGATAGAGAATGATTAAATTATGAATGAGTTTGATTTGACGTGTATAAGACAAATGATATATGATCATGTCTAGTTTCAGGAAGGACTAATCTTGTATAAGATAAATGATAGATCAAAATATGATGAAAGTGAAAAATAAATGATTAATACATAGAATAGTTGATATGAGAAAATGATAGAATTATAGATGAGAAGATTGAAATTTAGTGATGAGAGAGATCATGTTAGATGAAAGAATGATTGGAAAGAATTGAAAAAGGTTGATACAAGAAAAGATACTTTATGAGAGAGTGATCTTAAGAGACAATCAACATGATGAGATCATAAACAATTGGTAATAAATGATATGATATGATTGATGATGAATAATCTTCTTGCCTTTATTCATAGTTTAACATATTTTCATCACTGAACCTTATTATGTAGCAATGAATCTTGGTACACCATGGTATAAGGAACCAGGATGTATAGATATCTCATTGCAAGAAACAAACATGTAACAAACAAGGAATGAACCCTCCATTCTAGGAATTTCACTAGGGGTCAAGGTATGTGTGGCATTCATAGGCTGAATGCTCCTATCACAGATACCCACTAGAGCAATTTCCCCAAAACTTCATTGGTTCAAACCACAAAACAACAAACAAAGTAAAGGATCGTGCCCATCACGACTCCTCTAGTCACTTTTTGGACATCCTTGAGTAGCATAGAAACATGATCTTTGCAAATTGATAAAAGATAAAACCAAATTAGACAAAATTCAGCAGGTAAACTAACTTTGCCTTTGCTTTAATTTATTTGATGTGATGCTTGATAATGTTTGGTTTCAAAAATTTTGGACCCCGTTTAAGACAAATTTGTTTGGTGTTAAGTGTATCTGAGTCTGTCTAAGACATGATAATGATCACGTTGATGTGGATATCAGCGATTGATAAGACTTGATCAAGTTTGGTTGTAGATTTTTGATAAGATAGTTATATCCTTTGTTTAACTTCGTGCAAAGTGTTTGTTGGATATCTTCTAGGGTATTTATTTTTCACGAGACATTTTATTGCGAGTTTTGATTTTTTTTTTAATTTTTAGTTTGTTTTTTAGTTTTTTTATGTTTAGGGTTTTGTGGATCATTGTCGAATGTTTTTTATTTTGTTGTTTTTCGATTGTTTTTGGTATTTGTTCAGGATATTTTTTTATTTTTAGGGTTTTTTCATGTTTTACAAATGTTTTTGGATTTTGAAGATTTATTTGAATACTTTTGATTGATTTTGTCCAAGATCATTTTTTATTTTTTAGGATTTTTTCAATTATGCCCCAAAGTATGTAGACCTATGATGATATCATGATTATGCATATTGAGAATGATTTTTCGATATGATTTATGCTAATGCAAGATGAAGATGCAATTCCTATTAGAACAAGGGTGAGTGTATGCATCTTTCATTCTGAAGTGCACTGATTGAATTAAAGGTGTGAAATGTTTTAGAGATAGGAGTTCAATCCATTCTCGGAAGACTTTAGATCATCTAGTATTAAAATCCTATATAATCAAGAATTATGAATGGAGGCGCAGAAAAATTATCCATCAATTTTTGAAACTTTGATCCCCTTTTGCCCATGTGTGTGCACTTGAGTTCATTCCAACTCTTATAACCATCAAAGACCCTTAGAATCTTATGTGGCTAGCTATGTGAGTTATTATGACTTCAAAAGCATCCTAGAAAGAGCCTCACTGCCAGCAAGCTTTTAGGGCTTTGATGAGGCTATACACCATCATCTCTCGAATATTGCTCCATTGCCAATAGATGTCCATAGCCCTGATGAAGTTATTCACATGTTCCCTTAGTCAATCTTTTATTGCACATTTTTGCATGATATTTTAGTTATATATTTGTGCTATTTTGCCTTGAGATGGATATTTGGCATAAATTTTCTTTTTTTGTTTTCTTGCCTTGACTTGTAAGTAATGAAACCTACTTGGGTATGATAATTACAGTGGCATTGAAGAAAAATATTGGATTTTTCACTTGCCACATGAACAACTAGGTATCTCTAATGACTTAGAGCTATTGATTAATGTGTGATATATAGCAATCGATAGATTTTGGGTAACAAGGCTCAATAGTGAAACCTCTACTCAACCATGGATAAAGCTCGATCACAAGGTGACATTGAAGATGAATGATTGAAGACCTCCTAACAACTTCATGAACATGTATCTAGGAAATGAGACAACCTTCACTCCGTTCAGTGCAGACAAATGAATGACTCAGACAATCATCTTGTTTACTTTTTTTTTTTTATCGATAAAAGGCCGAAGCCAAAATTTTATTATTTTTTTATAAAAAATATTACATCTCCATTCAGTGTGGGCACTAGTAGGAAAGAATGGAGATAAGAAAACCTCCGGTCTAGCCCAGATCCCTTCTGGGATCAGATAATATAAACAACTGTACATTTATACAAATCCTCATCTGAGGATGGAGGCTGACTTATTAAGACATTTTAGATTCATTCTGTACATTAAATCTTTCAGCACTTTCCGGTTGAATCCATCTTCCCAAATTTAGCTAATCCACTAATGTTTCGAGCATTAACTTCTGTCCTGTTTCCCGAATCTGCAAAACCTTCTTGCAACTTACTTTGCCAGACTGTTAGAAGCATAGTAAACATAATAATTTGCAGCAATCATTCAATGAATAATTACATCTTTCTATTTATGTAAGAGGATTATAGCCTGGATATCCCTTAGCTTGAAACCATCTTAACCTCTTGGGTTTCAATTTAAGAGATTATCCAGGCTACAATTCTGCCTACTAATGGAAAGGATCAATTTCTATCAGATACTTAATTGCTTTTAACTCTGCAAAAATCAGATTCTCCCAAACATAAATATTTTCATATGCATATGTATGTGTATTTACATGCCAATATGTGAAATAATCTATCATTGAGACTGCCAGAATCATGAGTATATACAGATGCACACAGAAATAAATATGCCTGGAGAAAGGAGTGAAACAACAAAAGGGCAGAGGGACTGTCCAGAGGCTTTTCATAAATAGAACCAACTAATTATCTGAATCCATGACTAAGTCTGGGTTTACCTCTACTACCCTCCACAAAACCTCAACAAAAAACTTGCCACCCATTCCTCAATCGTTTGTAAGAACCCGAATGAACCCCACATGATATTGACAGGGAATCTCAAAATCAAGATAAGTCGAATGCTAAGCTATTCTGTAAAATCCTCAACTATCATGCAAACATCGAGACAGAAACCAGAAAAATCTGTCCCAGTTTTAAAACAAGGCTAATATCCTGTGTTAGAATTATTACGAACTCTAACCGATATGTAGTATCTTGAATACCAAATATCAAAAAAACCAGTAACCTTAGCTCGAAGGCACATAGCCTATCAGACCCAAATTGCCATTTGAAGATATGATTTAATCCTTATTGAAGTCTATACCCTCGCTGCCCAGGACAATCTTAACTCATATTACATGCATTGGAGGGATAACCTGCAAGTGCTAGAACAGAGAAACTAGACTTCTACCAGTCTCCTCTCTACACGACTGAAACACCCCTGGCACCCACTCACAAAATTGGTAGTCAAGGAATCGTTCAGGAGAAAGTATGCAATCATATATGAAGGTTCAGATATGGATATATATAAATATATATATATATTTATATATATACATACTCATATATATATAGATTCTGTATATATATATATGTATATATGCATGTGTGTGATTGTGTAAGTTTCTATTTACACCCACACATACACACACATATACATATATATATATATGAGAATATGAATATATGTATATATATATGATTGTATATATATACACATATCTATATATATGAATATATATATATAT
Organism: Cryptomeria japonica; assembly: GCF_030272615.1. Taxonomy (NCBI): domain Eukaryota; kingdom Viridiplantae; phylum Streptophyta; class Pinopsida; order Cupressales; family Cupressaceae; genus Cryptomeria; species Cryptomeria japonica. Next base: position 245,697,628 of record NC_081405.1, on the reverse strand, counting down.
ATGTGTGTGTGTATATATTTATATATGTATATATTTATATATATATGAATACATCATATAACATGAATCAATCCGATGAATATGGGGTTGACTATAAATATATACATATATATATATATGTGAGTACATATATATATATATATGTATATATATGTATATATATATATATATATATATCTGAATCTTAGTATACCAAATACTGATATAAGGAGACCGTGGCCACCCTTCCTAGAGCTTATAAATGAGGGGCTAGGAGAGGACTTGGAGAGGAGTGATATGAAGGGGTGACACGGCCATCACCTAAAATTAATCCTTGAGGCTATCCTTCCTAAAAACATACGAATTACCATCTGCCCCTAAATTGGCTAAGTTGTCTGCTATAGAATTGCCTTCCCTATAAATATGTTTAACCGAAGTTTCCTCAAAGTATTTGATCAAATCCATAATACTTTTTAATTCCGCTTTCAATTTCCAGTTTGACACTTCCCTAGACCTGACTGCATTTATAGTTAACGACGAATCCCCCTCTATTTCTAGATATTTAATCTTGAGTGATTTAGCTATAATCAATCCCTCCCGCAATGCTGAAAACTCAGCCATGTTATTCGAAGCCAAACCAATTGGCTTATTAATGCTAGCTATTAGTACACCGTTATCTTGGTGAATAACACACCCTATACCTGCTATACCAGGATTCCCATGAGAGGCACCATCGAATTTTAGCTTAGCCCAGCCCTTTCCGGGGGGAACCCATTTAGTTAGCTTCCTATCTATCTTAGCCTGCTTACCTCCACTCCCAATAAACGTGGGGACTATCAAACCCATCCACTTAGATCGAAGAACCTCATCCCATCTGGTTAAATTAATAGACTTTTCCTGTGCATGTCTTAGTCTATTATTGAATTTTTCCACAATTGTTGCCTCGATCTTATTTAGAAGGGATTCCACCCTCAATTTTGATTCTTTAAAGATCCGCCTGTTTCTCTCCTTCCATATTTCCCATATGAGAATTGTCGGCGCTATTTGCCACACTAAGTGGTATATATCCTTTGTGTGGGGAGGAGGCCAACTAATCAGCCATTTTGAAATGTCCCTAGGTCTCGGAGTCGGCCAGCCAAGGCTTGAGCAAAGCCAATCCCAACATCTCTGACTGAAACTACAATTAAGGAGCAGATGATCCACATTTTCTTCCTCAGATTCGCATAGAGGGCATCTCGATGGTCCCATGAATCCTAATTTTGAGAACCAATCTGAAGTAAGATTCCTTTTTTGGGAAGCTGCCCATGAGAAGATACCAGCTTTGGGTAGACCCACGTTATTCTAGCATAGGTTAATCGGAATATTAGGATTGGTTGCAGCTCTTCTGAGTTTTAAAAGTGAATAACCTTCTTTGGCTTTATAAATGCCCGAAGAACTACCCGCCCAAATTATCCTGTCTTTCCCACTATGTAATGAAAAATACCTATGCTTCAAATTATTCCATAGGATTTCCTTGTCTGCATTTGTCAAGTTCATCTCA